>NC_057861.1:50877655-51185232 GCF_019393635.1 Dromiciops gliroides | reverse complement strand
TTTTTCCAATGAAGTATTTTACATTTTCATTCTTTTTATTTTGTTTTATTGTTTCTTGATGTCTCATGGAGTTATTAGTTTCCATTTGCTCAATTCTAATTTGTAAGGAATTATCTTCTTCAATGAGCTTTTTTTTTTTTTTTAAAGTGAGGCAATTGGGGTTAAGTGACTTGCCCAAGGTTACACAGCTAGTAAGTGTCAAGTATCTGAGGCCAGATTTGAACTCAAGTCCTCCTGAATCCAGGGCCAGTGCTTTATCCACTGTGCCACCTAGCTGCCCCCTTCAATGAGCTTTTGTACCTCTTTTTCCATTTGGTCAGTTCTACTTTTTAAGGAGTTCTCTTCAGTGAATTGTTGTGAATTGTCTTTTTACTATTTGGTCTTTTTTGTTATTAAGGTCTTATTTTCTACCTTATTTACCAAGCTGCTGTTTCTTTTTATGATTTTGTTATATATTTTCTGTGTCAAGATAATGGAATGTGATAGATGAGGGGATTTAGCAGATACTCAGGGGCCCACCCGGAGATTGATCTAAACTGATTGAATTGGGTGAGAGTGACTGCTGACTGGCTTGTAAGCATATCTGGCTGGTACTTAAGAGGGTATTATTCTCAGAAGCTAAAAACTTTGAACTTTCCATTGAGACCACCTTCGGGTACAGTGAACCAATGAATTTGAATGACGCTAGCCAATCAGCTTGAAGAACCTCCCATTTCTGGGAAGGGAACATTAAGGAGGAAGTGGATGCTGGCAGAAGAGTTCGCTCTCTTTGGTGCGAGACATCAGTGTGGTGGCAGAAGACTTCAGAAGCGGGAGGTTTAGGACTGCTAGGATTTCCATGCTATGAGAAAACTGTCCTCCACCTTTCTCTTTCTTTACTATCTTATATCTTTTAATAAACCCTTAAAAAACCTAAACTCATTTATCAGTGATTTTAGCCAGTTTCCCCCCAAAACTGGGGGGTGGGGACAGATTAGAACTCACATTTAGAATTTTAAATTACACATCTCATTTCTTTTCCCAGTTTTTTCTCTGCCTTTCTTATTTGACTTTTCAAGTCCTTTTTGAGCTCTTCCAGGATTCTTTTGGGTGGGGGGGAGGGGGAATAGCTGAGACCAATTCACATTTTCCTTTGAGGCTTTAGATGTAGCGGTTTTGACTTTGTTGCCTTCTTCTTCTGAGTGCGTTTTGATCTTCCCTGTCACAATAGTAACTTTCGGTTGTCAGGTTATTTTTTGTTGTTGTTTGCTATTTTTTGCAGCCTATTTCTTGACTTTTAACATTATGTTAAAGTTGAGCTTTGCTCCTGGGTTGAGGGGGCACTGTCCCAAGCTTCAGGTTTTTTGTGTATCTGTTTTCAGAGCTAGTTTGGGGGTATGTAAGTTTCTGTTTCTTCCAAGGTGGTATGATCTAAAGAGAGATGTGGTCATTATTCTCCTGGCCTGTGGTCTGGTCTGTGAATGACCACAAGTACTCTTTTTCACCCTGGAACTGTGACCAGGGTACCCATTCCTTTATGGTTGCAAACCCTGGGGTGTTAGTGCTCCTCCTCCCCCAGGGTTGTGACCCAGAACTAGCATTACAACAGAATCCTGCCCTCAGTGCCAGCCAAGGGTCCCCTTTAATCTCCTTTTGACCAGTTGTCTGACCCCCTTATTGTTTTTGGGCTGAGAATTCTGGAAGTCACCACCATCAATTCAGATGCCCCCATGCTGACCTTCTAAGTTGTCTTGGGCTGGTCCTTTCACTCTGACCTTTTGTTGGTTCTGCTGCTCCAGAATTCATTTTGAGGTGTTATTTTAAAGTTGTTTGGAAAGGAATTTGGGAGAGCTCAGGTGAGGCCCTATGTGTACTCCACCATCTTGGCTCCACCCCTCCACCCCCCCATTTGTTAATTGACTCAGAGCATCATTCCCAGTTTTACTTGGTATCTGTTGGCCTTGTGTTCCTGTGCCTGGTTATTTTGTTTTTGTTTGTTTGTTTGTTTTTTTAAGTGAGGCAATCGGAGTTAAGTGACTTGCCGGGGATCACACAGCTAGTAAGTGTTAAGTGTCTGAGGCCAGATTTGAACTCAGTTACTCCTGACTCCAGGGCCGGGTGCTCTATCCACTGAGCCACCTAGCTGCCCCTGTGCCTGGTTATTGATGGGCATTATGACTCCTTAGAAGCTGCTGGTATCAGAAAACAGTTCAATTTATGTGTCCCAGATAAGACTGCTGGGTCCATGACTATCATATGCTTCTAACTATTTCTTCCATCAGTCAACAGAAAACAGAAAGCCGTTGTCACTCAGTGGAGTACAGGCAGTGACCATTTATTTATTTATTTTGTTTTTATTTTTGCTTTTTTAATCATAAAAGTATTTTGTTATTTTCTAGTTACATGTAGAGATAGTTTTCAACATTTGTTTTTGTTTGTTTGGGGTTTTTTTGTTTTTGTTTTTTTTGGTAGGGCAGTGAGGGTTAAGTGACTTGCCCAAGGTCACACAGCTAGTAAGTGTCAAGTGTCTGAGGCTGGATTTGAACTCAGGTCCTCCTGAATCCAAGGCCAGTCCTTTATCTACTGTACCACCTAGCTGCCCCCAACATTTGTTTTTATAAGATTTTGAATTCCAAATTCTTCTTCCTCCCATCCCTCACCCCTCCCCAAGACAGCAAGCAGTCTGATATGTTATATATGTACAATCACATTAAACATATTTCTGCATTAGTCATGTTGTGAAAAAAGAATCAGAACACAAGGGGGAAACCTCAAAAAAGAAAAAAAAAACAACCAAAAAGTAGAAACAGTATGGTTCAATCTGCATTCAGAATCCATAATTCTTTTTTTCTGGATGTGGAGAACACTTTCTATCATGAATTCTTTGGAATTGTCTTGGATCATTGCACTGCTAAGAAGAGCCAAGTCTATCACAGCTGATCATCACAAAATGTTGCTGTTACTATGTACAATGTTCTCTTTGTTCTGTTCACTTCACTCAGCATCAGTCCATTTAAGTCTTTCCAGGTTTTTCTGAAATCTCCCTCGTAGCTGGCTGTCTTGGTCAGTGCATGGCTAGAAGGGCAATTCTAGCAGTGGCCAAAGAGAGTGTGGTCTTGAGAACATAATGCATTATGTAGGGCATGTTGTTGGCTCCATGCTGCCATACATGAGGGCAGCTGGTCCCCAGGGAGCAACTAATCTAAACCTGAGATACCTTAACTTAGCAACAACAGTAAATTACTGTAAAGAAGAATGCCCCCCTTCCCCGCCACACACCAGCTTCCAGACATATGAGAGACCCAGCGGAGAACTGTTAACAGTTGCCTTGTTAAACATCAGCATCTCCACAGGATCCATGGAGGGGTTGAAGAAGAAATGACATGCTAAAACAGATCACTTACATCCTGCTGAGCTGCAGCATCCCAGGTGAGGGATGACTCATCATCGCAGAAGAAAGAGAAGAGTGATGGACACTTGTGGCGCCTGTTCTTTTTGTTAAAAGAAAGAAGGAGCCTGTGCTTTATGTATTACCAACAACAATGTCCATTGTTTGTGATCAGTGTTTTGTTTTTATTGAAACCTTTTGTTTTTTACATCACAGTAATCTCCAAATACATCCCTCCTTCCTATTTCCCTGCCTAGTGAGCCTTCCCTTATCATAAACTTTTTTTTTTTTTAAGGAGAAATAAGGTCTTTAATCAGGGCAGAAGAGCTATAACTCTGAGTATCGAAAAGCAAAAGAGTGCTAGGAATACCCCGTAAACATTTTTAAAGAAAAAGAAAAGTAGTTCAGCCAAACCAGTGCTTGGACTGAGTAGGCCACATTTAGATTGTTCCATACCCATAGTTCCCCACCTTTGTAAGGGAATGGAGTGGATTGCATTTCCCTACCTCTTCTCCAGGGTCAATCTTGACCACTGTAATTACAGAAAATTCCATCTCATTTCATTGTTGCTTCTGTTTACATTGTTGTCATCATGTTCTCCTTCTGCTCACTTTATCCTGTATCAATTTGTATAGGTCTTCTCGTGTTTCTCTGAAGTTTTCAAATTTGTCATGTCATTACCACTCAGTAATGTTCTGCTGTCTCCATGAGCATCATCTCTCTAGTCATTCAACAGTTGAGAAGCAAGTATTTTTAGTTCTTTACCACAGCAAAAACTTTTGCTCTGAATAGTGCGGTGTCTGTGGGATAATCTGAGAATGGGATTTTTTGCCAATTTAAGTTGTATTCACTTGAATGGTTGGAACTTCCATGATAACTACATGTGTTATTCTGTTGGTTCTGCTCTGTTGACTCCACATCACTTCCTGCCAATGCTCATTTGGAGGCTTGAGTGCATGTTCTACTTGGGGGAATTTTAACTAGATAATTATTATCCCCTTCTGGTTTTTCCAGTTGCCACAAATGGTGATATACTAGAAGGAATTTAGGAAGTATTGCTAAAAAGTATGTCATAGAGAAGAAACTGAAGCTCTTGGGCCACAAGTGGTATTTTTCACTATTATTGAGTTTCTCAAAAGATAAGTGGTCAAAGGATGTGAATAAATAGTTCTCAAAAGAAGAAACTCAAACTATCACTGACCATTTGAAAGACTACTACAAATCAACAGTCATTTTTAAAATGCAAACAAAATAAAACAACTCTGAGGTTTCATTTGTCTCTCATCAAATTTGCAAAGATGAACAAAGATTGCAATAGGGAGATAGAGTCAAGATGGCAGAATAGCAGGAAGAAGTACAGTCAAACCTACCTCTTTTGCTATCCCCATTTTCCCTAAGCAGATCTAGAAAATGCACCAGACCTTGATGCAATCCTGAGTAGGAAATCCAAGGGAAAAAGTCACAGTGAGTCATTTTTCTAGCCCAAGTTGACATAGGCCACTGAGGGGTGCAGTGTAGCTAGGAATGGCCCATGTGGAGCATTCCAGCACAGAGGGGTCTAAGCTTGTGAAGCATGCAGAAATAGATGTATATTGTCATGTCTGTGACTCACTGCTCAGCTCTGGGCCAAAGGTCTAAAGCAGACTGAGAAAGAGACCTCTGCCTAAGGGTGGCACTTCAGGGTGAGGACTGGTCATGTGTCCCAGACTGTACACCAGTGAGGAGTAAGCAACAGTAGTAGCAGCAGTGGCTCTGTGACTTTGACCCCAGGAGGGCTTCAGTGTTTCCGTTCCAGACTCCAGCCCAGTCTGAAACAGCAACAGAATAACCAGGGCAGGAATCCCAGGCCAAAGTCCACTGGGCTGACAGTGACTGAGTCCAGCAGCAGTCAGCTGGACTCCAACCAGAGGCCAACCCACAGGCCTGTTGCTCAGACCCAAACCCAAGTCAGGAGATTGTGGAGCTTGGACGAGGGGGACAGTGATCAGACTACCCTGGAGCACATTGCTTTGAGAGCCTAAGCTGATGTCCTGCACTCTCACAACACTCACTACTCCAAGAACTAGCCCTGACATTCCCTCCAGAAGCATGCAGAGTCTGGCCCTCCATCAAGTATGAAGTCAGGAAGCAGTCTGGAAGAATGAGCAAACAAAAAAAGAATCCCACCATAGAAAGTTATCGTGGTGACAGGGACATAAATCCAGAAGAGAAGGAACCTGGGAACTGACATGGCCACTTTGTTTTGCTTGACTTGACGTGTTTGTGACAAGGTTGAGGGGGTTGAGGTGGGAAGTAGAGAAGGTGAATTTTTTCTAATAAAAAAAATATGGCAACAATTAATGTTGTAGAGACTTTGGGGGAATAAGCAGATGAATATGCTCTTGGAGCTGCTGTTGTTCTAATTCTATAAAACAACTTAGAATTATGTAAGACAAGTCATTGACTATTTATGTCCTTTGGCCCATCCTTGCCACTAACGGGCACATCCTACAAGAAGGTCACTGTCAAAAAGAAAGTTACTGTATATAACAAGGTATTCAAGTGCTTGCTGTGGAAGCAGTGGAACCCAAGTATGCGACCATTGACCACACAGGGCTGGACAGATTGTGGAAATCAGTGTGGTAGAGTACGCTTTTGCTGAAAAGTGACAAACATGAGGAATTCAGATAAATCAGTCAACATTTATTAAGTGCCTACTCTGTCTCAGGCACTGGGCTAGGCACTGGGGCTACAAATAAGAAAAAGAAACCATCTCTGCCCTCAAGGGTTGTTGCTGTCAGAATCTAATGAGACACAATTTATTTAAAAAAAAAAAATCAAGCCCTAATTTGTAGAGCTTGCTGACTTCTGAGGTGTAAGTCAATGTTTATTCTGAACATTTCACAACCGACTCTCAAGCCATTGTCGGTCTAGTTCCAGCCCAGCCCTGGCTGCAGGGATTTGTGCTTGCTCCCAGACTGCTTGAACAGTTTGATCAGTGGCTCAGACAAAGGCATTGATGGCATTAGAGAATTTGATAGATGTGCTGCAGAGCCCAGGAGTGTAGCTCACACCCCAAGTGGCAAAATCAGGTGCCAGAAAGGCCTGGCCAGTCTAGCACATTGGGCTGAAGCCAGGAAGGGGAGATGTAAGAGGAATACATGCCAAGTGTTATTATTGAGTTTAAAAAAGAAAGTCACCTCAAGTGGAGAGGGAAACCTGGCTGGATAGTTCAGCTCAGAAAGAACTTGGGCTTTTCATTGCTTACAGGCTTCCGTTTCATGAGTCAGCAGCTCTACCAGGAGCCCCCAGAGGTCATGCAGGCTGAGTCCAGAAAGAGAAGCCTAGTGTCCAGGACGAGGGGATCAGGGTCCCTATGGACCCAGCCTGGGTAAACTGGGCACTGCATTTGGCGAAGGGCATCCAGGCTTGACTAAAAGAAGTTGGGATGTCTAACCTGGAGAAAGCGTCAGCTTGTGGGCAGGCCCGGAAGCAGAAGGGGAAGGTTCGCACGAAGGGCACCAAAGCTGCCCCCAAAGGGTGGTGGGGCCCTCTTCCCTGGAGGCCCTCCAGCCCAGGCCAGTTGGTCACTCTCTGGACAAGGGGTCTGACCAGATGGGCATTGGGGAGGCCCATCTTCTTTGGCATTCCTTATAATGTGATAATACAACATTGCATCCACATGCTGCCCTTTGGTCAGCCATTCCTGTTAGAAAACAGGGAGTTTGTTTCCGTTTTCTGCTGTTACCCTTAGTACTCATGTGAATATTTCCTAGATGGGCTTTTTCTTGTTGTTGGAAGGTACTTTGTGGACCGTCTGATCTAATGTCTAATGAGACCCAGAGAAAGAAAGTGATTTGTCCAGAGTCACCAGCTAACTGGGATTAGATTTGAGACCAAGTCTCCTTCCTCCCAGTGTGGTTCTAGATCCTCCTCTTCCCCTCTCACCTCACCTCTGTATCTTCCTGGTATCTCACGTGCTTGCAGACCTTAGTGCAGCCCCCTGATGCTCAGCACTGTGCCTGACTCCTAGTAGATGTTTAATACATGATTGATTTGGGCTCTCAGTAACGTGAACATGCCTTCCTTCCGGCGATGGGATTCTGATCCGTGCCTTCCTGTGGATTCATCCCTAGGGATCCACCCAAGGCTGGGGGCCTCCCTTGGGCTCTTGACATCTGGAGGAGACCAAAGGAGCATATAGGCTTGAGCTGGAAATGGAGGGGATGTCTCCTTGTCCTTTCTCTCCCTCATAGGTAACGGACTGCTTAGAAAGAAGATTCTTGTGGCTGCCCCGCCTGGGGCTGAGCGGCCCAGCAAGGGCCAGGATGTGACAGTGCAGTTGAAGGTCTCTCTTGAGGACGATGGAACACAGGTGGAGGAACAGCCTCGCCTCACCTTCACCCTGGGAGACTGTGACTTTCTCCAGGTGCTGTAAAACAAGGGAATGGGGGTGGAGTGCCTAGGGCCCTGTTTACAGAGAGCAAAGCCTGGGCTTTGGGGCATAGGGGCCTGAGAGGCAGCTGGTGGCACAGCCAAGAGAGCGCTGGGCCTGGAGGCAGGGCCCAGGCACTAGCTGTGTGGCCCTGGGAAAGGCACCACACCTCTGTGCCTCAGTTTCTTTAGCTTTCCCCTGGTGGTTGTGAATATTTGAGAAGTACTTATCACAGTGGTGGCCTCAAAGTAGGCACCATATAAATGCTTATTCTTCCTCCCTACCCCTACTTGTTACTCATCCTCTGGGATCTGGGGCATGTCTTTTTTGTTTCCGAAGGCTTTGGATCTGAGTGTGCAGCTCATGAATGTGGGTGAGACAGCCCTGATCATCGCAGATGCCAAATACTGCTTTGGAGCTCATGGCAGGTGAGAGAGACTAGAGGATAGGGTCAGGGCTGGCAGGGCCCTTAGAACACTGGATATCAGAACTGGGAGGGCCCTTAGAACACAGGATGTCAGAGCTGGGAGGGCCCTTAGAACACAAGATGTCAGGGCTGGGAGAGCCCTTAGGACACAGGATGTCAGGACTGGGAGGGCCCTTAGAACACAGGATGTCAGAGCTGGGAAGGACCTTAGAACACAGAACATTAGAGCTGGGAGGGCCTTTGGAACCCACAATGTCAGAGCTGGGAAGGACCTTAGAACACAGAATGTTAGAGTTGGGAGGGCCCTTAGAACACTGGATGTCAGAGATGGCAGGGCCCTTTAAAAATGGAATATTAGAGCTGGGAGAACCCTTAACAAATATCTGGTCCAACCCCTTCACTTAACAGGTTGGATAACTAAAATCCAGAGAAGAACAGTGTCTAGTTCATATGGTGAATTCATGACAGAGGTCCTCTCAAATGTCCAGAATCTTTTCTCCCCAGTGAGACTAAATATCTTGGGCTCTTTTTCCTTCCCCCTTGGAAATAAAAGGTTTCCTGGAGTTCTCTGGACAGCTCCCCAGCAAGGGGTCCGGGGGCAGATTCTCCCAGCTGAATAGTCAGGGTCAGTGTTCATCTGGTTCCTGACAAAAGTGTCCCCGAGGCCAGGGGCTCTGCTTTTCCTGCTCCCCTTAGTAACTGGGTGATAGACAAAAGCCAGTGCTACCTGCTCCTCCTCAGAGAATGAGAGGCTATGGCAGGACTTCCTAAGAGGGAGAGCTTCCCAATGAACAAATACTGCCTTGGTAGGGAATTACTCAGTGTCTGAGCTGGAAGAGACCTTAGAGTGACCTGTTAGCACCCTCTCATTTTTCAGATAAGGAAACTAAGACCTAGGGAGAGAAAGTGAATCATCTAGAGTCAGAGCTGGGAATTAGACAGGAGCTGGAAGACTGTCCCTGCCCCGCTCCCATTCAGGGACTCTGCAGAGGAGCCTCTAAGATTCCCTGATTTCTTGGTCCCTGGGGCCCCACAGGAGTCCTGCCATCCCTCCCAACTCAACCCTTCGGCTGGAGGTGGCTCTGCAGACAGCAGTAGATGGGCCTGACCTGGAGCTGCTTAGTGGGCGAGAGCGCATCAACCTGGCTGACCACAAGCGGGAGTGTGGGAATGCCCACTACCAGCGGGCCGACTTCGTCCTGGCTGCCAACTCCTACGACCTGGCTCTCAAGGCCATAGGTGCCAGCTCCAAAGGTGCTTCCCCATGGGGCTCAGGGAGTGTCCATCTGCGGGGACGGGGCGGGGGGGGGTGGTGTCCCTGGCCTTGGTCCTGGAGCCCTTGCTGTAGGGCCCTCTCCTCTGCCACCAATGCACAGCTGTCTTGCCTTGGCCGAGGCTGGGCCCTGCACCTCTCTAGGGGTTCGGTCAGGTTGTGTGTTAACGCTCCTTTGCACCCCTGTGCCAGTTGATGTGAGCCCAGAGGAGGAGTCAGAACTGTTGGAACTCAAGGTGAAATGTCTAAACAACCTGGCTGCCTCACAGCTCAAGCTGGACCATTATAGCGCAGCCCTGAACTCCTGCAGCCTGGCACTCAGCCACCAGCCAGATAACATCAAGGCCCTGTTCCGGAAGGGCAAGGTGAGCCCGAGGTGACCAGCCCTGCCCCAAGTCCACCTCCAGCCTCCTCAGGGCAGCCCCAGGCACACAGATGCTGCATCCTTGGGAGTGTTCTGGCCAAGGCCATGCAGTTATTATGGGACTGAGGGTCACAGACAGACTAGCAGAGGTCAGGGCTGGGAGGGCCCTTAGAACAGTAGATGTCACAGCTCGGGGAGAGAGGGCCCTTAGAACATGGCATGTCAGAGGTGGGAGGGCCTTAGGATCATAGAACATTAGAGCTGGGAGGGTTTCAGAGAGTTTCAGAGGAAAGTGAGGCCCAGAATCTTTTCTCCCCAGTGAGACTAAATTTCTTTGGGAAGGGGGAGGGTTAAAGTCCTTCCTTTCTCTTGCCTGAGCAAGGCTTGGGGCTGAGTAGATGGGGAACTTCAGCATGTCCTTGAGGACTGATCCATCCTAGCCTGCCCTTCTGTAGGTGCTGGCACAGCAAGGTGAGTACGCCGAGGCCATCCCCATCCTGAGAGCGGCCCTCAAACTGGAACCTTCCAACAAGGTAAGTTCTCAAGCACTTTGGTGCTGGCCTCTTGGAGAGAGGTGGGGAGGGGGTCTTCCCTGGAAGCCTAGCTTCCCCTTCCCCCGCCCAGGGACCAGGATGTCTCTCCAGCCGAGCTCCCTCTGCTCTGACAGTCTGTAATCTTGAGGGTGGACTGCTCCTCCCAGGGATGGCCACTCTTTGGGGAGCAGGCCAGGTTCCCTCCCCGTCTTCCTGCCTTTGGGAGGCCCTTGGGAGTTGCAGAAAGAGCTCAGTCTTTGGGGTCAGAGGACCTGAGTTTGGATCCTGGCTTCGCTCCTTACCTCCTGTGTGACTGGCAGGTCATTTCCCCTCCCTGGTCCCTCTCAGCTCATCTCTCCATGAGTCTGCCTGGCAGGCTGGAGGTCAGGGGGAGCCCTGGTCCTTCTTCACGAGGCAGGCACCATTAGACCGTGCCCAAAGGAGGTCTTCCTGCTGTGCCCCGGGCTTGCCTCTCTGCCTAGTGCTGGCCAACATGGGGCTGTGCCCTTTGGTCCAGCTTGGGTCCCCGTATCCATATGACCCCTTCTCTTTGGCCAGGCCTCTGCCAAGCCTTGGCCCAGGACTTAAGAGTCTGAAGTCAGTCCCTCAAAGGCCCAGCAGGTACCAGTTGTGTTCTTGTCAGGAGATAAGCTCCTGAGGCCTTAGCACAGGGCAGTGCAGTGAGACGGATTTCGAGCCAGAGCCTGGCTCTGAGTCTGGCCTCTGCCACCTACTTCCAGAAGACTCTGAGCGAGTATTTCTTGGGCCTGATAAGAAGGGTGTTGGACTAGATGACCTCTAAGGCCCATCTGGGCTCTGAGTTTGTTAGGGATCTTTGAACAGTGCTATCAGACTCAAATAACCCATGTTGTGTCATATATATTTTCTTCAACATTTACCAATTACAGTTTGGTCTGATTCAGAGCAAACTTGAGAGTCCAATGGGCTGAGTTTGACCCTCTGCCTTAGAATACAGGATGTCAGGGGGAGAGGGCCCTTAGAACCCAGAAGGTCAGAGCTGGGAGGGCCCTTAGATCCAGGATGTTGCAGCTGCCAGAGATCTTTGAACACACTAGGTCTCATCCCTCACAGGAAACAAGACTGGTCCAGGTAGTCTCCTCTTAGTGGCTCTCAGGACTAGGGAGATATTTGGGGGGTTCATGGGGAGGCGAAGTAGCTTCCCTCAGGTTATCTGCTTCCCTGTCTGCCCCAGCCCCTCCACCAACTCACTCTTCTTCGTCTCATCCTGAGTGTCCTAGTCCCATCCTAGTTGAGCCCCTGACTCCCCAGCCTTAGCTTCCCTGGGGAGAGGGGAAGTGTCCTCTCTTCTGTACCTCCATTTACTTTATCTCCTCCTGGGAATCCAGAAGCACTTTCCCTTTATTCCCATCCTTACATATTTTACTGGTGCCCCCATTGTTTATTATGCCAAGGTCGGGGAGGGGGGTCCATGAGGCAACAGGAAGCATCTGGGGTGTGATTGAACCGTCAGGACATTTGTCTTGTCTGTTCCAGTAGCTAGCTCTTGCATCCCCATTTCCCATTACTGGTAGACTGAGACCCTGAATGGGCACTCCCTGGCAGCTTCTCCAGGGCTTTGGAATCTCTATTTCCCTCCACCTGCATCCTTTCCCAACACTTTTTGGGGTGGCCCTCTTTGGCTCTCATCTTTTCTCTTTGCAGACTATTCATTCAGAGCTCTCAAAGCTGGTGAAAAAGCATGCTGCCCAGAGGCACACAGAGACTGCCATGTACAAGAAGATGCTTGGCACTGTTGGTGCCAGTGGACTGCCCACCAAGAGCCCTGCCAAGGGCCCCCGGGTAAGGGACCTGGGGTAGGAGGGTGAGGGGGGCAAGGAATCCAGAAGCTTCTCCAAGTATTCAGTTTCTGGTCTGGCTAGGACTTGATATGAAGGTGAGGGGCCCCTTTGTACTGTTGGCATGCATTGCCATCTCTGGCAGTGCCAGGGAGTGGGGCCACACAGCCTGAGTAGCTCTGCCAGCTCTGAGCCAAGTCACTGGTTAGTGTCACAGTTGTAGAATTTTAGGACTTTGAAGGACTTTAGTATGTCAGCAGTAGGAGAACACAGGATGCCAGAGCTGGGAGGGCCCTTAGAACACAGGATGTCAGAGCTGGGAGAGCCCTTAGAACACAGGATGTCAGAGCTGGGAGGGCCCTTAGAACAGAGAATGTCAGAGCTGGGAGGGCCCTTAGAACAGAGAATGTCAGATCTGGGAGGGCCCTTAGAACACAGGATGTCAGGGTTGGGAGGGCCCTTAGAACAGAGAATGTCAGAGCTGGGAGGGCCCTTAGAACACAGGATGTCAGAGTTGGGAGGGCCCTTAGAACACAGGATGTCAGAGCTGGGAGGGCCCTTAGAACACAGGATGTCAGAGCCGGGAGGGCCCTTAGAACACAGGATGTCAGAGTTGGGAGGGCCCTTAGAACACAGGATATGAGAGCTGGGAGGGCCCTTAGAACCCAGGATGTCAGAGCTAGGTAGAACTTTTTAATGGAGAGGGAACTTTGAAACCAGATAGTATTATCATCTCAAGTGAGAGCTAGGGATGGAGAAGGGGGAGGGGCTTCTCAAAGCTCATCTGTCAGGTCAGTGGCAGAGTTGGAATTATCAGCCTAGGTGGAGGATCCCTGAGCTCCCTTCCTTGCCTTGGTTCTTGCCCTGGGGTAGACATACAAGGCCTGAAGGGGAGAACCTTCCCTGGTGGCCGTTAGGGAAGTCCCGGGGCAGAATGAGGTTCAGCCCTGGCCCTCTGGGTTCCTGCCCATCAGCCCCAAGGAGGGCTTCCTTTGTTGCCATTCCTCTGCTAGGCCGACTCTGGAGAAAGGCAAGAACAAGAGTTAGTCCTCCCAGCACCCTCAGAGGGTTCCGTTCTAGGCCAGGAGGCAGGGACACATCCAGGCAAATTCCAGTGACCCTTCAGGAGATGTCCCAAGGCCCCAGATGGCAGTTGCCAAGTGCCCTCGGATCCGAGAGGAGCTCAATGCTCCCTGTAGTCTGGGGTAGTCATGAAAGGCTTCCTGGAAGAGGTGAGCTTTGAGCTGGCCATCCAAGACTAGGAGAAGGATTTGGAAAGACAGAAAAAAGGGTGAAAGAGAAGCATCCCAAGGAGAGATGGAGTGAACAACTTCAAGGAAGATGACATAAGGGCATTCTGGGGCCTGCTCATGCAAGGCCTTGAATGCCAGGCTAAGGATTTGGGCCTTTTCTCTCTAGCTCAGAGGGGCATGGCCAGACCCCGGGCCATCTGTCGTCCCGGTCCCAGGGCAGGCCCAGCAGCAGGGCTGGGAACAGACTTGGGGGGATGGTGGGTTGCTCAGGGCAGAGAGCGGTATTGTAACATGTTCCTTTCCTTTTGTGCTTTTTCCTACAGTCCATTCCGTGGAAATGGCTCTTTGGGGCAACCGCTGTAGCCCTTGGGGGTGTGGCTCTGTCTGTGGTCATTGCTGCCAGAAATTGAAAGCCCGGACAGACGGATGCTGCCTCCTGCCCTCCTGGGCTCCCCTGTACCTTCCAGCCCCTGGCCCGCATCTTCCCTGTCCCTTTCTTGTCCCAAAGCCTGACCTGCCCCAGCTCATCTACCACCTTGCGGTGACCTAGGATTGGGTCAGTCCCTATGAACAAATGAAGAACACAGAGCACCCAGGCGGGGGGGGGGGGGGGCACGTCTCCCTCCCTCTTCAGTCCTCCCCACCAGAGCTGGGGGCCTGATCTGTCTGGCCAGGGCCGGCTGGAAGATCTCACACAGCCCCAACAGGCGAGGGGATGGTAGACCGATGGAAATACGTCACGGGCACTCCGGCACCAGCCCAACTCTGCCGAGGATGTCATGATGGAGATGGTGGGCTGGGCCTTGGAAGTGGGCATTTTCACACTGCCCACAGGGAAGGGGAACTGTTAGTGTGCTCAGGCCCTGGCACGTTGGCCAGGCCTGGAGCCCTTGAGCTGGCCTGAGTCCAGAGGCCCAGGGCAGCCCCAAAGTACTTTCTGCCCCATCCTCCTTCCCTAGACCTAACCTCCAGGTTGCCTGGCATGGGGCTGGGGCACATCCGTGAATGGGGAATTGGCTTCTGTTAAGTGGGAGGAGAGTGTGCCCCTTGCCTTGGCAGAAGCATCCTCATGTGCCCACTCCCTTTGCCCAGTGCGTGCTGCCCTCTGCCTGCAGCGGGTGCAGTCCTCTTTCTCACCCCCCACATTTGAGTTTACTGGACCTAGGTATGGAGCCTCCTTTTGTCTGATGGGAAACCCTAGGAAATAAAGTGCCCATCCTGGTCGATTTGCCTGGGGCCTTCAGCTTCTTCTGCCGGCTCTGGGAACGGTGTGAGCGTGCCTTTGTGTATGTACGTGTGTTGGTATGCGTGTGTGCGTGTCTGTGTGTCAGTCTCTGCGCAGGTGTCTAATCTGTGTGCTTGCCTACATACATGCACACACGTGTCTTTACATGTGTGTGAACATGTTGGCACACGTGCATGTTTGCATGTGTCTGCTGGCGTGTGCATGTTTGTGTGTCTCTTTGCCTGTGTGTGTAGTGGAAGGGGGCCAAGGAGGCTAAGCTGACTTCACCTGTTGTTAGGCTCTCAGCCCCCAGGACCCCCTGGCTCCAGGATTCCTCAGATTGGGCCCATTCTGGCTGCCTTCCTTCCAGCATTCCAATCAGCCAGCGTGACCTAAGGCCTCCTCAGCTCTAGCCTCCCTCCTCCTGCTCCACACTGCAGACTGTTGCCCTCCTCCCTTTCTCCTAGAGAAGCCCACTTGATCACACTGACTTAACCCGATTCTGGCTGTCTGCTCAGCCATCACCCATAGGAGAGATCTATCCCCAAGGGAGGTCTCTGGGTGGGGGAGAAAGAGCCTGAACTGGCAAAACGGGAGGCTGGGCTCTCCTACTAACCAATGGCCTGGGAGCCATTCACTTATTTCTCTGGACTTTAATTGCCCCCCCCCCCCCTTGGCTGAATGGATTATTGGACCAGGCTATCTCGAAGGATCTGACCTTCTGTGTTCTAAAGGCCTTCTCTGCTCCAACAGTGTGTTCTAAGGACCCTTTCTCTCTGACCTTCTGTATTCTAAGGTTCCTCCCAGCTCTGATATTCTATGTTCAAAAGGCTCTCCCAGCTCTGAGCTGGGTTCTAAGAGCCCTCCCAATTCTGACATTCCCTGTTCTAAGGGCCCTCCCAGCTTCTGGTCCTAACATCCTCTGTTCTAAGGGCCCTCCCCACCATGACATTCTGTGTGGGGTTTTTTGTTGGTTTTTTTTTTGGTGGGGCAATGAGGATTAAGTGACTTGCCCAGGGTCACACAGCTAGTAAGTGTCAAGTATCTGAGGTCGGATTTGAACTCAGGTCCTCCTGAATCCAGGGCTGGAGCTTTATCCACTGTGCCACCTAGCTGCCTCTGACATTCTGTGTTCTAAGGGCCCTCCCCACCCTGCCATCCTCTGTTCTAAGAGCCCTCCTAAACCTGACTGTTCTAAGGGCCTTCCCAGCTCTGACTGTGACCGTGAGCAAGTTACTTAAGTTCTCTTTAAGGGACACAATAAGCACCTGCCTTCCAGGGTGGTTTTAAGAAGCAAACAAGATCACTTGTAAAGTGCTTTGTAAGCCGTAAAGTACTATGTTTTTGATATCTAGAATGCCTTTGTGGGCGTTGTGCTTGTTCCCCTCTGACAGCTGAGGCTGGCAGAGGGCTCAGAGCTCATCTGGCCCAAGGTTCCCCAGAACAGAGCCCAGATCCCATATCTCCTGAAGGCCAAGCCCACCCACAGTTCTTCCCACTGGGCTCTGCCTTCTACTGAAGGCCCTCTGGAACCCCCCCCCCCCCAAGGCCTATAGCATGGGATTTTGTGCAGGAAGGGGCCTTAACTCCCTCATTTCTTGAAGAGTGGGTGTTTTTTTGCTCCATGACAGGCAGGTATGAGAGACTGGGACTGGGGGGGTGGAGGGGAAGGAAAGGAAGGGCTTGTGGGTGCCTTCAAAGTTGGCAACACTCAAAATCTGGGAGGATGAGTCACTTCCCTGGGACTAATGCCCCCATTCTTACCCAAGGGCCTCGGCCTCTCTGGGCCATCCCCTGGACTCTCCCTCCTCTTCATAGTTGCTCCAGGGGCTGTCCCACACCCCTTTTCTGGCTTGGACCTCAAGCCCATCTGTAATCTGGCCTGGGGCGACTTAATGGAACAGGATCTGAGTATGAGATGAGATCGGTTTCCGTCTTCTCCCCCCATTTCTGGTTTGGTTTGGGGACTGACTTTTCAGTCCCTTATGGGATTGTCCCTTTCCCCCTTTCCATTTCCAAAGCAAGGGCTACCCTCTGCTTGCTTGTGCCCTCATCCCTATTCCAGGATTTAGAGGAAATTTGACCGGTGTTTATAGCTGGGCTGCCCCTATCCACATAGGGTCCCCTGACTGGCTCCCCCAGTCACCTCCTCCACCTCTTCCCCCCCTCCCCTTGCTTCCTGTCACCACCACTTCCCTCCTTCCCTGAAACAGCTCCCTGGGCTGACTTGGCCTGGTGACTAATCTCTGCTCCACCCCAGCTGGGTTGGCCACTAGGAGTTTCCTGGAAGGGACTCTGGGGGCCCAGGGCCCTCTGGCTGTGGGAGCCCAGGGAGATGGCAGAGCCTGGCCCGTGAAAGCTCAAGATCCCTGGGGCACCATCCTAAACAGCTTACATTTCTATATCATTCTAAGGTCTAGAAGGCAGTTTTCCTTACAATCACTAGTTTAGGGATGAGCAAAATGCATGTTCGTGCAGCCTCAGGGATGGAGTTTGAGCTCCAGCTCTTGAGACCCCAGGGCCTTGGCTCCCTACCCATTCTAGCGCTCAATTCAGCTGATCTGCCAGGGGAATCCCTAGAGGGGCTTGTGGGCACCACTTGAGCTTCCGATGGGGTTAAGAAACTAGGGTGTGGTTTCATGGTTGCCCAGAGGAATGGTGAGCCAGAAGATGGTGGCATGCCAGCTCCTACCCTGAAAGAGGAAAGGTCTCGGGGGCCCCAGGCCACATGTGGACAGCCAAGAACATAGATTCGGGCACTCAGGAATGGTAGGGGCCTTTAAGCCTCTGCACCACCACCACTATGCCTCCACCCCCAGCCTTCCACCAGGGTCTGTCTGTCTCTTGTCAAGTCCAAATGGATCTCCATCCTTGATTACCTCTTCAACCTCTACCATATCCCCTTGTTCTCGTCTTGCTCATGCCCAGGGAAGGGGTGGCATCTGGAAGCCTTAATCTGCTTTGCCCATGTGCCGGGGGGGGGGGCCCAGGAAGCCAGTTTGGGTCTTATGTATTCCTTGGACCACCCATTGCTGGATGGGAACCTGGATTCCTGGGGGCTTGGGCCAAGAGGAAAGTCTCTGACCGTTCCTTCATTCATGGTCCTTGGCCGCTGCTGGTCAAATGCTGGCTTTGAAAGTCCAAGGGGCTGCCTGTGTTTGTGACTGTCCCCGTGAGCATGGCAGTGTGTCACTACGGATGCACCCTGAGAGCACTAAGCACTCAGGGCAGGTGCCTGGTTAACATCATTGGAATGTTCATGTCCAGGGGGTGCATGATGGGACTACTGGAGAGAAGGATGGCATAAGTAGCTCAGACCTACTTGGAGGATGACAAGAGGGGGCCTTTACTCTCCTCCAGGGAGTCTAGGTTAGGGGGTGCTGAGCTAGTGACCCCCAGTGGTCTGAGGGGCAGCCAAAGCAAGGAAACCAAAGAAAAGGAGGGAAGGGGAAACAGTGAAGGAGGGGCGAATCTGATAGACACTCTAATCCCCCCACCCCATTCCAGAGACTTTTGGGGCTCAGATTTATTTTTATCCTACCTCAGATGCTTACTTAGCAAGCTGACTGTGGGACCATCTCTCAGCCGTCAAGTGGGGGTAATAAAGCACCTACCTCACAGGGTTGTTGTGAGAGTAAAATGAGATCATCTGTGTAAAGGGCGAAGTTTAAAGTTCTCTACACACGCTGGTTCTTGTATAGTGGATTTATATGTGCATGTATGTATAAACATTGTTTACTGGGCATATGTTTGCATATAGTATTTCTATTTAACAAATACTGATACAATATTGATATATTACATGACGTTAGTATATAGAAATATAGTTTGCATATTTAATGTATAACAATCTATTGCACATGGATATACTGTATATTTCAATTTATACATTTTAGATAGACAGCTAGATAGGTAAATGGACTGAAAAATATTTTCAGATTTTTCTCCCTCCCTCCCCTCCCTCCCCCTTCCCCTAGACAGCAGGTAATCTGATATAGGTGTTTTTTATATATATATATATATATATATATATATATATATATATATATACACACATATATACATATATATACATATACATGTGTGTATGTATATATATATATACATACACACACATAATAACATTAATCCTATTTCTGCATTAGGCATGTTATAAGAGAAAAAAAATCAGAGCAATGATGGAAAACCTCAAAATAGGAAAAAAAAACCAGCATCAAAAACAAAAGAAATAGTATGGTTCATTTAGCATCTATACTCCGCAGTTGTTTTTTTTCCTGGATTTGGAAATCCTCTTCTATCACGAGTTCCCTGGAACTCTTCTATGCCATTGCATTGGTGAGAAGAATCTAGTCCATCACAGTAGATCAACACTCAATGTTGATGTTACTGTGTACAATGTTCTTCTGGTTCTGCTCATCTCACTCATCATCAGCCCATGCAAGACCCTCCAGGTTTCTCTGAATTCCTCCTGCTCATCGTTTCTTACAGCACAATAGTATTCCATTGTATTCATATACCACAACTTGTCCAGCCATTCCCCAACTGATGGGCACCCCCTCAACTTCCAATTCTTTGCCACCACGTAAAGAGCAGCTCTAAATATTTTTGTACATGTGGGTCCCTTTCCCCCTTCCGTGATCTCTTTGGGGAAAAGACCACTTTTGGGTATTTTTCCCAAAGAGCACTGGAGTTTTAACCAAAAGATAAGCACAAAGCCCCCCTTTCCCATCCATCCTTCCCACAGCTGCCTCAGTAATCTCACTAAGGCATAGGGCCTGCCACTGCTGCTGCTCTGCTCCGAACTCATCCAGGGCTCCCTCCCTGGGGCGGGTTTGAGAAAATAAAAATGTCACAGTGTGGTGTTTTAAACTCTCCCTCTGTAGTCTGGCTCCAACCTGCCTTTCCAGACTTATTTCATAGGACTTTTTCTTGACATTCTGGGTTTAAGTGAATTAGATCAAATGAAATGGTAAACATATGGAAAGCGTAAAACATAAAGCCCTCCACAAGTATTAGTTTATTATTGTTATTATTCCAGTTGGATAATTCCTTGCTCTTCTTTAAGTCCTTCCCATGAGGTCTCTGGCCTCTGTACAATGAAGTATGCCCTCTCTCCCCTCCACACCCTCCCCCCCTTCCATCCTTAGAAGGCTTTCCGTCCTGGGGGCAGCTAGGTGGCACAGTGGATAAAGCACTGGCCCTGGATTCAGGAAGACCTGAGTTCAAATCTAGCCTCACTTGACACTAGCTGTGTGACCCTGGGCAAGTCACTTAACCCTCATTGCTTGACCAGAAAAAACCCCAACAAAACAAACAAAAAAAGAAGTAGGCTTTCCGTCCTCACTTCTGCCTTTTGGTATCCTCCAGGTGCCTCCTCTGAAGCCTTTCCTGATCTCCCCTCAGATAAAAAAGCTCTCTTCCTTCTCAACTCCTCCTTTGCCCCTGCCATACTCTGCCTTCGGGTCTTTGGCTATCTGTTCGTGTGCACCTGTCATCTCCCTGTGCCCCTGTCTGGGGTAGTCACCACCACCACCACTGAGAGAGAAAGCAGGCTCCAGTTTGGTTTTATTTTGAATCTATTGCCAGACTAGCAGAGGGTTACAGCTGCGTCCCAGGCAACATGCTGGATGGGAGCAATCCTGTACCTGTGTGACCTTGGGCAAGTCATTCACACTCTCCTGGCACCCCCTTTCCACATCTGTAAAATGAAGGGGTTGCTGTCCAAATCCATGATGCTATACTCCCAGGAGGAGCTTAATAAATGAGAAATGCTTGTAGGATGAATTGTGTCAGTGTGAAATTGGAGCCCTGTTGGAAGGGAGAGGCATAGAATGTTGAGACCCAGAGCTTCCCTGGCAGATAACTCGGTTGATACAGCTTTGGGGTGGGGGGAAATAGTTTGTTCTCCACCACCACTACACCCCCCACACACTCCCCAAAACTGAACACTGATTTCCTTTCTTGCTCTGACAAGGGTGTTTGGTAGCCACACCCTTCTAATTTTCTTGGAGGTGGCTGCCTATAGACTCACGAAGACCTCTCATCTTGGAGTTACTGGAAGGACTGGGCTTTGAACCCAGGACTACTGACTGTCAGGTTCTTTCCATTTCCCCACCTTCCCCGACCTTTCCCTGACCATATTTCTCTTGGACCCCAGAACCTTAAGCCTCCCAATACCCATCCTGCCCTGCAATCCCCCATCCAGTCCTCTGGCCTTGCTACCTCCCCCTTTCCCCCTGCTTAGTGTTGGGGAATAAAAATGACAAAAATGAAATGGTCACTGTTCTCAAAGATTTTAAATCTCATTTGAAATCTTCCTAGGCTCTGGGCCAATGGGAACTTGAACAGGTGAGCAAGATGGGCTTTCTCCTCCTGCCTCCTGTCTTTTTTTTTCTTTTTGTGGGGCAGTGGGGGTTAAGTGACTTGCCCAGGGTCACACAGCTAGTAAGTGTCAAGTGTCTGAGGCTGGTTTTGAACTCAGGTCCTTCTGAATCCAGGGCAGGTGCTCTATCTACTGTGCTACCTAGCTGCCCCTCCCTCCTGTCTTAATAAATACTTAATACATTTAAAAAAAAAACTGAATTCCTGACTTGGCCTAAATTCTACTCAAATCTTTGTCTGTGCAGCTCAGAAGGCTGATCCAGGCTCTACCTGTGGCTCTCTGCACTCCACAGGTGCCTTTCTCACAAAGAGTTAATCAGGTACTTTTACAGAAAATGAAGTCTGTATCTATCTCCAAAGGCTACCAACATTCCCTTTAAGTCATAGTCATGATATTAGGAGGGTCTTGGAACTCAGAAACTTCAAGGAATCATCTGGCCTAGATTTCTGGCTGTAAGCAAGTATAATAGATATGGCAACTGAAGGCCAAGATCAAACAGCTAGAGGGGACTAAAAGTAGTCTTTTCCCACCCCCATCACACACTGTACCCTATCCCAAAAAATGACCTTTTGTATATTTCCTCCAGACTATTGCCTTAGACCCTGCCTTCATCCTTTTTTCTCTCTCTGCCATCTGTGTGTCATCCTCCTTAATTTCACATACATACCCTAGTAGAAAGAGCACTGGATTTAAAGACAGAAAACCTGGGTTTTGCTCATTTCTACTTCTGTGACCACGGGCAAATCATGTTCCCCTCTGGTCTTTATTTTCCTTATCTGTAACACAAAAAGTAGCATGGGATAGTGGAGGACTTGGTGTTAGAAGACCTGGGTTCTAATCCTGCCTCAGACACTGACTAGCCATGTGCCTTTGTGCAAGTCCATGTCACTTAACCTCTCAGTTTAGTCTTCTGAAAATAAAGGGTTTGACTGAAAACATAAGTTACCGTAGAAAGAACTATCTGCCAAAAACACTAGGAAAACTGGAAAGCAGTCTGGCAGAACATAGGGTTAGACCAACACCTTATACCATATACCAGAATAACCTCAAAGTGGATGTGACTTGAATATTAAAGGTCATACCATTAAAAAAAAATCAGATGAGGTACCTTTCACAACTATTGCTAGGCAGTGAATTGTTAATCAAATGAGTGTTAGAGGCAATTACAACAGATAAAATAGTGGTTTGTTGTTTTTTTTTGCAGGGCAATGAGGGTTAAGTGATTTGCCCAAGGTCACACAGCTAGTAAGTGTTAAGTGTCCAAGGCTGGATTTGAACTCAGGTCCTCCTGACTCCAGGGCCAGTGCTCTATCCACTGCACCACCTAGCTGCTCCAGATAAAATAGTTTTTCAATTAGAGTAAGAAGGGAAGGGATCGACTGAGGAGAAGTTTTTGTATTAAATATCTCTTATAAAGGTCTGACAGATATTTTGGCAAGTAGCAGAAATATAGTAAGACCCAAATAGATAAGTGGTCAAAGGATATGTCAAAAGAACTTCAAACTATAAACTTTATTGTTCAGTCATATTTGATTGTGTGTCCCCATTTGGGGTTTTCTTGGCAAAGATCCTGGAGTGGTTTGCCATTTCCTTCTCCAGTTCATTTTACAGAGGAGAAAACTGAGGTGAATAGGGTTAAGTGACTTGCACAGGGTCACAAAACTCAAGTTTTCCTGACCCCAGGCCCAAAGCTCTATCCACTGAACCACCTAGCTGCTCAAAACTATCAACTTACCATTCTTCAAATCACTAAGGACAGAAATGCAAATCAGAACAAGGCTGGAGGGTGGAGCTCAGAATTTTCCAGGTAATTCACCATTTTCCATCAGCAGCTTTTCATGGTTCAACTCCGGAGGACATTATCCACTGCCTCCACCTCTCCCCTCCAACACTTTCACCTTCCTTTTGTGAACTATCTTCTCCAATTAGATTGCAAGCTCCTTGAGGGCAGAGACTGTTCTTTTTCTTATTTGTATTCCCAGCCCATAACACAGTGCCTGGCACATATAGGCAGCTTAATAAATGTTTAATGAAGGGGAAGCTAGGTGGCGCAATGGATAAAGCACTGGCCCTGGATTCAGGAGGACCTGAGTTCAAATCCAGCCTCAGCCACGACACTAGCTGTGTGACCCTGAGCAAGTCATTTAACCGTCATTGCTCCGAAAAAACCCAAATAAATAAATAAATAAATGTTTAATGAGTTGAATTAATGGGAGGGAGGTTGGACTTAAAGGCTTCTGGGCTGCCCCTCTAGCTCTAAATCGATCCTAGGATCTTAAGACTTCTGTGAACTATTTCGGAATGAAGTCAGCCTAACCAGGAAAACAACATCCTTGGTGACTACAACTATGTAAACAGGAAGAACAAAGTCAACAACAAAACAATTGCTTGACATGATAATGACCGAGCTTGAAAAGATAAGAGGTGCTTTGCCGAGGTGGAAGATTATGGATGTGGAACATGCAATATAATGTCAGGTTTTTACAATATACTGTTTAGTTTTGCTGTTTCTTTTTTTTGTTTTGTTATATAGGATGAGTCTCTGGGAGGGGGCGGGAGAAGGGATGTGCTGGGAAGTGCAGGTTATGGAAAAACCAAAGAGATCAATAAAAATTTATATTTAATAAATGGGTGTGTGTGTGAACTCAGTGACCCCTCAAGTCCCTCCTAATGCTAATTCTAGGATCTTATGACTCATTGAACTCTAAGGTTCCTTCTTAAACTCAAATGCTCTGTTCCTTCCTTTGATCTTCTGTAGTCTGACCCTTTCTTGTGGGCTTTTGTTAGTCAGTCAATAAATATTCATTAAGCACCTACTAGGTACCAGGCTCAGTGCCATGCACTGGGGATTACAAATATAAGTTAAAAAGACCCCCCCACACTGCCTTCAGGCAGTTTACTGGGAGACAATACACAAAAGGAAGCTGAAAAGTCGGGGGGGGGGGGGGGCTAGGGGGAGGGGGAGGAAGGGGGAGATAAAGTACCCGTGTGTATTTGATGGAGAAGTCCCAAAGCAGTATAGGTGGGAAATGGGGAGAAGACTGTCAGGAGCCCCTTTCTTGAAGAGAAACCCCAGAATTTAGGATCCTGCTGTCCAATCACACGGGCACAGAGGTATTTTGCCTAGGTGCTGTGATAAGCACTAAGAAAGCCCAAAGACAGAGTGTCCTGGAAGAGCTGACAGTCCAACAGAGAGACAATGTGCCAGGAGATATGCACAGACAGGCCATATAAAGGGTCAGTAGGAAACCAAAGAAAGGCACTGGAATTAAGAGGGTTGGGAAAGGCTGCCGGTAGAAGGTGGGATTTTAGAGAGAACTTGAAGGACGCCATGAAACCCAGGAAGTGGGAGAGCATGGGAGACAGCCAGAGAAAAGGCCCTGAGCCCAGAGATGGAGGGTCTTGTTCTGTGAACCTTAAGCAGGCCAGTGTCTTTGGAGGGCATTTGGGGGGTGCTGGTGGGGGAGGGGATAAGAAGACAGGAAAGGAGGAGGCTCTAGGTTATGAAGGGCTTTGAATGCCAAGCAGAGGATTCTGCATTTGATGCCGAAGGTGCCTGCCCTTATAGACAGGATACAGTGGTATTGCTTATGGTGGCAGAGAGGTTTGCCTCAGCAGGGAGTACAGGTGAAGGAGGTAAAGGCACAAGCCATGTGAGTGATGGGATAAGGAGGAGGGGAGAAGAGGCCCGGTTCTAAGCTGAGAGTGTGGGAGGACTTTTGAGGAGGGACGAGGAGGTTTGGAAGAGGTGGAGTGTAGCAGAGTGAGTTGGTAAGTGTAGGATTGCCCAACAGCAGTGAGTGCCGGTTGAGGTTGCGTAAATTTGTAGTGGACTCAGTCGGAATGATTGTGTGATGTTCTCTTCCTGTTGTCTCTTGGATACCAAATGTCCTGGCCTTGTTATGAACCCACTGATATCCCAACAGGGCCTCACCCACGGGCCACATTTCTATGCCCATCCCAGAGTGAGCCACCTATCTCTGGGAGAGTTTATGCTCATTGGTGATAACAGGCTCCCCTCCTCTCCACTCTCCCTGTCCCTGGCTATGACTTTGGCCAGAGTTATCTAAAGGATAAAGAGTAAAGTGCAAACTCCTCTGTCTGACATTCAAGGCCCTCTCCAGCCTGGCACCATCCTGTCTTTCCAGCCTGGTTATTTTCTTTCACATACTAGACACTTTCCCCCTGCCCTTCCTGCCCTCTCTATCATCATCACACCGGGGGTCTTCTGGCTGCCATCTCTCTAAGCCCAACCAGTTTTCTGTGCTCCAAATGCCTTTCCTCTGTTTATCTGTTGAATTCTTACTCATCCTTTATATATATATATTAGTGAGGCAATTGGGGTTAAGTGACTTGCCCAGGGTCACACAGATATTAAGTGTTAAGTGTCTGAGCCTGGATTTGAACTCAGGTTCTCCTGACTTCAGGGCCAGTGCTCCATCCATTGCACCACCTAGCTGCCCCCTTACTCATCCTTTAAAGCTCATCTCAAATTCCACTTCTTCCACAAGTCTTCCCTGGTTCCTTCCCTGTCATTAATGACCTCCTCTGGACTTCATGCAAACATAATATGATGCTGTCCATTGTTTTCTTTTCTCTCTCTCTCTCTTTTTTTTTTTTGGGGTGAGGCAACTGGGGTTAAGTGACTTGCCCAGGGTCACACAGCTAGTAAGTGTTAAGTGTCTGAGGCCAGATTTGAACTCAGGTACTCCTGACTCCAGGGCCGGTGCTCTATGCACTGTGCCAACTAGCTGCTCCCGATGCTGTCCATTGTTACCTGTGTTGGTGGCTTATTCTTTAATTTGTGAGCTCCATGAGAGCAAGGGATCATGTGTCTCTCCCCTAGTGCCTGGTACTGCACACAGCTGAGGCTTTAATAGTTTTGTTGATGGAATGAATGAATCAGTGTGCACAGTCTGCCACTGACTCATTGGGTGTCCTTGGGCAAATCACCTCTTCCTCTCTGGACCTGTGTTTACTCACCTTTAAAATGAGAGGGTTGGGGGCAGCTAGGTGGCGAAGTGGATAAAGCACCAGCCCTGGATTCAGGAGGACCTGAGTTCAAATTTGGCCTCAGACACTTGACATTTACTAGCTGTGTGACCCCGGGCAAGTCCCTTAACCCTCATTGCCCGCCTCCCCCTCCCCCCCCCCAAAAAAAGAGAGGCTTAGACTTGATAACAACCTCCGAGACCCCTTCCCTTTCTAAATCCCAGGATCTTCTTATTTTACAGATTAGAAAACTGAGGGTAGGGGGCAGCTAGGTGGCGCAGTGGATAAAGCACTGGCCTTGGATTCAGGAGGACCTGAGTTCAAGTCCAGCCTCAGACACTTGACACTTAACTAGCTGTGTGACCCTGGGCAAGTCACTTAACCCTCATTGCCCTGCAAAAACAAAAAACAAACAAACAAACAAACAAACAAACAAAAAAGAAAACTGAGGGTATATGAGTGAAAAAGCACTTAGGGGATACCCACAAAGTAGCATGCTAAGCACTGGGGCTATAGAGGAAACAGCGATAGTCCCTGTTCACAAAAACCCTCCTAGGTGCAGCTAGGTGGCGCAGTTGATAGAGCACCGGCCCTGGATTCAGGAGGACCTGAGTTCAAATCCAGCCCCAGACATTTGACACTTACTAGCTGTGTGAGCCTGGGCAAGTCACTTAACCTCAATTGCCTCACCAAAAAACAAAAACAAAAACACAAAACCCTCCTCTCCTAATAGAGCAGAGCTTCTGAACCTGGGCTCCATAGATTCCCAGGGCGTCCGTGGTTAGATTGTGGGCTGGGGTCCGTGAACTTGGATGGAGGGGGTAAAAATCGCCCCTTTATTTTCTTTCTTTTCCTTTTTTTGGGGGGTGGGGTGGGGCAATGAGGGTTAAGTGACTTGCCCAGGGTCACACAGCTAGTAAGTGTCAAGTGTCTGAGGCCAGATTTGAACACAGGTACTCCTGAATCCAGGGCTGGTGCTTTATCCACTGCGCCACCTAGCTGCCCCCTCACATTGATATTCTTAAAGTATAGGTTCTGACAAACAGGTCACTGCCTTGGTCTGCCCTGGAAGCATCATAGGCTCTTTTTGGTTGACAAGATAAAATATCAAGTCTTCAGATCCTTTGTATTCTGGCTCCAAACTACTTTGCCAAACTGGTTATAATACATTATTCCCTCTGATAGTGTGTATGTGTGTGGTCATTTGACTTTATGCTCTCTCCAACGTGTCAAGAGATTACACCTCCTTGGTTGACCTCAAGTCCTATTTCTCTTTGGCTCTGCCTGCTAGAACCCGTACCTTCCTTCAAGTTCCAACTCTAACATTTAGAACTCTCTTTTGCCTCTCTTTGTATCCCCAAGAGCTTAATACAGTGCCTGACACATAGTAGGTGTTTAATAAATACTTGTTTTTTGGTGGGGCAATGAGAGTTAAGTGACTTGTCCAAGGTCACACAGCTAGTAAGTGTCAAGTGTCTGAGGCCAGATTTGAACTCAGGTCCTCCTGAATCCAGGGCTGGTGCTTATCCATTGTGCCATCTAGCTGCCCCATTAATAAATACTTGTTGACTGACAGAGCAGTTGCCCTACAGTGCAAAGGTGCTGAATTTAGAGTTAGAGGACCAATTCTTTCCAATTTACTTACTTTATCTCTAATAATAATAACTAACATTTATTAATCACCTACTATGTGCAAGGCACTATGCTAAGCCCTTTACAAATTTTATTCATTTGAGCTTCACAACAGCCCTGAGAGGAAGGTGTTAGTATTATCACCATTTTACAGTTGAGAAAGCTGAAAAGAATGGTTAAGTGATTTGCCCAGGGTCATAACTATTCAACAATAACAACAGCAGCAGCAGCATCAACAACAACAACAAAGTTATATAAAGCAGCATGAGTCCAAATTTGAACTCAGGGTTTTGGGAGTCTGGGCTCCCCCTCCCCCTTTCTATCCACTACGGCCAACTAGCTGTTCTAAAAAAAACCAACAACTATGCTTGAAGGCAGGGACTGTCTTTTGTCTTTCTTGTACCCTCAGCACTTAGCACTGTGGCTGGCACATAGTAGGTGTTTAACAAATGTTTACTGATTAATGATTGACATCCTACCTCTGTCACTAACTTTCTTCAAGTCACTTACCCTCTGTGGGTTGGTCAGTTGGTCCACAAACATTTACTAAGAGCTTCCTACGGCAAACACAGCCCCTGCCCTCAAGGCGTTTCCATTTTAAAGAGGAAGCCGCGAGGTGCTAGAATTGGATTCCTTCAGGGGTCCACAGTAGCTCTCAGCCTGGCTGGATGCCTGGACAGCAGGGTTCTCTTGCCCCCGCCCCCTCGCGAGGGCCCCGCCCCCTCCCCCCCGCCCTTCTCGGCTGTCAGAATGCCCCGCCCCTTTCCCCTGCTGCCTCCTCCCCTCCACGAGCCTAGTAGCCCAGCCAAGGACCTCGGCGCCGGCCGTGCCTCCTGAATAATGAATCACGCTGCCCCCGGGAAGGGGCGGGGCCGAGGCGAGGCGGCTACGACGCAGGCGCACGGCCCGGCCCGGGGGAGAGGGTCGCAAGATGGCGGCGCTGAAGGAAGCTCGGAGCTACGGGCTGTCTTGCGGGCGAGTGAGCGACGGCAGCAAGGTGTCTGTCTTCCACGTGAAGCTCACCGACAGTGCTCTAAGGGCCTTCGAGAGCTACCGCGGCGGCCAGGTGAGGGCTCCGGCTCGGCGCGCCGGCATTCCCCCGGGTCCTGTCCTCCCCTTCTCTGGGCTCCACTCTCCCGGGCTCCCCGCGCCCCGGGGCGCCTCAGCTGAACTGAGCGGAGCCGGCGCGCGCCGGGGCTGAGGCGCCGCGGGGCTCCTCTCCCCCTCCCTCCTCACCCCGCGCCAGCACTAGCGCCAGCGCGCGCCGGGTCCCGCTCCCCCCCCCCCGTCCCGGCACCCCCCCCCACCAGGCGGGCTCCCCTTCCAGGCCCCCGTAGTCTTGGGGCTTCCCCCCTCCCCCCTCCCTGCGGTGCTGTCCGAGCTGAGCGAGTCCGGCCCGGGGGAGCCAAGCAGGTGATTTCCTCTCCCATCCTCACCATATGTTTATCCGCGAAGTTTCCCTTCCCATCTCCGCCCAGCTTTTGGGGGCTGCCGTGGCCCCAGTCAGACGGGGGTGCCCGTCTGGACCCCGCCTCAGCCCCCTTGGTTGCGTGGCTCCATGTCTGCGTGGCTGCGTTCCCCCCCCCCTCCCCCAGCTTAGACAACTAGAGGCCACAGGTTTTCCTGATCTCCTGGGGTTGTCTCCGGCTCCCTCCTGAAGATTTTGGGGTTCTGTCTCACTGAAGGGAACTATAAGGGTCCTTCCGGTCAGCGTCCATCACCCTTAGGGCTATCCTGACTCCCCACATTAGCTCTGTCCTGAGACAGTGTGGTTGGAGGGACGGGGCTCCCCTTCCTCCTTGTTTTTAACCCCACTTTCAGCCATATGTTTCTCAGGGGCCTGGCACTTCAGGGCTGCAGTGCACAGCTGAGCAAAGGTGGGGTGAGGGTGGGTGGGGTCAGTGGGGTTTGTGGATTGTTTCCCTTCCATTCCATAAAATCCAGTTCTCATCATTGTTGTGGTTCCCCCAAGATTCATAGGGTGAGGGGGTGCAGTTTCCTCTTGGTTTCTTTCAGAAGTGCTTTTTGTCCGTCCCCCCCCCTTTAGGGATTGGGGGGATGTTTCTTTAAGGGAAGCCAAGTGGGTGCTAGCTTACCTTTGGATTGTCCTAACCCCAGGTCCCCAGTCCCTGCTGTTTGCTGACCCAGCTTTCCACCCCTGTGTATTTATTTGCTCTTCCTTTTTAAAAAGTCCTTCACTTAAATAAAGGGTCGGAAATCCTCTTCTGTAGTCCCAGATTTTCAGGGATATTTTCTATGTCTGCCCAGAATTTGAGGCAAGGTGGGGAATGCTGTGTTTTGGGCTTCGGGTTGTTTTTAGACTCATTAAGTAGGCCTCCTTGTCTTTGTGCCGCCCTCCCTCCAGTAGAAATTCACAGGGTTAATTCCGTACCTCCCTTCCACCCCCAACTTCCTTCCTAGGGAATTTCAGGTTCTTCTTCACTGAGGGAGGCCAGGTAGGCTTTGGCTTCCAGGGGTCAGTGCCTTTCAGGAAGAAAGATGTAGGGCTAGAGTATGTCCTTCCAAATTGATTCTGAAACTGAGAGTATGGCCTGTTCTCTTTCGGGGTACCTCACATATACAACAGGGTTCTGGCTGCCCGACCAGAAAGGGCAGACTTAGCTTTGCCTTTGGGGTGATGGTGGAGGGGGTGGGGAGAGTGTGAGTGGAGACTAACTAGGAAGGAATGCTGCTTTCTTTCCTGCTGGAGACTTGTTTGACACCATCAGGTAAGCTGGGAAATGTCTTTGCCCTTATTTGTGCTGCCTCTCTTCCTCCCTCCAACTGTCTGCTGGGCTTCCCCCCACCCCCTTCACTAAGAAGCTGGTTTTTGCCCCACTAAATGGTTCTCTCCGAATGACAGCAGGCCACCCTGTCAGTGAGGTGTCGAAATCTTATCTATGCTCGTGGTGTCCTAGGTAGTTCTAACTAGTCAGCAGTTGAGGCAACTTTCCTAGAAACAACTGTAGAGAATTCATTAGTGATGTAAATAAAACTCTGGACTTAGTACCCTGGGAGGCTTCTTAAGAGGGTTCTGTGGCTTTGTGAAAATAGGAAGTCCTAACTTTATCTAACACACTGTGCATCATTGTCTTAACCTGGCTGTACGGGTGAGGCTGCTGCCTGGCCACCTAACCTGTTCCACTCATCAGAAATGTCCAGCTTGTGTATATACCATATGTTGTCATGCTGCTATTTTTAATTTAGGGTGTGGGTTACATCCCATAACTTATGTTGGATCATCTGGATCATCTTAATCTGAGGGGTAAGGTAATTGCAGTCTTGTAGGTTTATCATATTGTATCACAACTTTGTTTAAATGTGTTTATCAGCTTTGTGTCAGTGGTCACTAGGATCAGAAATGATTTTGAAGTTTTCTTCAAAATATTCATTTTGCCTAAAGTGATTCCGTGTAGCAGGTTGTGTTGAATTTTGAATTTATTTTATTTTATTCCTTAGATTAATTTTTATTTGGGGTTTTAAAAAATGACATTCTCTTTTATATTACTCACTTCCTAATGACTCTCCCTTCTCCATCTTGTAACAGAAGTACAGTTAAGCAAGGCAAATAAACACATTGGTCTTGCCTGATAACTTAAGCCTTATTCTTTTCTCATAGTCTACAGTCTTTCTCTGCCAAGAGGAGGTAAAACTTCATCATCAGTCTTCTGAAGTCTCGATTGGGCATTGCCTTTTAGTCCAAATTTGAATTCAACTTTATCCCAGAAATGGTAGCATTTGTTCTTTAAAATATTTTTTTGGACATTTTTTGTCTTTATATCACTTTCATTTTCAAAAATGTTTCTGCCTAGGCAGCAGCTAGGTAACACAATGCATAAAGCACTGGCCCTGGATTCAGGAAGACCTGAGTTCAAATTTCGGCCTCAGACACTTGACACTTACTAGCAAGTCACTTAACCTGTTGCCCCACCCCCTATATATATATATATATATGTCTAAAAGATTAAAAAAAAAGTAGCTCAGTAAAACTGACAGGCTGAATTTGACATCAGTATCGTGAAATATATAATACTTCACACAGTCCCTAACCACTGCAGAGAAGAGAGGGATATAGTCTTAATTTTATACCTTCCCTGGTATAAAAGATGATGAGTCTTGCAATAGAATCCAATTCAACAAATATTCAATAATAAGGGACGAAGGAAACAAACATTATTAAGCACCCATTGTGTGCTAGGCACTGTAAGTGCTTTACAAATATTATTTCATTCATTCTCACAATATCCTTGGGAGGGAGGTGCTATCATTATTACCATTTTACAGATGAGGAAACCGAGGCAGAAAGGTTAAGTGACTTGCCCAGGTGAACACAGCTAGTAAAGTGTCTGAATCCAAATTTGTTTTTTTGTTTTGTTTTGTTCTTTTTGGTGAGGCAATTGGGGTTAAGTAACTTGCCCAGGGTCACACAGCTAGTAAGTGTCAAGTGTCTGAGGCCGGATTTTAAACTCAGGTCCTTCTGAATCCAGGGCTGGTGCTTTATCCACTGTGCCACCTAGCTGCCCCCCTGAATCCATATTTGATTTTAGTTTTCCTGACTTCAGGCCCACCACTCTTTCCACTGGGTGACCTAATACCTTCTAAGCCTTTTTCCTTAGGAAAAGGGAAGAATAAAACACAGGCCCTACCCTCAAGTTTACTATCAATCAAGGAAGATCACATTTACACAACTAAATATAAGAGAAATTATAATTTTAGAACATGATACTAGATATTGATCTAAATAAAGTTGTATGAGAAATGTAGTAGTGGAGTGGAGAAATCTGTGCCTTGAATTTAGTAGACCCTTATTTGATATTACATTGAGTTTGTTGTGATATCTTTTCTTTTTAAGAGCATTCAGAGAATGCTCTCTGAAGGAGGGGGGCCATCTAAGCTTGGGCTTTAGGAAGTGTCATTTATTAATGGTTGTAGGTGAAAGGTGTTGGAAAGAGACTTGAAGACTTGGCCTAGGTAACCAGATAACAGTTATTGAAAATGACATATCCAGGTCTGTGAACGAATGCCAGCAGTTAGAGGCCTTGGTCTTTATGATCTCTAAAACAAAAGGAAAACCAGGTAATAATTAATTTCCTTATTGTCCGGGTAAATCTTTTCTTTCCTTTTTTTAAAACCTGGCTTATATGAGAGGGAGGTACATGTTCTTTGAATTTCATTTTGAAGTATTTTTGTGGATATGAATTGCAGTCTTAACTATTTGAAAAGCAAGTGGAAATTTTGTACTGGTCACTCAAAAAAATGTTTGGTACCTGCACTGCTTTTTTATCCTGGCACAGTACAATGGATCGAACCTCACGACTGCTGCCTGGAACATCAACAGAAGATAAACATGTCTTTATCTGAAGTTGTTGACTGTTCAGTTTTTTCCTTGTTTCTCTGTATGCTTAGGTTGTAAATCAGTCATTGAATACTTTGTACAAAGATTACTACCAACATTAGATATGTTTTTTTCCCATCAAGCAATTACAGGGGAGATGAACTGCAAAGGTTTCTTCAGTTCAAGGCCCAGTCTAAATGCTGTTTCTTCCCTGAAGCCTTTTCTATTCCCCTCAATAAGAAAAAGCCTCTTCCTGGTCTTAGCTCCTTTAGGTCCCATTTCTATCTCATGGCACAGTCCTGCCTTAGATTGTGGTTATTTCTGTTCCTCTTTTTAAGAAAAGAGGACTCTCTAGTCTGGCTAAGATGGGGCAGTTAGTTACCTGTTTCCTGCTTGGAGTGGTTTCTTTACAAGACTTTTTCTCTTACTAGATTTTAAGTACCTTAAGGACCGTGTTAACTCATCTTTTATCTCCCTCTTCCACCCCTAACAAAATCAAACAACAACAACAACAAAAAACCCAACAAAAACAAACCAAAAACCAGCTGATGAGTTACCCATAAAAGGCACTCAGTAAATATTTGTTGAATGAACATTCTGGGAATTATCTTGGTTAGTGGTTTCAGAGACTGATCTGCTCTCCTAAAGTGTGTGGGCCTGCTGCATAAGTCAACTAGGGCACAGGCAGGGAAATCCTAAATTAGCTTCCATTTGTCTCCCACGCATTGATGCCCCAGTAAGCTTGGTTAGCTTTTTCGTTCTTCTTCATTGCACATTATTGTGCATACCTTTTACCTTATGAATGTTCTTGCCAATGAAATGAGAAACTGAGGTGGCAGTGATGGTGCTGTCCAGTTTTTAGTTCCTGAGTACTCTTGGCTATTGATTTGTAAAGTTGTGTGCCCCCTACTTTTTTAGAAGAGTGGTCTCTTTTGAGCCAAAATATATGGGGGCTTCAAATGCATTCCTGAAAGTTTGAGTTACATACTACAGAGCTATTACATACTCTGGTGGTCTTCCACTTAAAAAGTTGGGAGAATACCATCCTGTTGAAATAGCAAAGTTTACAAGTTTTAGGCTCTCTCAGCTATAGAAATCATCCATTCTTATTTTTGTTCTTTAAGATCAAGGAATGTAGCTGAAGGGTGTGTGTTAATGGCTACATCCTGTTTCTTAATGCTTTAGTGGAAAGATTTATTTGATTTGGGCTTTTCAGCAGTGGTAATTGCCACCCCATCACTCCTAAATAGATGGTCTTCATAAGGTGCTGTGGTCCCAGTACCTTATGGTAGCTAACTTCTTGGCTGATGAGCTTTTCTGTCTTTTGATGACAGACAGAGACAGATCTTTGTCATTGGTGGGTGCTCATAGCCTTTCTAGCTTGGATAGGACCATCTCAAGCTTGCATTCTGTTGGCATAACCTTTGAAAACTCAAAATCCACTCCATACTATGTAGAGACAGTGGAGGAAGACAAGTGGAAGATGTTTCTTGAAATCAAGGGAGACCTCCAGTATATTGGTTGGATTTCATGTGGCAAACTTTTGGGATGATAACATGACAAAAGTCTTTTAAGATATAGGAAGGCATAGATGGATTTCATCTTCACAGCTGGAGGGGGCTCCCAAATCTGTGAGAACACAGATCCATTTGAGAGTATATTGATTGAAATAAAACCCAGATTTGTTCAGTGCTTTTCCGTTCTTTCCCCCTGACATCTCTCTGCTAGTTTTGTCTTCATTTTACTGATTAAGAAACTGAAACAAAGGCTAGAAGATCCTGTTGATAGAAAGTGGAAGAATCCAGACTTGGACCTAGGACTCTTCTCTCAGTTCAGTCCTCTTTCTACTGTATCATATTCTCTCTTTGAACTTAACTGATACTATGCAATTATTTTGGTATAAAGGACATTGTTTTCCAGTTTAGATGTTCCAGAGCATTCTGAAAACTTGACTGTTTCAGAGTAGGTATTTGGAAGCAATGTGTTATAGTTACATAGCAGATAAAGTACCTTCAAGCTCTGCATTTATTGTTTTCAGGAAGGTGAGCTCTATGTGTGAGAAATACTGATCAAGCCACTGTGATCCTGGAGGGAAGTTTGCAGCAGAGTTTATTATTTAGGTATTTGTGTGTAATCAGCACTGTGTTCTCTCTTTTTAATTTCATTAAGACTGGTATCATTCTTTGTTTTTGTTTTTGTTTTGCGGGGCAATGAAGGTTAAAGTGACTTGCCCAGGGTCACACAGCTAGTTAAGTGTCAAGTGTCTGAGGCCACATTTGAACTCATGTCCTCCTGAATCCAGGGCCATTGCTTTATCCACTGCACCACCTAGTTGCCCCGCTGGCATCATTCTTGAAGCAGTTTTGCTATCACTACAGATTGTGACATTGGTGAATGATTCTTTGGAGTAGAGTAAGCTAGCTTGGACACTGAGAGAATAAGTATCTTCTGTGTTGTCTGCTGCTTTTCCCTTTGAATTCAATTTCATTAGAAAATGCAGAAAATACTTGATTGCTAAAATCCAGTCCCATTAAACTTTGAGGGAAAAATTGTCTTGAATGTGGCAGTACTTAAACATAAGTTCCTTTCTGATATTTAATATTGTGCCTTAAGAATGTTTGAGACTGTTATTCTTTAATTTTTAAAAAGAGAATATTATTTCTATCATATCCTAATGTAATTCAAATTTGCATAAATTATTGATGGTTGTTTTCTCTGAAAATTGAATGAGAAGAAACTGACTATAATTTCCATCTAAAGTGATTTATGGTTGCATTCGGAGTAAACCACCAATCACAAGTGAACATTTTAAGAGGAAAAAATATATGTCTGTGACTCTATATATTTTATTTGTTGGCCTGCCAATGCAATTAAGAATTAGGGTTATTTTGTCATTTTACCTTTAAAACATATCTGATATCCAGATAAAAAGTCTGGAGTGTCTATGTCTTTACTGAGAAACCCTGTGCTTTAAATGCTGGGGAGCATACTTTGCTCTGATGCTAATTATATCTTAAATGGCTTGCCCCATCTCCAGCCAAGTTGAAGTTTAGCTTGCCATTGACTGATTCATACAGGTCATCATCATCATGGGTAGCTCATTTCAAGCACTTTTGAAAGAACAGTGCCTTCTTATTTCAAAAAAGTTTATGAAAATTTTGGGCTTGTAAGTAAATATAGGAAAGGCATCAGTAGCTTTTACCATGCTTACTTTAGTTACAGTTCTAATTTCTGGAGTTGTTTTTTTTTTGGCGGGGCAATGGGGGTTAAGTGACTTGCCCAGGGTCACACAGCTAGTAAGTGTCAAGTGTCTGAGGCCGGATTTCAACTCAGGTACTCCTGAATCCAGGGCCAGTGCTTTATCCACTGCACCACCTAGCCATCCCTCTCTGGAGTGTTTTAAGGTTTAAAAGCACTTTCCTCACAATAGCCTTATGAGGTAGGTAATGTAAGTATTATCATTCCCATCTTGCAGATGAGGAAATTGTGGCTCCTGAAGGTGTAGAGATTGATAGGTCACATGACTAATCTCAAACCTGGGTCTTCTGACTCCCAGTCCTGGGCTTTTCCTCTCTTCCTTGTTTATGGGGAAGTAGAGTTTATGCTAGCATTGAGTTTCTTTTAATAGGAGAAGCAATGCGATGTAATTAAAAGAGAAATCAGAAGACTTGGCACTCCAGTCCTAACTGGCCACGTGAGCATGGTCAGATCAGTTTATTTATGCCTTTGTAAAGTGGTGATTATAGTAGTTATACTCTGTCTCACAGGGTTGTTGTGAAGAAACGCTTTGTTAAACTGGCAAGCACTATATAAATATGAGCTGTTTTTAAAGAATCCTTCATTAGGCAAACGTTTATATGCCTTCTGTGTGTTAGGTGTAGGGAAGATAGAATTTATCTAAGACCCAGTCTTTTCCATGGTGATAGTTAAAGTCTAGTAGGAGTGCAAAACAAATGCCCAGATAACTAATACACATTCCCTGATAAGGGTGTACAAAAGTTACCAGAGTGTGGTGTGTGAGGCTGGATTTTAAATGCAGGATGCTGTGTGCACCCAAACTTTATTTGTTAGAACAGGATGTTTTAGCCTTTTTTGTGTCCTGGCCTTGTTGACAGTCCCATGAAGCTTGTGGACCTAGACTCCTGTTTTTAAATTCATCAAATACAAAACATAGGATTACAAGGGAAACAAATTCTATTGAAATATAATTATCAAAATATTTAAAAAAAAACAAGTTCATAGACTTTCTCCCTTCACCAACCACCCCTGTGTTGAAGGGAAAAGATGAACAGGAGTATCAGCTGTTAATACTTCAGAAAACTTATCTTAAAATCTCAACTGTTGGTGCACATTTGTAAAAGGGGAAGGGAAAAAGATTATATGCGTCACTGCAATACCAATTTGTGCCAGCTAATCCATGGGAGAGAAATATATTTTGCTTAGCTTTCTGGTTCTGCTAGCTAATCAGACACAAGAGGAAACAAGGAGAACACAACTGGGCAAGCCCAGGTAAAGCTTGGATTCCTACCAGCTGCTTAGTCTGGCCATAGCTAGACCCAGAGGACTGTTAAGAGATCTTTTGGTGGGTGTGTTCATATTCTTGGGGGCCAGGTTGAAATAACAATCTCCATTAACTGTGGGGTTTAATTTCTCATTCTGTTTTTGCTTTTTCCAGTAAAAAGTAGATTGAGTACAGACTTTTAAAATGAACATCAAGGGGCAGCTGGGTGGCACAGTGGATAGAGCACCGGCCCTGGAGTCAGGAGGACCTGAGTTCAAATCTGGCCTCAGACACTTGACACTTACTAGCTGTGTGACCCTGGGCAAGTCATTTAACCCCAATTGCCTCACCAAACAAACAAACAAACAAACAAAAAAATGAACACTGAATTGAGCTTTGACATTTAGAGTCACAGACTCAAGTTGGGAATAACCTCCGATGTGTTCTAGTCCAGCCCCAACTTGAAGCATGAATCTTCTCCACAATATGGCTTTGAAATATTTATAGAAAGTTTTATCTTATTTGCTCCTCATAACATTGTCATTTGATCTTCAGAACACCCCTGTTAGGGTAGATACATGAATTTTAATGTGATTTTATAGATAAGAAAACTGAGGCCCAAGAGGGTAAGTGACTTTCCCATGGGTCACACAGCTAGTTGTTTGGGGAGAAAGGATTAGACTTCAGATCTTTCTGCTTACTCCAAGTTCAGCTCTTTGCATCATTCTGCATTTCCTCTCCTTGACAATAATCATTGAGATTCTACTTGTGATTGGGAAATTAATAAAATAAACAACTTGTTTGATTGTTGGATAACTCTGATTATTATGAATTTCCTTCTTAGGTGCCGCCTTATCTTCATTTTTGTCACTCTTCTTGATCATTGTTTCTGGTTCTTACCTTTGAGGCCAGAGTAAAAAGTTACTTTCTTTCTTCTCCATGCTTATCCCATAGGTATTTGAAGACTGAGTTCCTATTCTCAGGTCTGGAGGTTTTCTCCCCATATCCCCTTTTCTCTAGCAGGCTAAACATCACCAATTCCTTTAACTGATCACCTTATGGCATGATTCTCAGTACCCTCTATAGGTCATCCTTTTCTGAATGTAGCACCTTGTTCATATCCTTTCCAAAGTGAGCCTAAAACTGAACATACTGCACTGCACTGGGCCCTGGTACCCATTGAAAGTGTGAGCATCCTAATGATGGTTGGTTTTGGAATTGTATTTTGTTAAAATCGCTGGAGATAGACAACTTTGTTTTAACAAAACCTCAGATTAAGTATTACATTAATGCATAGATTTTTCTTTCAGGAAGGTTTTGGGAAGACCCTCTGACAATGCATTATCTGAATCTTTCTTTGTTTCTTTGTTTCTCTCTCTGTTTTCTGACAGTCACTATTTGGTTCTGAAGCACTGCAAACCTGTTGCAACCCCCATGTTCAATTACACAGCCCCATATGGGTTTCAGAAGCTTGGTTCTGTATGACAGCTATTCTTGGGCTGCTCCAGTTGTTACCATTTCCTTCTCCCAAATTTAATTTGTGTTTTTATATATTATCTCCCTTCAGTAGAAGATAAATTCCTTGAGGGTGAGGACTTTTCATTTTTCTTTGTATCACCAGCACCTAGTGCAGTGCCTGACACATAATAAGTTGGTACTACCTTAACAAATGCTTTTTGTGAGAGAGTTGAAGAACTTTTTCTAGTAACAACTGATCTGACTGGGAGTCAGATCTTTTAATTCTGATTCTTCCACTAAGTTCTTGTCCCAGGTCAGGGAGAAAATAGTTCAAGTAGGCAGAAAAAAAGAATTCAACCATGGAAGCACAGTCAGGATCACACAAGATTTAGCAACCACCACTATTAAAAAGCAGAGTACTTAGAATAGATTAAATTTTTTTTAAATTCTGGTTTTTTAATTATTTTATTATTTCTTGATTTCTCATTTGGCCAATTCTGGTCTGTAAGGAGTTATCTTTAGAAATGTTTTGTATCCCTTTTACAAAGCTAGTACTTCTCTTTCATAAATGTCTTTTATAGCTCTTATTTCTTTTCCCATTTTTTCTTTACTGCTCTTATTTGTTTTTTTGCTCCCCCCCCTTTTTTTTTTTGACCTCTTTAACTCTTCTAAGAATTCTTGTGCTTGTGCCCAATCTACATCTTTCTTTGAGGCTTTGCTTGTAGAGGGATTTCAATTTCAAGAATTGTCTTTGTGTCTTGAGCTTCTCTGTCATCATAGTAGCTCTTTATGGTTGGGCGCTTTTTAAAAATTTGCTTAATTTTCTAGCTTCTTTCTTGCCTTTGGACTTTCTGCCCTAGTATTTTCAGCCTTGGAGTTGAATCTCATCCTCCTTACTGTCCCTGGGCCTTAGAATGCTCTCAGCTGTTAGTGCTGCCCCAACCCCAGAATTCACAGATCTATCTTCTTAAGCTGCCCTGGGCTGAGAAAATGACTTATTTTGCCTTTTTCTTGGCTTTCCCAATCTGAATTCAGTCTTGCATGTTTTCTGGATTGTTGTGGAAGATGTGTGTTGGGTGAGCTGGGCCAAAATGCCCTGGGTCTCTCTCTGCTATATATTTGCTCTGCCTTTTCAATAAGCATTTATTAAGTACCTGTGTACCAGGCAAAAAACAGTCCCTGCCCTCCAGGAGCTCACAATCTATTGGAGGAAGCAACAAGCAACCAAATATGTGCAAACAAACTACACACAGGAATAAATGAGTAACAGAGGGAAGTCAACAGAATTAGGAAGAGTTGGGGAGAGCTTCCTGGAGAACATGGGATTTTAGTTGAGAATTAAAGGAAGCCACATCAGCCAGAAGGCATGGATGAGGAGAGAGCCTTCCAGGCATGGGGGATAGCCAGAGAAAATGCCTGTAGCCTAGAGATAAAATGTCTTGTTCATGGAACAGCCAGGAGGCCGGTGTCCCTGGATGCAAGAATACATGTTGGGGAGTAAGTATAGGCAGACCTGAAAGGTAGGAGGGGACTAGGTTATCATGACTTTGAACATCAAAGAAAGGATTTTGTATTTGTACCTGGGGACAATAGGGAGCCACTGGAGTTTATTGAGTAGGGGAGTGACATATTTGGACCTGTGCTTTTGGAAAATCACTTTAGTGGCTGAATGGAGAATGGATTGGAGTGGGAAGGAGAAACTTGAGGCAGGAAGACACACCAGCTGACTGTTGTAATAGTTCAGGTGTGAGCTGATGAAAGCCTGCACAAGTAGAGTGGCAGTGTCAGAGAAGAGAAAGGGGTATATTTGAGAAATGTTGCAAAAGTAAAATCAACAGGCTTTGGTAATAGCTTGGATATAGAGGGTGAGAGATAGTGAGGAATCTAGGATGACTCTGAGGTTGTGAGTCTGGGGGATTGGGAGGATGGTGTTGCCCTGTACAGTAAGGAAAATAATAGGGAAGGAAGGTAGGAGGAAAGGGAGGGGGGGGGAGGTAATGTTATGGACATGTTGAGTTACAGATGTCTACTGGACATCCAGTTGGAGATGCCTGCAAGGCTGTTAGCGATGGCAGACTGGAGGTGATCAGAGAGATTTGAGAATCGTCAGCATAGAGATGGTAAATAAATCCATGGAGCTGCTTAGATCACCAATACAGTGAAGTACTGTAGAGGGAGAAGAAAAGAAGGCTGTCCCAAAGGGCCATGACCTGGATCAAGATCCAGCAAAAGGAGACTGAGGAGCTAGGTGGGAGAAGAGCCAGGAGAGAGCAGCATCCTAGAAATCTAGAGAGAATAGAGACTCCTGGGGGAGAGAGAGTGATCCAGTGTCAGAGGCTGCAGAGAGGCCAAGGAGAATGAGGATGGAGAAAAGGCCGTTGGGTCTGGGAACTTCGATGAGAGTAATTTCACTTGAATGATGGGATTGGAAGTCAAACTGCTGAGCACTGGGACCACCCCTTGTCCTCAAGGAGCTTCTATTCTAATGGTAAACGAAAACACCTAAAAGAGTGTTGAGAAGGGGGCATACTGGTTTGTTTTGTTTTGTTTTGCTTTGTTTTATTTTGTTTTTTCGGGGCAATGGGGGTTAAGTGACTTGCCCAGGGTCACACAGCTAGTAAGTGTCAAGTGTCTGAGGCTGGATTGGAACTCAGGTCCTCCTGAATCCAGGGTCGGTGCTTTATTCACTGCGCCACCTAGCTGCCCCGAGAAGGGGGCATACTGGTAAAGTCTGGAGAGGAATGAAGGATGTTCAGCCTGGAGCCCTCCCTAGAATGGTAACTCCAGGAGGAGCTCACCAGTGGGAGAAGGCAGCTTAGACATGGGTGATGAAGTCTGGAGAGACAGAAAGAGAGGCAGGAGAGGAATGAAACACACAGTTATTAAGTATCTGAGGCAGGATTTGAACTTTGGTTTTCCTGACTCCAAGTCCAGCACTCACTGTACTGCATCACTTAGCTGCAGTTATGAAATGCTTTTCCATAAGCAATTCTAATGCTTTCTGGTATATTTCCAGATAATAAGCTTCGTGACATAGAAAACTACACTCTAATAAACAAAATTATGCATCATTGCATGGTCTTTATGCATATACTATTTAACAGACATTAACTGGGCTTCTATGACATGAAAAGAGAGAGTCTGGCCTTGCCCTCATGGAGCTGACATTTGACATATATAAAATAGCACATGATTAGTATGGAGAAGTTCAGGCAAAATGCTAAGTGATATTTCAGGGAGAAAGACCATTACTTGCATGGATCATAGAAGACTGTATAGTGGAGGGGGCATCAGAATTAGTGGGTTTTTTTTAATAATAAACATTTTTATTTAAAGTTTTTAGTTCCCCATTTTATCCCTCCTTTCCTCCTTCCCCTCCTGAGGCAGTAAACAATCAGATATAGGTTTTCTGAAATCATCTGTCTGGCTTGTTATTTCTTTTTTACTTTAAAAAAATTTTTTTTTTGCAGGGCAATGGGGGTTAAGTGACTTGCCCAGGGTCACACAGCCAGTTGTTATTTCTTATAGTACAATAATATTTCATCACCATCATATACCACAGCTTGTTGAGCCATATCCCAATAGATGGGCATTCCTTTAGTTTCCATGAATTGGTGTTTTGAAAGGATTTCAGCAAGAGGAGTTGATGGGAAGAGTGAGTGCACTCTAGGCTGGGAGCAACAGAGTTATCTGGTCAGTATGAGCTAAAAGACAGAGGTAGAGAAGAACAGCTTTCCTGGAGGGTGGTTGAGTGAGATGAGGGCAGGGGTCCAGAATCAGACTTTTGGCGGCACTGAAGACCAGGCAAAAGTGCTTGGATTTTATTTTGAGCATGAGGGAATCGCTGTAGAGCTGTGAGTGGAGAAGTGACAAACCTGGATCTATGGATAAATAGAAGATAAAGCTGCTAGATTATGAAAGCTATCCTGTGGCCCTTCATAAATAGAATTTTATGGGTACAAAATTCTTTAGTTACATTTTCTCTTTTGATTGTCCTGATTATCTTAGAAGATACAGGTTTTAATCCTTTTCCCTTCTAACACCAGCTATTACTCCCAACAGCTAGGTAGCACAGTGGATAGAGTGATGGTCCAGGAGTCAGGAAAACCTGAGTTCAAATGTGTCCTCAAACAATTCCTAACTGTGTAACCCTGGGAAAGTCACTTCACCTCTGTCTGAATTTCCTCAATAATAAAATGGGCATAATAATAGCACTTCTCTCCTAGGGTTGTTGTGGAGATCAAATGAGATAGTAAGAGATTAACAATGCCTGGCACATAGTAAGCACATAGTATTCGATTATTATTATTAATACTGTGGAATACTCAAGAAGCTAGTTCATTTTTGGACTTTTTTCTCTTGTTTCCACATTTTTTTTTTGGGGGGGGGTCCAGAGCAATGAGGGTTAAGTGACTCGCCCAGGGTCACACAGCTAGTAAGTGCCAAGTGTCTGGAGACTGGATTTGAACTCAGGTCTTTCTGAATCCAGGACCAGTGCTTTATCCATTGTGCCATCTTGCTGCCCCTGTTTCTACACATTTTTGGTAAATTATTGCTAAATTATTTCAGGAAAGGAAACCTCCCAACTATTGGGATATATTTTCCCCCCAGTGCTACTGTGGAACACTGGGTTTTAATTTAATTTAATATTTTTTTGAGAAACTATTTTTCCGTTTTAAAAATTGACTTATTCAAGTCTATTTTTTAAACATTTTTTTCTGTTTACTTAATATTTTATTTTTCCCCAGTAACATGTAAAAACAATTTTTAACATTTGTTTTTTCCCAGTTACATTTTTTTTTTGCAGGGCAATGAGGGTTAAGTGACTTGCCCAGGGTCACACAGCTAGTAAGTGTCAAGTGCCTGAGGCCGGATTTGAACTGAGGTATTCCTGAATCCAGGGCCAGGGCTTTATCCACTGCACCATCTAGACGCCCTCTTAACATTTGTTTTTTAAAATTTTGAGTTCCACAATCTCTCCCTTTCTCCCTACCCTCCCCACATTGAGAAGGCAATCAATTTGATATAGATTATACGTGTGTAGTCATCCCAGACATTTCCGTATTAGTCATGTTGTGAAAGAAAACACAGACCAAAAAAAACCAAGAAAAATAAAGTTAACAAACTATGCTTCATTGTGTATTCAAACACCATCAATTCTTTCTCTGGAGATGGATAGCATTTTTCATCATAAATAATTCAGAATTGTCTTGGTTCATTGTATTGCTCAGAATAGCTAAGTCTTTCACAGTTAGTTGATCATCATTACTATATTGCTGTTACTGCATACAGTATTCCCCTGGTTCTGCTAATTTCAGTTTTCATCAGTTTATATAAGTCTTTTTTCAAGTTTTTCTGAGAGCATCCTTCTCATAATTTCTTTTATCACAGTAGTTTCCATCACAGTCATTTACAACAACTTGTTTAGCCATTCCCCAATGGATGGGCATCCCTTCAATTTCCAATTCTTTGCTACCACAAAAAGAATTGCTTTAAATATTTTGGTGCATATATGTCCTTTTCTTTTTTCTTTGTTCTCTCTGGGATACAGACCTAGTAATGGTATTGCTGGGTCAAAGGGTATGTACAGTTTTATTGCCCTTTGGGCATGGAGGAACTAATTTTTTCTTTCTTTTCTTTTTTTTTTGGTGGGGCAATGAGGGTTAAGTGACTTGTCCAAGGTCACACAGCTAGTAAGTGTCAAGTATCTGAGGTCAGATTCAGGTCCTCCTGAATCCAGGGCTGGTACTTTATCCACTGCACTACCTAGTTGCCTCTGGAACTAATTTTTTAAGATGCATTTGTGCCACCTTTGCCTTGGACAAGTGCCTTGCCTATGTAACTTTAACTGCCTGTATAGTTCAGGAAGTAACTTGGGCTTTTTGTGCATCTAAATTTCCTGTATAAAGCAATGAATGTTCTTGCCTCCTCATTGCCCTCTTGCTCTTCTCTGCCCTTTGCTGGCCCAGGAGCAACAGAGTTATCTGATTCCTGCTAGCCTTTCCTCTCATGGTAGGGGAGTAATTTCCTTTTGAAATGTCACTCCATTTCGGAGTATTGGGATCAGTATGGGTTAGTGTATCTCATCCTTCTGCTGAGGCCCGATTTTACTCTGACACCACAGTTGTTCTTTCTTTTCAGCTCTGCTCAATGGCTTCTCTTTCTGGCTTTTGGAGGAAAAAGGTCTGGCTATAAGAGGAATTTCTCTAATTATCAGAAAGAGGGGTTTCTAGTCATTTAATCTGACTCGTCTTCCTATCTCATCCACAAGGCTCCAGCTGATTACTCTGTGCTTTTGAATTTCTGCTCTAGTTTGTAGGCATTTGGAAATGATGAGATTGTTACTATTTAAAGTAGTTTACCCATTTCCATAGTAAGAGCAAATGTATATTCTGGTGAGAGGAAACTGTTGTTTGTTTTTTCCCTGAGTTCTGCTTAGAAAAGTAGATTCTAGGGGCAGCTAGGTGGTGCAGTGGAGAGAGTATCGGCCCTGGATTCAGGAGGACCTGAGTTCAAATCCAGCTTCAGACAGTTGACACTAGCTGTGTGACCCTGGGCAAGTCACTTAACCCCAATTGCCTCACCAAAAAAAAAAAAGATCAGAAAAGTAGATTCTAATACATTTCAATAGTCAACAAAGCCAACAAATTTTTACCTACTTTTTTGGGGGGGGCGAGACAGGGCAATCAGGGTTGTTGGTTGTGTCCAATAAAAAGATCTCATTTGGCACTCTGCTTCTCTGTCCGGAGATGTAGGTATCCTGTTTCATCATTAATCCTCTGGAATGTTGGTTGATCATTATGATAATCAGCCCAATTCTTTTAAAGTTGTTTATCTTTACCTATTGTTGTCATTGCTCACTTCTCTCTGCATTGGTTCATAGAATTCTTTCCAGGTTTCTCTGAACCCATCTCCATCATTTCCTACAGCACAATAGTATTCCATCACATTCATATTCCATGCCTTTCAAAAAGCATTTATTAAGGGCTTATTGTGTGCCAGTTACTGTGCTGAGTGTTAGGGATACAAAGAAAGGCAAAAACCCAATTCCTGCTTTCCAGGAATTCACATTCTAATGGCAGAGACATTATACAATAATTATATACATACAAGATAAAGAGTGTAAATGGAAGGTAATATTGGAGGGCAAGCTCTAGGTGGTATGGAACAGAGTAAAGTCTTTTGCAGAAGGTGAGATTTAAACTGAGTCATGAAGGAAGCCAGGTAAACTAGTAGTTGGAGATAGAGAAGTGAGTGAAGTGTAAGAACACTGCAAAGGTAAAAAGTAGGAAGGGTCCAGGTTGTGATGGGCTTTAAATGCTAAATAGAGGACTTTATTTTATTTTATTTTTCATAGATTTTTAAATTGCTGTCTTTTGTTTTTACATGGTCCCAGATTTCCCTTGTATACCTATTTTTCAAGAGCGTTATCTCTCATAACAAAGAATTGTTTAAGAAATAAAAAGAGGAAGAGAAAATAATTTAGCAAAATTGATCTATACATCTAAAATATGTGCTACATGCGAGATTCCACACCTGTATATTCCCCCCTGTTTTTTCATAACTCATTTGGGACCAAGTTTGTTCTTTGTAATTATTCAATTTTCATTTTAAATTATTTTGTAGTAGTTTTTTACCCCCATTTACATTGTTGTAGACAATGTGAATATCATTCTTGGCTGTGCTTCATTCTATATCAGTTCATGTAGTTCTTGCGATACTTCTCTGTATTCATTATGCTAATAAATTTTTTATTACACATCGATACTCCGTTACACCCATGTGCCATAATTCATTTAGCCATTCCCCAATTTATGGGCATCTATTTTATTTACAATTCTTTGCTATCATAAAAAGTGCTGCTGGGAATATTTTGGTGTGTCTTGATGAACCTTTCTTTTTGTCATTGACTTCCTTGGAGAATATGTGCCAAACGGTAGAATCTCTGGGTCAAAGGGTATGGACATTTTAGTCACATTTTTTACATAATTGCAAATTTCTTTTTAGAATGTACCAGTTGTAAGGGGTCATTAGGTGGCACAGTGGATAAAGCACCGGCCCTGGAGTCAGGAGTACCTGAGTTCAAAACTAGCCTCAGACACTTGACACTTACTAGCTGTGTGACCCTGGGCAAGTCACTTAACCCCCATTGCCCCACAAAACAAAAACAAAACTTAAAAAAAATCTGGTAAAATCTCTCTAAAATGGATTTATTCCTGTTCCCCCCCCCCCAAGAAAAGAACGTACCAGTTGTACCAGTTTTCAATTCCACCAACAATGCATTAGTGGTATATTCTTTCATATGATTGTCAATAGTTTGCAATTCTTCCTTTGAGAATTCAGAGGATTTTATACTTGATCCTGGAAGTAATAGGAAGCCACTTTAATTTATTAAGCAGTGGGGTGACGTGGTCAGACTTGTGCTTTAGGAAGAGATTCTTGTTTTGACTAAATAATTTAATAAAATGTGGCAGCCTGTGTGGACAGAGCATTAGATTTGGAATCAGAAGGATCAGGGTTGAAGTCATGGCCCTCCTAGCTTTGTAATGTTGGATATATTGCTTTACTTCTCCAAAGCTGTATTTTTCATCATTGGACAGCTAGTGTCCAAATGGGAACAATAATCTCTCTTTGAGGGGAATTTGTGAAGATCCAATGAAATAATGAATGCAAAATGCTTTGTAAATGGGCCTGTTTTGATTATAGTATCTACATTTAGTGGATCAGAAGAGGCATGTTGTGATTGCTGACTCTTGACGCTTATTAGCTGTGTGACACTAAGAAGGAATTTCTCTTCTGCAGGCCTCAGTTTTTTTGTCTGTAAAATGGTGTTACTAAGGAAAGATATGAAAAATTTGAGTGCTATATGAATGCAAATTATTATTCATTGAAAAATAACACAAGTACAGTATTTTTAGAAAAGTTGATATATAAAAACTAATGTTAGAAGCCAATTGTTCAATTACAAAAGAGTTTGGTAGAGAGTTCCTTTAAGTATTCCCCATTGTATTTTATTTTATTTTATTTTTTTTGGTGGGGCAGTGAGGGTTAAGTGACTTGCCCAGGGTCACACAGCTAATAAGCGTCAAGTATCAGGCTGGATTTGAACTGAGTCCTCCTGAATCCAGGGTTGGTGCTTTATCCACTGTAATACCTAGCTGCCTCTCTAATCTTCTATTATTCCCCCCCCAATGCATTTTAAAGTATGATTCAATTTATGTAGATTCCATTTGTATAGAATCATATTTAGAGCTAGAAGTAACCTTAGAGGTCATCTCATGAGAAAAGTGAGGCTCAGAATTTATAACTTGCCCAAGGTGATAGAAGTAGTAGGTATGGCCTCTGACTTGAGTACTTATTTTCCTATGTTGATGAGCCTCTTAGAAGGAGTGCATCTATGATGTAAAATAAGGTATATCTGTTCAGTAGGACCCCAGAGGAGGCCCCTGGAGCACAAAGTAGTCACAGCTCAACTTAGCATAAACAAAAATAGAAGTAGTTCTGTTGTACAATTCTTCTAATTCTGGACCTGGGAGACCCGCTTCACTCAATTCAATAAACATTTATGTAAGCTCCTGCCATGTGCCAGGCACCATGCTAAGTTCTGGGAATATGAATAAGAAAAAGAAAGACAGTCCCTGCCCTCAAGAAGCTTACAGTCTAATGGGAGGAAGTCCACACACAAAAGGAAGCTGACAAGCTGGGGTGGGGCAGGGCAGAATCAGGGAGTACCCAGCTCTTGGGCGTGATGTTTCTGGGAATGGAAACTAAGCCAAGCTGCTGTTGGAAAATGGCGTTACCTACAAAGTTGAGCCCTCTATGGTAAAAAAATGGCATTGGAAGGAGTTTATTACTAGGATCCCCAGTCAGAGGGGAGAGGCCACTGAGAGATCCGAGAAGGTGCTGAGTCAGTCAGCATGATGATGAGGTTTCAGGTGATCAGCTTCTCTTGGGAGAAGAGAAGAATAATCTAAATTTAAATCAGAATCTAATTGAAAAGTCTCACTTTTAAAATCTATTTAAAATCCATAAAAGATGATGAAAAAGAAAATTTAGATGAAGAGAAAATTTAGACTTAAATAACTTGAAAGGCTTAAATTTAATTCTCAGAATAAAAGAGCAGAGGGCACAGCTATAACTTAATTTAAATTTAGGTTATTTCTTGTTTTTTGTGGGGAACCTTTTTTGATTTAGGAATTTGAGATGTTTCTGGTGTCGATTTAAAATAATTGGATGCTTAATTTGGAAAAAAAAGTGAAGGTTATTTTGTTTTGTTGTTGTTGTTGTTGTTTTTTAAAGTGAAGTTTTGAATCAGAAAGAAGGCATGGTGACATGCTGGCCAGATTGTGTTTTCTGACAATTGACTCCCTGGCTGCTCCATGTTTTGTTGTTGTTGTTGTTGTTGTTGTTGGTTTGTTTTTGGTTTTGGTGAGGCAATTTGGTGAGGTTAAGTGACTTGCCCAGGGTCACACAGCTAGTAAGTATCAGGGGTCTGAGATTGATTTGAACTCAGGTCCTCCTGAATCCAGGGCCAGTGCTCTATCCACTTCATCACCTAGCTGCCCCTGCTGCATGTTTTTTCCCAAGCACGCTGTAACCTAATTATGATAGAGTCTGCAGGGTTTTGAGATCACTTCATGATGTATATAATCTTTTTTAGGAATAAATGAACTAAAACAGTAGATAGTAGTGGGATCAGGAATTGGAAGTGGTGGGTTTGGGTTCTGGCTTAGTCTGAGTTTTGTGTTCAAAATAGGTCTGATAACCTCACCTCTCTGACTTACAGTTTTCTCATCTAAAAATTGGAGATAATACTTCCTCTATTTACCTCACAGAGATGCTATGAGGGTCAAATGAAGCAAAATATGTGAATGTTCTTTTTTTTTGGCGGGGCAGTGGGGGTTAAGTGACTTGCCCAGGGTCACACAGCTAGTGTCAAGTGTTTGAGGTCGGATTTGAACTCAGGTACTACTGAATCCAGGGCCGGTGCTTTATCCACTGCGCCACCTAGCCACCCCCGTGAATGTACTTTTTATAAATGAAAAGGTATTGAAATTATTCTTTTTTCTCCTTTTGAGAGGAAAATGGACAAATGAGAAAGATTCCAGGGGAATGTGATTAGGAGAGGGAACTTGAAACCATGCCATATGAAGATCACTTGAAGGAACTGGGAAGGTTAGTCTGGAAAAGAAGTCTTGAGGGAATATGATGTTTCAAATATTTAAAAGGCTGTTTTCTGAGAAAGGAATTAATCATGTTCTATATGCATCCAGAGAGCAGAATTTAGAAGCAATGGGTGAGTGTTCCAGAGAGAGCGATTACTTCTCAGAATAAGGGAAAAAACACATTTAACAGTTTTAGCTTCCCCAGAGTAAAACAAACTGAGGCTCAAGAGGGAAGGTGCCTTAGGAAATAATCCCTCATCATTGGAGGGCTCAAGTGGAGGCTGTATGACTTGGCAAGGGATGGTGTCAGAAGCTGAATGAAGGGCTCTGAGGTTCTATAATTTCCTGTGTATCTCTTAGTAATTCATATTATTAAACTAACTTATGTAGAGTTCATTTTATTGGAAATTATACTTTGTAACACAGCATGAAGATCCATGGTATTTCTATACAATGTATGAAGGAGTTAGAATGTTTGCTGGGATCCAAGAACCCAGTTGGGTTCTGTGGTAAGCTTATATGGACTTCATTTAAGTTTGTCTTTCCACTTGCATACAGAAAAAATAAAATCAATTCCAGATAAAATTAGTTGGTCATATTCGTGTAGTTTTAAGGAAGTAAAACTTTATGTATGCCACATTGTGCTTTACATCACTCCCACCCCCACCCCCACTAAGGATTGATTTAGTAGTCCATCTTTTGCACCCCGAATTCAGTATGTCTAAAACTGAACTCCCCTTCTTTTGTTCCCAAAACCTATTTCCTTCCCATCCGTGGTCTAGCCTACTCCCCCTGCCCACCCTCCCCCATGACTTTTGAGTATTCTTCACTTCCAGTTAGTCACTAAGACCTGTCTTTTCAACCTTTGCAAACTCCCTTACATTCGTTCCCTTCTTTCAGTCCTCCTTGCACTCATTCTCTCTTCTGATATTTTCTCTTGGCTTCTATCTCTCTATTCCAATCTATCCTATAAACTCTGTTTTTTTTTTCCCTGAGTAATCTTATTGTTTGTTTCTTTGTTGACTTTACCCTGCTCAAAGAACAACTTCTGTTGGCTATAAAGTGAAGATCAAGTTACTTAGCCTGGAATGCTCTGACTCTAGCCTACCTTTCCAGGCTCATTTCTTGTTACTCCCCTTCATACAACTTAAATTTCCATCCAAGTGGCCTGTTCACTCTTTTCCAAATATTCTCTGTGCTTCCTTACCCCTCTGTTCTTGCTCAATCTTTTCCCCTCTGCCTGGAATGTCTTTCATTTCTACTGGAATGTCTTCTCTTCCACATCTCCACCTCAATCCTAGGGCAGCTAGATGGTGCAGTGGACAGAACACTGGTCCTGAAATTGGGAAGACCTGAGTTCACATTTGACCTCAGACTCTAACCTCAATTGCCTTAAACATCCAGAGCCATCTCCAGTCATCCTGATCTATATCTTGCCACTAGACCCAGATGGCCCTGGAGGAGAGAGTGAGGTTAGTGACTTTGCACAGCCCTCCCTCACTGAAATCCAATTCACTGCAGCAAGTCATGACATCACCCTGATGTCATGGTCCTCTTTGAGAACAAAGGACAAAAAACAACCACCTAAATCTTAGTGTCATTTGATCTCATCATTTCCTTCAAATCCTCTTAACTTCCATACTTCCCTCTTGCTGCTGGGGCTACAGCTATGCTTTCAGCCATCCGGGCTTGCAATCTCGCTGTCATTTTCAACTCCTTACTCTCACAGACCCTCCTCCCCCATGTCCAATCAGTTGCCAAGTCCTATCGAGTTCCTTTCAGAACATCTAATTATCTGCCTCCTCCTCTTCTCCCCATACCATGTCCACCCTGGGGAAGGCCCTCATCACCTCATGCTTGGACTATTGCAGTAGCTGTTGGTGGGGCTGCCTGCCACACATTTCTCCCTGTTCAAGTCTATCTCTGCAGTCAAATTAATCTTCTTAAAGCGTAAATCTGAATGTTAACTTCCTCTCCCCTTCTAATGAACTAGAGTGTCTCCCTCTTACCTCCAGGACCAGCGTTCTGTTTGCCATTCAAAGCCCTTCATAACCTAATCCTTTCCTACCTGTGCAGCCTTCTTACACCTTATACCTCCTTACCCCTCACTCCTCTCCAGTGTGCTGACCCTTGCCTCCTGGCTGTTCTCTTGGCTATGGGAATGTCTTCTGGCTGGCCTCCCTGTAGGACAGACTCTCTTCCCATGTCCTGCCTCTTGGTTTTCTTCAAGTCCCAGCAAAAATCCCACCTTGTACTAGATGTCTTTTCTGATTCCCCCTCAATGCTAGTGCCTTCCCTCTGTTGATTATGTACTTTATTCTGTCTATGGTTTCTTTGTACATAGTTGTTTCCATATTGTCTTTCCCATTAGATTGTGAGCTCCTCGAGAAAAGGGACTGTCTTCAACCTTTCTTTGTATCCCTACACTTATCACTGTGTAGCATATAGTAGGAGTTTAATTAACGTTTCTTGACTGACCGAAGTCACTTCTCTCTGGGCCTTAGGTTCCTTGTCTGTAAAATTCAACAAACATTTGTTAAGGGCAAGTCACCAATGATTCAAAAGCCAACAAAACAGTCCTTGGCTTCAAGGAGATTACATTCTACCGGGGCATACAACAAAATATATAAGACTTGAAGGCTGGCAAAAAACTTGATTTACATTCTTTCAGTTTATCCTGGAAACAAGCCTGTGAGAGGTAAGTGCCACTGGTGGTATTACCCTTATTTTGCTGAAAAGTGAAGTGATTTGTCCAGAGAGAGTTAGCCAGTGAGCTAGGATGGGATTCACACTTGGGTTTTCTTGACCCCAAGTTCACCTCACCAGGCTTCCTTTACATATGAACTGACAGGTCTGTATAAGGTATTTTGAGCAGAGAGAGCACTAACAACCTAGGGATTAAGAAAGGGCCAGGAAAATAGCAGGTGGGAGCTGAGTTGATCTTTGAAGGAAAGTAAGGCTTTGGGAGTGTAGAGGTGTAGGTGTAGAGTCCGTTCCAGGCACAGGAAACAACTGGGTGGAAGAAGGGATGTGGAGATTGTGTGGTTATTTTAGGAAATATTTCAATTTGGTTGGAATGTTAAGTTTATGAAGGGGGTGGGTGGGTAATGTGAGATTTGTCTAGAAGGTAAGGTAACTTGGAGAAGGACTGTGGAGGTCTTTAAATGGTGAAGCAGCAGTGTGAAAGGGCTTGGGGTTTTGTTTTAGTGGACGTGTAAGCTCAGTAATTTCATGCTTTGACAGCTGAAAACCGCCCACTATTATTTTGAGCTGCATTGAGAGGCATAGATTCCAGGAATAAGGAGATGAAAGTACCACAGGATTCTGCCCTCACCAGGCCCGCTATAGAGTATGGAGTTCAGTCCTAGGCATCATGATTTAAGATGGCTGGAGAGGTTCTAGAGGAAGGGAACCAAAGATGAATCTTGAGTCCATGTTATAGGATGATCATTTGAAGGAGCTGGGAATGTTTGGCTTTGGAGAAGAGAAGATTATGGGGGGATGCAATTACTATTTTCTAGTATTTGAACAACTATTCTGTAGAAGGGTGACTAAACCTGTTCACCTTGGCTGCAGAGGGTAGAACCAGGAACAGGGGTAGAAGTTGCAAAGAGGCCTATTTAGGCTTGATGTGGGGGTCACAAGATGTTAATAATTAGAGCCATCCATAAGTGCCTTGAGAGATGGTGGCTTCCCCGTCCTTGTGGGTCTTTAAGGAGAGGCTGAATGACCACTTGTTGAGTCGTTTATGGTGGGGATTCATTTTGTTTGATTGGCCTATATGTCCATTGAGGTCCATCGGTGGGGCAGTGAGGGTTAAGTGATTTGCCCAGGGTCACACAGCTTGTTAGTGTCAAGTGTCTGAGATCAGATTTGAACTCAGGTCCTTTTGAATTCAGGGCCGGTGCTTTATCCCAGCTGCCTCTGATATCGAAAATGGTTCTTGAAGAGGCAACATGATGTTGGGAAGACTTGGGACACAGTTGTGTCTGGCTTTGAGATCCTCCTTCACCATCTCTCCTTAGTTGTTGAAGCACATTTGTCAACAGCCACTCTGCTTGGTCTTGACTCCACCACACTGTTATCCTCATCATGCCCTCTCCTCCTGCTCCCCATAAACTCATCTCTAGGACATTCACCATCGTGGAGCTTGCTTCAGCTTTGGTGCTCGTGCTTCATCAATACTCTCACTTGCTTCTCTCTGTCTGGTTGGAGGGCTGGAGGGTGGGACAAAAATCTCCTCATAGCTTCCCTTTATAGAGGGCTCAGAATGTCAGCTTTAGTTTGCTGCTAGCTGCTCTGCTTGGTTTTGACTCCTCCGTCATCATCATCATGCGTCTGGGCCAAGTACCCTGTGATCCCTGTCCCCCTTCACCCCTTCACCTTCCTTTTGTGTGTTTCTTCCTCCATTAAAGGGTAAGCTCCTTGAGGACAGAGCCTGTCTTTCTTTTTCTTGTTTGTGTCTCAAGCTTTCAGCCTGGTGTTTGACAAGTAGTATCACACCATATTATCATTGGGTATTTTGACTCACACTTTCTTCATCTATAAAATGGGGATAATCTTAATTATTTAAGAGATTTTGTGAGGAAAGTGCTTTGTAAGCTGTGGAATACTAGAGAAATGTGAGCTGCTAATGTCTAAGCTTTAAGCTCCAAAATTTTGAGTTAATAATATTGTGGCAACAGTGATTAGGGACTTATTGGACATTTTAAATATTTAAAAACAGTTTAGGAATGAAGATGCTTATGTTGAATGGGGCATTTTGAAGTAGTTAACATTGAACTGTTTTGATTAGAGGTTAGTTTTATGTTGGAAGGGATCTGAAAGGGTAAGTCCAAATCTTTCATTTTACAGATAGAGAAACTGAGACTCACATAGGGAAGGCATTTAGCCTACTAGTGGCAGAGCTGGGACCAGAGTATTGGCCTTCTGACTCTCATTCCAATGTTCTTTCCATTATATATGGTTTCTCTAGATGGGAACTATGATTCTGGGAAGAGGGAGGTTTTAACAATTCCAGATTGTTTCTCATTATAACCGTTTATCAAGCTCTGTATTCCCTTGAGTTGTGGGTTCTAGTTTGGGGGTGTTGAGGGATCCCTTTGTCAGTCTGGTGAAGTCAGTGAACCCCTTCTCAGAATGATATTTTTAAATGCATAAAATAAAAACCTAGTTGCCAAAGAAACCAGCCATACTGAAATACAGCAGAGGTTGTCCAGTAAGGACAATGGAAGGAGGGATTCTCTTCTGGTGAAGTCCTTAAGATGCTCTTGTTTGTGAATGACATTGTGCTGATTTTATCAAGCCTCAGAACATCATAGGACCTCTGACATGTGATCTATACTTACTCAGGAGAATGGCCTAAGCATTAAGGAAAAAACAAATGGATGAAAATGCCTGTTGTGCCTATGGACAGATTGTGGTATATGGTTGTACAACTCATAGAGCTGTTCTCTTAGTACATGTGTACTAAGGATAGATGTTGTGTACATGTGTAAGAGGATAGATGTTGTGGCTGTAGAATTGGACATGAGGAGAAGAGCTGGCTGCATTGTACTTAGGAAATTGCATAGGGTTTTTTTTTTTAATTACCCAACCTTCTTGAAATGAAGGCTCATTTTTTTTTCCTGTGATGTTCTATGACTTTGATTTTTTGTTTTTGTTTGTTTTTTGTTTGTTTCTTTTTTTGGTGAGGCAATGAGGGTTAAGTGACTTGCCCAGGGTCACATAGCTAGTAAGTGTCAAGTGTCTGAGGCTGGATTTGAACTTGGGTCCTCCTGAATCCAGGGCCAGTGCTTTATCCACTGTGCCACCTAGCTGCCCCTGTTCTGTGACTTTGAGTCATAGAGTAGTACCACAGTGTCTGAAGAGGTTGAAGGTCACCCAAAGGGCAATGGCGAAATGTGGTAGCCAGGAAGAAATGGAAGGCCATTACCAGGGAAGTATTGCACAGGAGGAACAGCATGAAGAATGTTTATCATCAGAGAAATGTATACCTGGAGAAGGAGGCGGACTGATAAACAGCCAGAGAGAATGAGGGCCTGTCAAGATATCTAGGAAATATCAATACGGATCTCAAGTAGAGATTCATCCTCTGGGGTTTCAGGCAACCCCACAGCATCCATGGAGAGATGGCAGGGTATCTGTGATCCTGGGTGGGGAAAAGCATTCCATCTTTCATTTTCACTATTCTTTATTTTTTTTTTTTAAGTGAGGCAGTGGGGGTTAAATGACTTGCCCAGGGTCACACAGCTGGTAAGTGTCAAGTGTCTGAGGCCAGATTTGAACTCAGGTAGTCCTGAATCCAGGGCCAGTGCTTTAACCACTGTGCCATCTAGCTGCCCCTATTTTCACTATTCTTTAACTTAAATTTACCATTTCCTATAAAAAAGCTCTTCCAGCCTTCTGAGAAGGGAGGCCATAGGCTTCACCAGACTGCTAAGAGAGGTCCACGACACAAAGAAGGTTTAGAACGTCTCATCATTAAGAAGTTCCCCATGCCCCCCCACCCCTAAGCATGTTGGATGGTTCCTCTTGGAAGATTTATGAGAGTGTATAGATGAGAAGACATTGATGAATTGTGATCATTACCTTTGAAGGGAGTACTTGCACTGATGTAATGGGAGAGACATTTGAAGTATTGAGAATTACAGTAAATATTTTCATAGTGTCTTTTCATGTGGGTCTTCTCACATGAAACAGTAGGGGATCGCTTATGGAGAGAATCTGATTATTCTGAAAAGAAAAACTGAGAAACTTCTGCCATATTTTTTGTGTTAGAAGGGATCAAAGAGGGTTCCTCCTAGGAAGGACTGATACAGGATCTTAGGATATTGATGACCTCAGAGGCCATTTGTTAAGTGACTTACTGAAGGTCATACATAGTAAGCATGGCAGACAGGATTTGAACCTAGGCTTTCTGAATCCAGAGCCAGTACTGTGATGGAGTGAGTATTGACATTAGCCTGGTATTCAGACCTAGGTTCTAATCTTAAATCACTTCTTTCTAGGCATCAATCTGTTTATTCCTAAGTGGAGGGAATTGGATTAGAGGTTCCTTCCTGATCGAATATTTTATATTTTAATGTTACTTTTGGCTCTTACAACTTTATGTTTTGAGGTTCTTTCTAAGTCTTATGATCTTTGATTTTGTAATCCTGAATTTCAGTACTACTGACCTATGTACTTTTTTTTTTTTTTTTAGTGAGGCAATTGGGGTTAAGTGACTTGCCCAAGGTCACACAGCTAGTAAGTGTTAAGTGTCTGAGGCTGGATTTGAACTCAGGTACTCCTGACTCCAAGGCCAGTGCTCTATCCACTGTGCCACCTAGCTGCCCCGACCTATGTACTTTTAAACATGAAGAATTGTTTGAAGTTTGTGATTTTAAGGACCTTCTGTCATTTAAAAAAATCTGTTCTCATTAACATGGAGCATAATAGTTGGTATTATGCAGTATCCAGGCAGATTTTTTTTTTTTAAGGATTCATTTGTAAGGCTCATTGTATCAGCCAGTAGCTCCTTTCCTTGGTAATATTTTGGAGCTATTTGTAGAGAAATATATCCTTGTAGAAAAGATTGCCCGTCATTGAATGTTTGCCTGTCTCTTAGTTAATATGCCATCAAGATTGTAGGCATATGAATCCTGCCCTTGTTCAGGTACTTACTTGACTTCCTTTCTTAATTTAAACATTGCTCCTTCATCTAGGTGACACACTATATAGAACACTAGACCTGGAATTAGGAATTTCAAATCCCATCTCAGCCACATCACAGCTTTGTGATCCTAGGCAAGTCATTTAATCTGTCTTCCTCAGTTTCCTCATATATAAAATGGAGATAATCATAAGACTTAGATCCCAGGGTTGTTGTGAGGACAAAATGAGATGATATTTGTAAAGTGCTTTTTGAACCTTAAAACACTACAGAAATGCTGTAATTATGTACTACTAATAAACTAATCCTCTGCATTTTGGGCTTGCTTTTCATCATTATTATACATAGAACTTCATATTCAGAGGAACTGTGTTCCAGGCGCATCATAATTTGTGTTTGAAGTAATAATGTCGCTTATAAAATTGGAGAGTGGTTGTAAAGTTGCTTCAGTTTTCCAGATTAGATTAAGAATGAAGTGGTTATCCTTAGCATGGCTTAAACAGGTTTCAGGAGGCAAGGTTTTCTATTTCCAAAGACTGTTAACAACGTGGTGTTTTTTTTTTCAATTTTTGTCAGCAAAAGCAGCGTGCTTCTGCTGTTCTATGGAAGTTTGGGTCTCACTTGTCAGTCTGTCATAGCCATTAAACTGCCACAGGCTGCTTGGTGTGGACTCTAGAAGCTTCTGATTTCAGGGACCAATTTGCAAAGTTAGAAGAGCATGTTCTTTCTTCCACTGTTTGTCACTTTATTTTTAGAAAGCGTTTGTTGGGAATGTCTGGTTGTACAAATAAAATTATTTTAGCTTAGGGCCCTTGTTTTCCCTTGTCAAAGTCTGTTTGGCAAATAGAAGAGGGGGCAGGGCCTCATCTTCTTCCTCCCTGACAGGTTTTGGAGAGATTTGTAGTTCTGCCTGATACTCTAGTAGAGTATGTGGAAAACAAAGGAAGGCAGTTGAAGCAAAGTGGGACATTTGACAAATGAAGTTGACTAAAGGTGGTTCTTCTGACCAGCCTCAATTCAGCTTTTTTTGCGATGAATTTAAGAATGATTATGCATTTAACTTTAAACAAACACAAAATCAGCTGACTATATGATTATGTTAACATAAAAATGAATTTCTTTGTATAGTACGTCCATAAAAACTTAAGTTATCTTCTTGGCATTCTCTTATGTTCTGCTTGTTCATTCGTTTGTTTGTTGTGCACCTATTTATTTTTATATTGTCATAACTGCTAGTGCTTTTTTATCTAAGGTTACCTTGTGTCTATACTCAGGATCTTATGTACATATGTATGTATGTGTATATATATATATATATATGTATATATACACATACATATATACCTATTGTCTTTCCCATTAAAATGTAAGTGCCTTGAGGACAGAGACTGTTTTTGCTTTTTCTTTATGTTTCCAGTGCGTAATAAATGCCTTTTGATTGATTAAGATGCATTTAATTAACCTTTTGTTGATATATTGTCCACTAATTTACTTAAATGTTTTTGAAATTTTTTGTTTTTAGATTTTGCCTTTTTATGGAGTTTACAGTTTTCATAAATTGGTCTTATTAGTAAAGTCATTTTGTTTGAACGGTAATCTCAAATCAGGTAGGAAAGGGCTTTTTGAAAATTGAGGTTAGTAGCCCAGCACAGGGGCTTCTATACTTGGGCACAGAATTGAACTAGAGGGAAAGAGCCATTTGAGCTGGCTTTGGAAAATTGTAAAGTTCTCTTAAGTGACCCTAAACTTCCTCCTGAAACAGAGGCCCATCTTTTTTAATACCAATATTCTTCCAGTGACGTTACATGGCTGTGAGTCATGGAACGTTATATTGTCTGAAGAATTAAAATGAGAGATAACCCAAAGGGCAGTGGAGAGGTGTGGTATATGGTGGGGTGGGAACATACAGATAAGGAATTGTTATCCATGTTAAGGATATCATAAAAGAAATGCACCATTGAAAAAGATGATGGGTTGGTCACATGGCAGAAGTGGGGGATAACTGATGGACAAGTGTCCTCTTGGTATTCTTACAGTGTTGGAGGGCCTCAAAAAGACCTCTCAGCACACTCATGAGAACACATAGCCTTGGAATTTGAGAGGATGTTTCTTACAGAACGTAGGCCTTTGTCTTTCCCAAGTGAAAGTGATCTGTTCTCCATTAAATTTTTCATAGCACTAGGTCTCTCATTGCACTTCTCATTCTCCCTTGTGTGGTAAGTGAATTAGTTTGGATATTCACAGGGATTTGGAGGATCAGGAGAAGTGATCATAGGCTCATAAATTGAGAACTAAAAGGTCCTTTAGGGACTATCAGGTCCAGTGGACCCCTCCCCCCCGTTTTACAGATGAGAAAACTGAGGTATAGAGAGGTTAAATGATTTGCTCAGGTAACATAACTAGTATATGTCAAGTGGATTTTTTTTTTAAGTGAGGCAATTGGGGTTAAGTGACTTGCTCAGGGTCACACAGCTAGTAAGTGTTAAGTGTCTGAGGCCAGATTTGAACTCAGGTCCTCCTGACTCCAGGGCCGGTGCTCTATCCACTGCATCATATAGCTGCCCCAAGAATTTTCTTATACAGAATGACTAATTATGTTTTACATAATTGCATGTGTATAACTTATATCTAAATGCTACTGCCTCAGGGAGTGGGGAGGGGAAGGAAGGGAGGGAAATAAAAACTTTAAATAAAAATGTTTATTAAAATTTTAAAAATGAAATAAAAAGAATGAAAAAGTTATTCAAATTAGGAGGTTGGTCTAAATGACCTGTAAATTCCCATCCTACCTTAAAGTTATGATCCTAATCCCTTACCACCATTTATACTAGTCAAAATTCTATCCATATTTCGAGACCTAGTTCAAATGCCACCTCTTCCATGAAGCCCCCCTGATTCTTGCAACAAGACAGTTATCTTTTCAATACTCCAAGGGCCCATATAACACTTCTACTTAAACTGCTTTATATACTTTTGGTCTCTTGTGTATTGTAATTATTTGTGTATTGGTCATACCATCACTACTAGATTTTTGACCCACTGCCTAGTATAGTGAGTGCCCTGTAGAAAAAAACAACAACTTTTTTAAAGGTTTACTAATTCCTTTTTTAAAAAAAACAAGGACGTCACATAGTAGGGTTTTTTTAATGTATGAGGTATTTTATTTTTTCCATTACATGTAAAGATAGTTCTCAACTTTTGTTTATACATGCTTTACAATTTCAGATTTTTCTCCCACATAGTAGGTTTTTAAATAAAGGTAGCTTTTCAGACGTTGGGGGACACTTTTGCAAAGATAGGAGATGAAATGTCAAGTACAGAGAACAGGAAGCTGGCCAAGTGTGTAAAGTTGTGAAGGGGAATAATGTGGCACCAGCCTGAAAAGATGTTGGTCTATGCCTGGTGATGGTTTAGTCATTTTTCAGTTGTGCCAGACTCTTTGTGACTCCATTTGGGGTTTTCTGTATAAGAAAACTCAAATAAAAGAAAAAAAAAAACAAAAGGAAGTGAAAAATAGACTGCTTTAGTCTGTGTTCCATCAATATCAGTTCTTTCTCTGGAAGTGCACAGTCTGCTCCATCATGAGTCCTTTGGGATTGTCCTGGATCCTTGTTTTGTTGAGAATCCTTAAGTCATTCACAGTTCTTTATGGAACAGTATTGCTGTCATTGTGCACATCGTTCTCCTGGTTCTGCTCATCAGTTCATATGTCTTAATTTGAATAACTTTTAATCCATTACAATGTGAATAAATTTATGTCCTTTATTTGAGACTTAGAGATCAATCAAATTTACTTAGTATATTCTGTCGTATTGATTAAACAACTTGCTTTAACTCCAAGTTGATTTTTAAATCCTGATTGATTTCAGGCCAAGGCACCTCTTCTCTCATCCCAAACCACTAACATAAAATTACAAATAGAGCTTTTGTAACTTCTCTGAATTGGAGAGATTGCTGGGAAATTTCATTCTGAAAATGTAATATTCATCACAGTTTGGTATTTCTAAAGCACCTTTTAACTAGAAGGGTTGTAAACTCAACCTTGCAAGTTGAATACTGGCATTATAACTTTCATTGCATTGGGGCAAATCCTCTGGTTTGATTTTCATTTCCTTAAATGTGGTAATGGGTGTTTTAAAAGGTTTTGCTTTAAAAAGTCATTTCTTTCTCTATCTTTCTATCTCCCCCCCCCCCCAATTAATCATCATGGAATTTGAACACTGGAATGATTTCTTGGAAGGGATAATAGTATTTCCTAGTGCTTTAAAGGGGACAGGATACCACAGAAATATGGTATAAGTGCAAGGAACCTGGGCTGGTATTCAGGAAACTGATGTTGATTATATATTGTGTTAGTGCCTGTTCCTTTCCCCAAAAAACTATTTTGCATTTATTTTGTATATCCTTTTTGTACATGTTGTCTTCCTTGGTGTAATGTAATAATTTTAAGAATAAGGGTTGCTTCATTTTTGCCTTTCTTCTTGATAGATTTTAGATATTTAATAAATGGTTGTTCATATTTATAACAAGGTCTCTTATTGCTAGAGGTATCTAAGAGACTTGATGACAATATCACAGGAATCCCTACATTCTTTTTTTTTTTTAAGTGAGGCATTTGGGGTTAAGTGACTTGCCCAGGGTCACACAACTAGTAAGTGTTAAGTGTCCGAGTCCGGATTTGAACTTAGGTACTCCTGACTCCAGGGCCGGTGCTCTATCCACTGCACCATCTAGCTGCCCCCCCCCCCCCACATTCTTTGATATTAGCTCTATGGAAATATGGTGACTTCAAGGCTGCCTTAGTAGTCCTCAATCTGGCTTCATTTCACTTCACTTCAGAAACCTTTATTAAATGCTAGGGATACCAAAAAGAAAAAAAAAAAGACAATCCCTGCTCTTAAGAGCTTACAGTTAGTTAGTTGCTTGGTGGAAGACCACATACAAATCTTCCAAGAGACAGAGGCGATTGTGGTGTAGTGAGTGATAGAAGCACTGGTGTCATGTCTGTCTCAGAGTTTGAGTCCCAGTCAGTTCTGCTGCTTCTACCTTTGGGATCTTGGACAAGTGCTTTAAGCTCTCTGGACCTCACTTTTCTCATCTGTAAATCGCCGGGGTTGTTAAAGTCCCCTATGGTCTAAAATCTACCATCACATCCTAGAAGTTGCTGAGAGTTGGTTTCTGTGTACATGGCTAGTAAAATGCAAGGACCTTTAGAACAAGGGTGTTTTGGGGGCTTAGGAGCCTCAAAGTCAATCAAGCTTAATAAAAGTTGAATTGAGTCTTTAGAGGGCATTTATTCTTTGGGCAAGGCTTGTACTAAATGAAGACCCAGGTCCCTTCCAGATCTAGGATTATGCGTAAAACATTCTAGGTAGAGCCTGAAAGCCAGATTCCTGACTTAAATTTAGTTTTGTCTCATACCATTCTGACTTTTTTGAACTACACTATTCCAATGACCATTCCAAGGTCTGAGATTGATTTTTGTCATCTTGAACATTTTAGGAAGAAAAGCATCAAACTGTTTAATCTGAACTCTTACATGGATGATATAGTAAAACTCCTGATTATTGTGTGGAATTAACCAGGCTAGTCTTTCATTTTGCATTGATATAATTTCTTCCTCTAACTTGAGTTCAGAAGGGAAAAGAGAAATGATAGCTGATTTCTTAGCAGATCATTACATTTAGGACCAAAAAAGGGGGGGAAATTTTCCTTTTCTCTCTGTTGGACCTTTTGACAACTCTGTGGTCTTTAAAATTTTCTCAGTCTTCCTCCTTCTTGACCTCTGTACTTCACTTGCAGCTGTTGACCCCAAGTCTCCTGCTAGTTACTCTTATTTTTCTGAGTTTTCTTGGCACTATAATTCTCTTGGCATTTTTAATTCTCTTCCTCCTGTCTGACCTCTGCCTTAAGTCTCCTTTGCTGGCTCATCATCCTCCCTACACCCCTAAGTGAGGTTGTTTCCCCATGGCTCTGTCTTGGGTCCTTTCCTTTTTCATTTCTCTCTCATTTGGTGGCAGTGGCACAGTGGATAGAGCACTGTGCTTGCAATCAGGAAAACTTACCCTCATGAGTTCAAATTTAGCCTCAGCTTTGTACTAGCTGTGTGACCCTGGGCAAGCCGTTTTACCTTGTTGCCTTGGTTCCTCATGGGTAAAATGAGCTTGAGAAGGCAGTAGCAAACAACTCCAGTATCTTTGCCAAGAAAACCCCAAATGGGGTCATGGAGAATCAGACATGACTGAAAGGCTTCAGCATCAACATCATCATTTGGTGACCTTATCAGTTCCCAGGATTTTGATGATCACCTCTATACTGATGATGCCCAGATCTGTATGTATATCCAGCCCCAGTCTCTTCCCAGAGCTCCACGTTGCCAGCTGTCTTTTTACTGTTTCAAACTCCATGTTCTGGAGACGTCTCACTCAGCATGTTCCAAAAGGAGCTCATCTTTCCCTCATCTTACCCATCAGCCCCCTTCCAGATTTCCCTATTTCTGCCCAAGGCACCACTATTCTTTCACTGTCCTAGACTCATAATGGGTCATCCCACCTTTTCAGTCTGTTGCCTTGCCTTCCCATTCCATCTCCATTGCTCTTGCATCTGTCTTTTCTCTCTATTCAGCTATCACCTGAGTTCATTTCTATAACCTCTTGCCTCACTATTTTCAGTGTCTTCCTAATTTGTCTCCCTCCCCGAAGTCTCTCCCTGTGCTTTCCACATAGCTACCAGTGATTTTCCTCAAGTGTAGATTTGACATTGTTAGCAACTCTCCCACTCAGTAAACTTCAGCAGCTCCCTATTTCCTCTGCAAATATAAACAAATATGAACTCTTCTGGCTTTTAAAGCCCTGAACTCAACTTGACCTTAGCCAGTCTTTCTACATTTTCCTCCTTTGGACCAAAGTGGCTTTTTCTCTGTTCTTGCCACATGGCACTGTCTATCCCTCATGTCTAAAATTTGCTCCCTCCTCACCTAAGCCTTTCTTGTTCTCCACAGTTACTAGTTCCCTTACTCCCTACTGGCTATGTTGTATTTTAATTACTTTGTATTTATTCTATATATGTTTATATATGTATATCTAGATATTTTTCTCCCCCGATACCATGTAAACTCTTTGAGAATAAATTCAGCCTTTGTATTTGTAACCCCACTACCTAGTGCAGTGCCTGGTGCTTAATGCTTGTTTGCTTGATTAAAATCAACTGGCATAGGGGCAGCTAGGTGGCACAGTGGATAGAGCACCGGCCCTGGAGTCAGGAGTACCTGAGTTCAAATCCGGCCTCAGACACTTAACACTTACTAGCTGTGTGACCCTGGGCAAGTCACTTAACCCCGATTGCCTCACTTAAAAAAAAAATCAACTGGCATAGTTGTATATATACTAATCCTATGTCTTAGGTGATAACCTGCTGGTGAGAGGCAGTAATGAAAAACGAAATAGTTTGTTTGGGTGGACTCCGACATTTCAAAACTGTTTTTCTATCTTTATATACAGTACAATCATTCTAACCTGTTTTTCTTAAAGAAATAGGTTTTGGGATAGTCCTTATTCACAGAACTAGTAATTGTTCAGTTACATTAAATCAGTGTTTAAACTTAGTATTCACTTAGTTAACTTTCTAAGAATTCCTGACTAAAATAATCATTGTAAAAACAGCCAGCATTTTTATAGTGTTTTAAGGTTTGCTAGGCAGCTAGGTGGACTAGCTGGGCTAGGAGTCAGGAAGACATGATTTCAAATGTGACCTCAGACACTTACTAGCTGTGGGACCCTGGGCAAGTCATTTAACCCCATTTGCCTCAGTTTCCTCTTCCGTAAAATGATCTGGAGAAGGAAATGACAAACCATTCCAGTATCTTTGCCAAGAAAACCCCAAATAGGGTCAGACACAAATGAAAACAATTAAACAAGAAAATTAAGGTTTGTATACAACTTTTAAAATATCATCTTATTTGTTCTTCACCACCATCCTGTGAGGTACATGCTGTTGCTAAAGAAATGGAGGTGGTTAAAATAGCTACTAAGTGTCTAAGGAAGGATCTGAACTCAGTTCTTTCTGACTGCTCAGCTTTCTATCCATTATGCCACCTTTCTGCTTAAAAGGCTGGGAAGACCTTTATATAAAGTGTCCCTTAAGTAGTCCTGTTCTTTTATTGTATTGAAGTATGCTGTCCAGACCAAGGAAGGTGATAGTTCCCTGTCCTGAGATCAGACCTCATATGGAGTATAGTGTCCACTTCTGACCACTATTTTTTTACTTTGAAAAGCTGGAGTATCTAGGGATAGCTGACACGATAAAAAGATCTAGAAACCATTTCATGTTGATTAGTTCAGGAAAGACAAAGGGTTCTAGTGGAAAGAACACCAGATGTGGTCAGAAGATCTGAGTTCAAGTTCTCACTGTTTCTTACTAGCCATATAATCCTGGACAAATCCATTTATCTCTCTGATACTACTTCAGTCAGTCAGTAAATACTTATTAAGCTCTTACTGTGTGCCAGGCAATGTGCTAAACATTGGGGATACAAAAAGAGGCCCTTAATATGTCTATACAGAGCAAACTCTATATAGGATAATTAGGAGGTAATTAACAGGGGGAAGGCACTGGAATCAAGATGGAGTAGGGAAGTCTTCCTCTAGAAGATGGAAGTTTATTTGGCACTTAAAGGAAATACCTGCTTTGGGTACTACTGACCTTTATTTTTTGAATCCAGCCTATGATTTTATTGCTTTGAGGAGCTCCACATGAGGCAACTTCCTTTACCAAGGCAAATTTGGACCTATTGAGCAGTTTGCAGTCTTAGTGCCTAGGCACTGAGAGGTTAAATGTCTTTCTTGCTCAGGGGTTTTAGTCATTGAGTATCGAACAGGACCTGAACCCCAGGTTACCCTGACTCTGAAGCTGGCTCTCTTTCCATCGTGCCTGTCACTCACCTCAGTTTAATTCAGCAAGCACTTATAAACACCTATTGTGTGCCAGGCAGTGTGCTGGTACTGGGTTTGCAGAGAGAGATATGAAACTGCTGTTAACACTTCAGGAACTTATGTTTGGAGGGGGAGGAGGGAGAGGGGGAACAACTGGAATACAGGTAAAACAGTACAAAATACTTACAAGATAGCAAATGCAGACAAAGTAATGCTGAGCCTTGAATGGTAAACTAGGGATTCCAGGAAGGGGGGGGATGAGGAGGGAGACTATTCATCACATTTATGGGGAGGAGCCAACCTTTGCAAAAGCAAAGAGGTAGAAGGTGGATTTTTGTATGGGGGAAGAGACCAGCTTCTGCTGAACTTAGGGTGAGTGACTGTTGAGTATAAAGAGCTTTTGTCAGTTCTAGAACACTGTTTGTGATGTTAGTATTGTTGCTTGAAGGAGCTAGGAAGGGTTAGTCAGTAGTCAGCCAGCACTGGTTAAATGCTTCCTATAGCCTCAGCTTAGCTCAGAGGAAAGAGAAACTAGAGGGGAATAACCATTGTCTTCCAACATTGGATGACTTAAATATGTTTTTTTTTAATTTAAATTTTTGTTTTTTATGCTGAACCTTATCACCCCCAAAAGGCATTTCTGTACACATACACATATTGATGATTCACCATGAAACTGTCTTTTCTTTCACTTACATTGGAAGACCTGTTACAGGGAAGCGGGGCTTAGACTTATTTTGCTTGGTTCCTTGGAGCAAAATTGGATTAGAGAGGAAGTTACCAGGAGGCAGATTTCAAAGTATAGATGTACCCCCCCCCCCCCATCCCACACACCCACACTTGGGAGAGTTTGATTGCAGGTACAGAAGTCCTGGCTCTGCTGCTCACTTGCCTGAGTGATCACAGGGAAAGGGCTCCCCCCTATTTAACTTCAGTTTACTTAGATATAAAAAAGAAGTGATTTGGTTTTCTCTAAATTCTAAAATGTTGTGACTGTTTATTATAGGTCATTGGGTTAAATTGGTAGAGGTCCAACTGGGGTTTCAGATGTGAATTGTCTGAAATTTAGTTTAGCCAATAGAAAAATACACAAAAAACCCCCAACTACCAGTTTAGGATCTCCTTGATTTTTGTTAAAATACAATATAACTGGAGAATGTGATAAATTCTTTCTTAATTGATAGGCAAATCTTTTAACCCTCAAAATACTACAATCTGATGCTTTTTTTTTTTTGTGTGTGTGTGTGTGTGTGTGTGTGATTTTGTGGCATATAGGTATTGAGTATGAAATTATAGTATTGAAATATATTCCTGCTGCTTATGTTGATTGAGATAAAAAAAAACACCACCATTTAAGGGCTTATTATGTGCCCAAGCACTGCACTAAATGATGAAATAGATAGCAACAGAGAAGCAGCAAGGTGGCACAGTGGATAGAGTGGACAGACTAGGGCTTGGAGATATACTAGGAGATTACTGTAGTGTTCTAGTTGAGAGGTGATGTGAGTCTTTTCCTTATACATGTTGCTATGTACTGTCAGCCTAACAGGAAAATCTGAATTTATGACATGATTGTAGTATTCTAGTATTTTGCCTTGCTAGTGAGTAAGAAGTATGATGTTTAGCATGTCTGCGTTATTAGGTAACCTTTTACAAATGTATTGCAGTTGGGGCAGCTAGGTGGCGCAGTGGAGAGAGCACTGGCCCTGGAGTCAGGAGGACCTGAGTTCAAATCTGGCCTCAGACACTTAACACTTACTAGCTGTGTGACCCTGGGCAAGTCACTTAACCCCAATTGCCTCACTAAAAAAAAAAAAAGAAAGAAAGAAAAAAAAAAGAATGTATTGCAGTTTGTATTTACTACTATATTTGGAAGTTTATATCACTACACAGTGATGTGAGGTTAGAAAGTACTCTAGATTTCATTCTGAAATTTGTGACTAGCACTATACATACATTTATTCAGGCAAGATGAATATTTGGCTGCTTTTGCAGTGAGAAAGCCCTTCAAATAAAAAGCCATAGTTCTGTTCCTTGAAGAGCTAACAGTCTAATTCTTTTTCTAGTACTACAACAGAACCCAAACTTTGCGTTGTTAAGGCTTCCCAGAGTCCTTTCTTCTTCAGGCTAAACATCCCCGGTGCTTTCAGTTGTTCTTGAGATAGCAGCATTTCTATACCTTTACTATTTTGGTTTCCATCTTGACAGTGTGTCTAGTTTGTTGGTGGCCCTCTTAATGTATACTTGAAAAACACAAGAGGGTATGAGTGCTCTGAGGAAAGCACTGGTTTAGAATTTTGGAGATCTGCCTTCTGGTCTCAGCTCTGTCACCAGCCAGCTGTGTAACCTTGGGTCAGCCACTTTTCTTTAGGCTTCAGCTTCCCCATCTGTGAAAAGTAAGGGATTGGACCAGATGATAATGGTAATGCTAATGTCTTGCATTTATATGAGGCTTTTACATACACTATTTCATCTGATCTTGAGATTTCTTCTGAGAATAGACATGAGAAGGATCCAGGGCAGAAGCAGGACCATCTAAGACATTGAAGGACAAAGTTTTTGCCCCAAGAAAGATGGAGAGACATCCAGAAAAAAGAACTGTGGAATCTGGATGCAGATCGAACCATACTGTTTCAATTTGTTGTTGTTGTTGTTGTTGTTTTCTTTTTTGAGTTTTTGAGTTTTTCCTTGTTGTTTTGATTCTTCTTTCACAGCATGACTAATGCAGAAATATGCTTAATGTGATTGTACATATATAACCTACATCAGATTGCTTTCTGTCTTGGGGAAGGGGGAGGGAAGGGAGGGAGGGAGAAAAAATTTGGAACTAGAAATCTTATAAAAACAATATGCTGAAAACTATCTCTACATGTAACTAGAAAATAATAAAATAATTTTGGGGGGGCACGGGGCAATAAGGGTTGTTAAGTGACTTGCCCAGGGTCACACAGCTAGTAAGTGTCAAGTACCTGAGGCTGGATTTGAACTCAGGTCCTCCTGAATCCAGGGCTGGTGCTTTATCCACTGCGCCACCTAGCTGCCCCTATAATAAAATACTTTTATGGAAACAAATTTGGACTTCCACTTGATTCTTGATTCAGTTCTCGGGTAGAACAAGTAATTTACTGAAGTTTTGCTGGAGCGGCTATTTGGGAACTAGGTATTCTGCCTTGACTTAAAATTCATTTCTATTCTTCTTACATTTTATTCTTTTCCTTGTATTTTATTATCCAACCGTTTAGCCTCTTTGCTCTTTTTCAGACATGACACTGTATTTCCTGTCCATGAAATGCTTTTTCTCCTCACCTCCACCTTAGTTTCCTTGTTTTTTTCAAGATTCTGCTCAAATCCAGGTTGATTTCAGAAAAACCTGGAAAGACTTACACAAACTGATGCAAAGTGAAGTGAGCAGAACCAGGAGAACATTGTGCACAGTAATAGCACTACTGCACAGTGATCAACTCTGAATGACTTAGCAATTCTCAGCAATAAAGTGATCTGAGACAGTTACAAAGGACTCATAATGAAAAATGCTCTCTACATTCAGAGAAGGAATTGATAAAGTGAATGCCGAATGAAACACACTCTCTTTCTTTATTATTTCGGAGGGGGGAGCAGTGTATCTTTCACAATGTGACTGTTAATGGAAATATGTTTTGCATGATTACACATGTATAACCTCTGTTGAATTGCCTACCTTCTCAATGAAGTAAGGAGGGAGAGAATTTGGAACCCAAAATTGTTTTTCCATGTACTTAGGTGATGAAAAAGAAAACATTTTTAAAAATAGTTCAATTTTTAAAAAAGATTCAGCTTGAACCTCACTTTCTGCAAGAGAGCTTTTCCTCTCCACCTAGCTGCTGGTGCCTTCCTCTCCGAGATTACTTTGCCTTTTCTGTTTCTGTATCTGGTACTCGGTCATCTTCATGTCCTCTTGGAATCTGAGGGTAGGGATTGCTTGTGCCTTTCTTTGCATCCTGTGTGTAGCACAGTACCTGGCATTTAGTTAAAGCTTGATAAATGCCTGTTGAATGACTGCCTGGATATATAGATTTGGAAATCAAGTCAAAGACTCTGCAAAGCCCTATTAGGTATCTCTGTTAGCCTTTATCATCTTGAATCTGTAGTCTTTAGTATAAAGACTCCTCTGTTTTTGGAGATACATCTGCTTTCTGTTTGAGTGACCTAATAATGCCACTGGGAGTCCTGAGAATAATGTGTGTGATGTTCTTTGTACTCTTGAAATTACCATAGAAGTTTCCTGCCTTCTTGGGAGATGCCTTCTTTGTAAATGTATGTTGATGATTTTCCTTTAGTAATAAAGGTAATCAGTGGTGTAGTAGAACATAGGATGAGATTGTGTTAGTTTTAGATAGTAGTCCCAGCTCTGCCAGTAACTATAGCTAGGATGCTTCCTTAGAAAAATTCCTGTTCATTTTCTTTGGCCATTTGTCTACTGGAGAGTGGCTCTTATTCTTATAAATTCCTGACCCTGGAATCTTCCTCCTCAACCCCACCTTTTACTTTCCTTAGTCTACTTAAAGATTAAAATCTTACCTTCTGCAGGAGAGCTTTCCCTTCTCACCCAGCTGCTATCATTTTTTTCTGAGATTACTTTCCTTATGCATCTTGGAAATGATAGCTTTTTTAGAGAAACTTGCTGCAAATTTTTTTCCCCGATTAATTATTTCCTTTTTAAAGTTTGCCTGCATTGGTTTTGTTTGTTGAAAAAACTTTATAATTCTGTTTAACCAAAATTGTTCACTTTATATCCTTTATGATCTCTGTTCTTTTTTTGGTTATGAGCTGTTCCCTACTCAAGTCCCTGAAAGGTAATTTCTTCTTTCATCTTCTCTTTGTTTGTGATACTACCTTTTTTCTCTCTATATGAACATGTGGAACTATTTGTGCCTGACTTGTGGTAGAGTCTTCCAACCTCATATTGGCCTGTCAGCCACAGTCGGACACAATATAGTGTTATTTACCTCAGCATAGTTGATGGCATTTTGATCCTCTTTGAGCACATGACAACATTCAACCACCTTTTATTTCTGAGTCACCATCCGTTTGCTGTGGTGCTAGTTGCTGGTTTGTACTGCCTTTCTCCCAGACTGCTCTAGTTTTCCCAATAATTTTATGCAAATACTGGGACCTTCAGTATTTGGGGTCTTTGGGTTCATTGAACAAGATGTTACTAAATTTGTTTGCTTTTGTGTGTCATACACCTAATGTGTTCCTAAACTGACCAGTCTCTAATTTTTACAATACTAAATGGTTTGGATGAGTCTTGCTTTGTAGTATAGTTTGAGATCTGATACTGCTAGGTTCCCTTTCTTTTTTATCCCCCCTTCATTTCCCTTCTTGAGATTTTTGATCTTTTTATCCATTTAGATGAATTTTGTTATTCTAGTTCTATTAAATAATAGTTGGGTAGTTTGGTATGGTAGTGAATACTTAATTTAGGTAGCGTTGCCATTTTTATCATGTTGGCTTACACCTCCATGAGCAATTAATATTTTCCAACTATTTAGGCCTGTCCATTTCTGTAAAAATTATTTTGTATTTATATTCATATAATTTCACCTGAGGCTTGAAGAGCCCGGTGACTGGTCCAGGGTCATACAGCTAGTAGGTATCTAGAGTAAGAATTTTATTCTTTTAGCTGGGCCTTCAGCACTTTTACATGCACCTTGCTGTTTCTCTGTTTCTGATGTCACTACCCGTGATCCTTTTGGAACTTATGAAAAAAACTGATAAATCTGAATACAGTTTTATAAGTACATTAACAAAATGCATTATTCATGTTGACTTTGGTGAGTTTCCTCAATAGGCAAGCTTTTTGTGGAGGGTACCAGTGAACTGAAAGCAGTACAAAACCCCGTGCTGAATCCTAGACTAGTTAATTACTTAATTTTATACATGAGCTCAGACTCTGGTAAAGCAGTAAAAGTGAGTTGGACTGCCTGTAGAAGGGGTATTGAATAAGGAAGGAGTCAAATTAATGAGAACTGAGTGTTTAAAGGTGAAGACATCTCTCATACAGCTGACTCTCATATACTGACATGGATCTGGTTGTTTTTTCCCTGACCTTGGGGGAAGCAGTTATTTTTGAGAGCAGCATCAAGATAACCAGCTCTCAATTAGAGAGCAGATAGCTTTACCCTTCACACATTCATTCATTCAGCCATAATGGACTCAAGACAATTCAGGGTTTATAAAGTGCTTTGTTCAGGAAACTCTGTGGGCTACCTTTGTGTCTCCTCAAGCACTCAGTAGATACTTGAATTGCTCAATGAATGAATCTTGAGAGTGTACCAAGAGTTCAAAAACCCTCAAGATTTACAGCTTGAAAGGATCATCTCGTTTTACCCCCCTCATTTTAAAGAAGCAAGCTGAGGCTCAGAGGGATTAAATGACTGCACCATTGTTACACAGACAATACATTCTAGAGCAAAGCTTCTTAAACTGTGGGTTGTGACCCCACATGGGGTCGTGAAAAATCTGGCAACAGTAAAAGGTTATATGTACCTATTTTATATACCTCTGTACTTGGGGTTGTGTAAAAGTTTCTCGGGCAAAAAGGGGTCATAGTTGGAAAAAGTTTAAGAAGCCCTGTTGTAGAACAGAACCCACGTTCCTTGTCTTCAAATCTTGTTCATTTTACATTACACTGAAATGCTTCTCTATTCCATTTCATGTGGAAGCTGATGAATGTTATTTGATATCAAGTAATTGTTGAGTTTGCATGGCTTTTCTATTCCCCCTGATCATTTTATGTGCAGGTGTTGGCATGTTTTTGCATAGTATCTGTGTATGGCAGAAACTGCCTTGTCACATGGAATTGTAGTCTAGCACACAAGTAAAAACATCACAAAAGAAACCAGATGATAGCTAGTAACTTCGTAATGTTCCCCAAAAAATGCAGAAAGGAAAATATAGTAATGACAAGAAAGAAGAAAACTCTTTGGGCATTTTTGTGACCTTTTGATACCTGATAACTGTGGAATGAGTTAGTGATTCTCTAGGTTTCCTGGAGAACTAACCACATTTGAGTTGGATGGTGCCTGAGAGGACATCTATTCAACTCCATTGGAGATGGTGGAGCAGTTCCTATCTAATGCTCAAACATTGTCATTTTGACCTCTTGCTCAAAATTGTTGCTTTTTGACTTAAGGCTTGCTTTTAGTGTCTTGAGACAGCTATAGAAAATGGCGAGAAAGCAGATGATTTTAGGTGGCTTAGATTTTAAGTGGGCATGAGGAACTTATATTCACATAAAGTGTGTACTAGCTAGCAGAGTAACACAGATTTGAGATAAGAATATAAAAGTGCAGTTGGGCAATGTAGCATTATTTAATTTTTTGATCTATAAGGTGTTTACCCAAATGAGGGCTTCTATTTCAACATGTTAACTGTCAACATAAGAAGTTTTAAATATTTGTACTATGATTAATTTTACTTAGTTATCTTTCCCATAAGTTAAACTTTATGGAGTCGAATAGTCAAATTTCATGGTGGACAGTGGTTTATAAAGAACTCATTTGGGGACCTGAATTTACAAATCTTTATTTTCTGTACAAGATAAAGGCTATAGCAGAGATTAAATAAGAATCAAGAAAAAAACAACACAGTGTAAATGTTGAAAAGAGTGTTTGATCCAAATATGGATTGTATGGCTTTAGAGCTATATTTTATAATTTACATTTTTTTGGGTGGGGCAGTTGGGGTTAAGTGACTTGTCACACAACTAGTAAGTGTTAAGTGTCTGAGGTTGGATTTGAACTCAGGTCCTCCTGAATCCAGGGCCAGTGCGTTATACACTGTACCACCTAGGTGCCCCTATTGTGCAAAAGCTTTTTAATTTTATGTAATCAAAATTATCTATTTTACATTTTATATTGCTCTCTATATATTCTTTGGTCCTAAATTCTTCCTCTGTCCATAAATCAGACAGGTAAGCTATTCCATGCTCTCTTAATTTGCATACTGTATCACCCTTTATGTGTAAATCATTTCCCCTTTTTTACCTTATTTTAGTAGATTGTGTGAGATGTTGGTCTATACCTAGTTTCTGCCATACTATTTTCCAGTTTTTCCAGCAGTTTTTGTCAAATAATGAGTTTTTGTTTCAAAAGCTTGGATCTTTGAATTTATTGTATACTGTTACTATGGTCATTTATTAGAGTATAATTTGTACCTATTCTATGGGTCTTAATTTTCTTATCTACACAATTAATGGTTGTTTTTTTTTAAACTGTGGTTTCTTTTTTATTTTTCTGGGCCTATAGTTTTATTTTTGAATGGGACTATGAATGGGGAATTTCCCCTATCAGTATAGCTCTTAAGTGGTTCTGCAAATTAAAGTTAAAAAGTAGTTGCTCTCTAATATTTTCATGGGGTAGGAGGAGGAATCTTGTCTCCATAACCGGATTTAAGGTTCCTTGAATTCAAAGGCAGTCATTAACTTGGGAGATTTCTGTAGGGAACACACATGCATTAAACTCCCAAACCACTTGATCCAGATAGTTTAAATGTGTGGCTGGAGATAGAATCATAGACAAATAGGGCAGCTTTGAAAGTTTCATGTTGAATTTACATTTCTTAGCCTCTCAAAACTAAGATCAAATGTATACTTTAAAAGCAAGATCTGCATAAGAGAAATGAGCAGTTTTAGATATTTTTTAAGCTCTGAATATTTTCTTAAAAACTACTTTAAAAAACCAAACAAGCACAGCAAAAACAATGAGTCTGAAAGTCAGGAATTTCTAAATTTGACTCTTGGTTTTGATACTTGGGATGAGCTGCTCACACAACTGGCTGTCCCCCTTGCCCAAAATGAGTCCATCAGTAAACACTTATTAAATGCCTATTACATTCCAGACGCCATGCTGTGCACTGGGAATGTAAAGACAGAAGTTAGTCCCTGCCCTCAAGAAGCTCGTATTCTACCGGGGAGACAATGTGCAAATCACTATATGTATCCAACTCAATATAGAATAAGTAGGAAGTAATCAACAAAGAGAAAGCACTAGAATTAAGAGGGATCTAGAAAGGCTTCCTGTTGTAGGTGGGGTTTTAGCTGGGACTTGGAGGAAGCCAGGGAAGACTGGAAGTGGGAGATGAAGAGGGAGAGCATTCTAGACATGAGGAACCAGCTAGAAGCTAGAGAAAATGCCCTGAATCAGGAGATGGAGTGTTTGAGGAACTGGATTGGAGGATACATGGGGTAGGAGGTAGATAAGGTATAAGAAGATTGGAAAGGTGTGTGTGGGAGGGGCCTCTAGATTTTGAAGGGCTTTTAACACCACAGGATTTTATATTTGAATCTGGAGGTGATGGGGAGTGTGTAGTTTTGTGTGTGTGTGTGTGGGGGGGGGCAATTGGGGTTAAGTGACTTGCCCAGGATCACACAGCTAGTAAGTGTTAAGTGTCTGAGGCTGGATTTGAACTCAGGTCCTCCTGTGTCCAGGGCTGGTGCTTTATCCACTGTACCACCTACCTGCCCCATGTGTGTAATTTTTTAAGTAGACGGGTGACAGTGGTCAGACCTGTGCTTTAGGAAGATCACTTTGACAGCTGGAGGAAGGGCTCGCGTGGGGAGAGATTTCAGGAAGGCAGGACCTCCCCTCCCCCCAAACACACACACACACACACACACACACACACACACACACACACACACACAGTCTGACCCTAGATAGCTCATTGGATAGAGTGCCTGGCTTGGAGTCAGTAGAAAGACTCCTCTTCCTAAGTTCAAATTTGACCGTAGACACTTATTGCTGTGTGACCTTGGGTAAGTCACTTAACCCTATTTGCCTCAGTTTCCTCATCTGTAAAATGAGCTGGAAAAGGAAACGGCAAACCACTCCAGTATCTTTGCCAAGAAAACCCCAAATGGGGTCACAGAAAATTGGACGTGACTAAAAATGACTCAACAATAAGTTACTTTAATCTATTCCACTGAACTACTTCTCTACTTTTAACAAACATGAAATGATTTTGGAAGAAAGTTAATAGACCCTTCTTCTTTGGAGGTACTCAAGCAGATGCCAGAAGACCACTTGTTAAATGTTAGTTAGAGAGAGGATTTCTTTAAAGTATGAGTTGGACTGGATTGTATCAAAGCTTTATTTATTCTCCTACTGATGGACTTTATGGAACTTTATGTTTAGTTCTTGGCAATGACAAAGATTTTGGTGGAACTGTACAACTGGGGACCAATTTATAGACTTTACCATTAGGTAATGTTAGCCATAATTATTATTAGGATTTTAACAGGCTATATAAGGACTTTATTTTTACTACTGACCTTCTTGGGCAGATATCAGAGTGAAATCTTGGGGGCAAAGAGTGTCTGGTCATTTTAGCCTCTCTGTAGAATGGTTGTAGCAGTTCATAGCTCCACCCACACCACATCCCTGTTGCAGCCCCTCCAACATTGACTCTTTCCCATCTTCTGTTGTTTTTGGCAAATTGCTGGATGTGATTTTCATTGTTTTAAGTTATGTTTCTCCTAATGCTTGGAGAGTTCTTTGATGTGGTATGTAATAGTTTGAACATTTTCTTTTGAGAACTGTTTGTCCTTTGGCTACTTATCTATTGCAGAATGGCTTAGTCTTATATATTTATCTTAGTTCATATATAACTATTTAGAGATTAATTCATTATCAGAGAGATTTAGTGCAAAGATTTTCTCACCAAATAACATTTTTTGTTATGCTGGTTTCATTGGTTCTGCTTACATCAAATCTGTTTGTTAGGATCAAGTGAAATAACATGTAAAGTGTTTTGCAAACTTTAAAGCACCATATAAATGCTAGCCTTTATTTTTTTTTTGTTTTTTTTTTGTTTTTGTTTTTTGCGGGGCAATTGGGGTTAAGTGACTTGCCCAGGGTCACACAGCTAGTAAGTGTTAAGTGTCTGAGGCCAGATTTGAACTCAGGTACTCCTGAATCCAGGGCCGGTGCTCTATCCACTGCACCATCTAGCTGCCCTGCTAGACTTTATTTGTGCAAAGGTTTTTCAATGTCATATAATTAAAATTATGTTTTATCCTTCAAAATTGTCTTTGTTGGGGCAGCTAGGTGGTGAACCTGAGTTCACACTAGCTGTGTGACCCTGGGCAAGTCACTTAACCCTAAATGCCCTGCCCAAAATTGTCTCTGTCCCTTGTTAGGTTCAGAATTCTACTTCTAGCCATATCTAGAAAAGATTTAATTTTTAACCTAATTTTTATGATGTGATTTTGCATAAACATTTTGAATTTATTGTGACATATGTTGACTTGAACCTAATTTCTGCCAAACCATTCCCCAGTTTTCTCAGTCATTCTTGTCAAATAGAAATCTCTTCCTTAAGTAATTTATGTCTGTTCTTGGATTTATTGAATCTTGAGCTATTGTGTTATTCTGTATTTAACCAATGCCAAGTGTTTTTGATGATTAGTGCATTGTAGTGTGATTTGAAGCTTGAAAGTGCTATTCCCCCTTAATTTCTACGTTTATCATTTCTCTCATATTCTAGATCTTTTGTTTCATTAACTATTCTTTGTCTAGTTGTGTAAATTGACCTATAGCTAGTTTGGCATGACACTAAATCTGTAAATTAAATTTCATAGCATCTTAATCCGTATTGTATCGACATGGCCCAAAAGTGAGCAATGAATATCCTTCCAATTGTTCAAGTTGTTCTTCTTTAAAGAATGTTTTGCAAATTTTATTTATGTAAAGTTTTGAATAGTGTGATTTGGTATATCAGATGAGATTTCTCTTTTATCTCCTCCTGGATTTTGTTATTGCTATATAGAAATACTGTTGATTTTTGTAGGAACATATTCTAAAGGGATGGGATGGGGGAAGGAACACAACACACAAGGAGAGATAGGGCCTGTGCACGGCGGCAGAGTAAATGGCAAAGTGCCCACCCTGGAGTAGGTGCTGGTGTCTGGGTGCATTGATGGTTGAATAGGATATGAAACATGGTCTGAGACAAGCTAGATAGAGAAGGTTGTGAGTGCCTAAGTGCTAGATTTTTAAAAAATGCGATAATGAGAAGACTGGGATAGGCAACCTGATGTAGTGGATAGTAGACTTTCTCCTCAGAGGCAGGAATCTTGGCTAGAGACAAACTTTGTCACCCCATTTGCCTTTCAGTACCCAGGGCAGCTCTCTTAAGAAGATGGTAAGCAGATCAGTGGTTGATTTGCATTGGTAAAGAATTTCCTTTCTGGGAACTGTCTCCCTGTACTATGAAGTCAAAGAAGATAGCTTTCTGCAGGTCACCTATTTTCACAGCTTCTATATCTGCACCTTGCAGGATGAAGGCATTCAAGTTCACATTTTGTGTTGTAAGGGGCCCTTTTACATCTTCTGCTGAGTGTAACTGTGAAGCTATTTTAAATTGAGCAAATTGGCTAGGTTTGTCTAAGAGATGACGTACAAGCAGAATTTTCATGTGTGTATTATGTTCAAACATTCAGAGAACCTGAGTATCTTTTAAACTTGCTTTAACACATTTTCTTACTCTGACTTATACTGCAGTATTTTTGTTCAGTCATAGTGGTGGTATGATGGGATTCATAGTTGAAATCTTGTCTTGGGAAATGTTGGCTTTTAGTTTAGCATCATGATCTGGGATAGGAGTATTAGAGTTCTTTATGCAACCAAACTTGAAATAAAATAGCAAAAAACTTTGACTAAGGTTGCTTCCTCTCCCTAGGATGAAGTTTTTACCTTTGTAAAACATGTGGGTTTGACTTACCATTGACTTACCATTATTTATTTTTTTTAAATCAGTTTTACTTTATTTTCAGTTCCAAGTTCCATCCCTCTTTCTACCCCTTCCCCACCAACTGAGAAGGCAAGAAACACAATACCTGTTATCCATGTGAAGTCATTCTGCATTAGCTATCGAAAGTTCCTTTTTGCTTTAACAATCCATGATTCTATAAACCATTGAGCCTTGCAGGTAACAGGGGCTTCATAAATTTATGTGGAATTGAATCAAACATAATACCTTATTTAAGGAAAAAATAATTTTCAAGTGCTTTTCAATCATTCATTTACTTTTCAAATATGTGATTTTACCTTGAATCAGAAAGAGCACAATACAAATACTTTCCACGGTTTAAGTGCCCTTGTGTCAAACTTTCCAGTAAATAAATAAAGGAATTCTTGAAACATGTTTCTCAATCGTTTGTACTTACTGGAATAGAGAGGAAAGTTGCCAGGAAGTCTCCAGCCAGTGCTTTTTTAAGGGCTTAAGACTTCTTCCTCCTTTTCTACAGACTCGCTTTCTCAAAAAATTGAAGTCCACTTCACCAATTATAAAGTCAATTGTAATAACCTTTCAGTCTCTGTTGGAATTTCTATTGCTCTCTAGCTATTTCATGTTCATGGGTGGGTGCACTTGGGCAAGTCATGTCTTTTCTTTGAGTCCTATTTCCTGATCTATAAGTAGGAGGTAGATAGATAGTCACCAAGAAATTATTAAGCTCCTGCTTTCCAGTCATGCCCAGAATGAGCGAGGTGCTGTCTAAGGTCACTTTTGAATCTGATATTCCATGTTTGCAGATCCCTCCCATCTTTGACATGTCTGCTCTAAAGGACCTTCCAGCTCTGACATTCTGTATTCTAAAAATAACTGCTGTAGCTTTCCTTAGAATGTGGATCCAGTGGGGACATCATAAACCCTGTCATTCACTAGAGAAGTAGCGTAAGATTTCTGCAAACTGCAGGATTTTTCAATCAGCATTTTTTTTTTAACGAGACACTTTTAATGGGCCTGGCACTGGGCATGACACAAACTGAATTTCATTCTTTCTGTAAGAAAGAGAGATAATTGGGGCAGCTAGGTGGCGCAGTGGAGCACCGGCCCTGGAGTCAGGAGGACCTGAGTTCAAATCTGGCCTCAGACACTTAACACTTACTAGCTGTGTGACCCTGGGCAAGTCACTTAACCCCAATTGCCTCACCAAAAAAAAAAAGAAAGAAAGAAAGAGAGATAATTGACAAACAGCTACAAGGCAAAATAGAGACTATGTAGATAAAGAGATTCAAACAAAATGGTTTATGAAATCTTTGGAGCGAAAGGTAAGTTCTGACTAGAGGGGTATAAGAGAAGGTTTCGTATCATAGAAAATAATAGCAGCTAGCATTTCTATGGAGCAGCTAGTGGTATGGTGAGTAGAGCGCTGGACCTTGAGAGAGGAAGACTCCTCTTTCTGAATTCAGATCTGGCCTCATACCCTTTCTCAGTCACTTAGCCCTGTTTTTTAAAGTCACTTAGCTCTGTTTGCCCCTGTTTCCTCATCTGTAAAGTGAGCTGGAGAAGGAAATGGCAAACCACTCCAGTGTCTTTGCCAAGAAAATCCCTGATGGGGTCATTCAGAATCAGACACAACTGAAATGACTGAACAACAACAAAGCATTTTTGTAACACTAAGGTTTGCAAAACACTTAACATGTGTTCCCAATTGATCCTTTTATAGCAACTCTGGGAAGGAGTTGCTATTATTATGTCCATTTTATAGATGAGGAGACTGAGAGAGTTAGGTGACTTGCTCAGGATCACATAATATCTGAGGCAGGATTTGAACTCAGGTCTTCCTGACTCCAAATCCATTTTATCATTCTGCCTTCATGCTTCTTGGGTGAGGTGCCTTTTGAGCTGGGCCTTGAAGAATTGGTAGGATTTTAAATGGCAGCTGTGAGGGAGTTGGACTTTAGTGGGACACAAATATGTGAATGTATGTACATTTAAAAACAATCATTGCATTCAGTATGGAGAAAAATGATGTTCAAAGCTATTACATAGAATGTTTGACCTAATCAGATGCTTTCCACATAGTCCAAGTATGTCTATTCTGTAAATACATGATGATTTTAAAGTTAGTGTCAACAAATTCTAAACATAGCATCAAAGTGATAATGTTTGTACTGTGAGCATTCTTTGATATATTCTGGAACTGTCAGTAATGAGGTCTTTTGTGGCAGAGAGTGCTAATAGGAAGAAAGGTGCCATTTCCCCTCTACTGGCCCCTTGGTGACTCTCATCACAAAGGATGATTCTTTTTTTTTTTTTTTTTTTTTTTTTTTTGCGCGGGGCAATGGGGGTGACTTGCCCAGGGTCACACAGCTGTGTGTCAAGTGTCTGAGGCCGGATTTGAACTCAGGAACTCCTGAATCCAGGGCCGGTGTTTTATCCACTGCGCCACCTAGCCTCCCTTGCTTTAAGTTTTTTTTTTAATTATTTTTATTTTTTAGTGAGACAATTGGGGTTAAGTGACTTGCCCAAGGTCACACAGCTAGTAAGTGTTAAGTGTCTGAGGCCAGATTTGAACTCAGGTACTCCTGACTCCAGGGCCGGTGCTCTATCCACTGCGCCACCTAGCCGCCCCTGCTTTAAGTTTTAAAAAGGGTTTTCGGTTTGCAGTTTTAAGGTTACAAAGATTTGAGGGTTTTCTCATTCGCCCACCTGATGGTACCTGGTGTGAATACTGTTATGGGTGTCTAGGTCCCTTTCAGCTTATGATCACCATTTGTCTTGCTGGTTGATCTCACCTGTGGAGAAACTGGGTCTTTATGGGAGTTTTCTTTTTTCCCTTACATCCTTTCCACCTGACACATAGCACTTTTATTTGTAAGCTCTCTAAGCACTAATTAAATTCATAGCACACTGATGTTGTAAGCATTACACCTAATTTATGGGTGGGGACCTAGGCACTTCGGTGAGGTGAGCTGCTTTTAAATTTCTAGGCTTAGATAAAAGAGAAATTGAAAGAGTCCTGGCCTCAAGCTGGATCACTAGATGCTAATCCCATTTCTGCCTTTGACTGACTGACTGGTTAGCTGTCCTGGGGTAGGTCTTTTCGTTTCTTAGGCCTTCATTTCTTCATTTGTAAAGTGAAAGAGTTGGACTAGATTGTTGTTGTTGTTGTTGTTGTTTGGTGAGGCAATTGGAGTTAAGTGACTTGCCCAGGGTCACACAGCTAGTCAAGTGTATGAGGTCAGATTTGAACTCAGGTCCTCCTGAATCCAGGGCCGATGTTCTATCTACTGCACCACCTAGCTGCCCTCTAGATTGTTTTAATATTTAATTTTTCCCAAATTATAAGTAAAACAATTGACATTTGTTTTTTAAAATTTGGGGTTCTAAATTCTAACCTTTCCTCCCTCTCCTTTCCTCCTTGAGAAGACAGTTTGATATAGGTTATTCATATGTGGTTATGCAAAACATATTTCCACATTAGTCATGTTTGAAAGAAAACAAAGATCAAAAACCCTACAAAATAAAAGAAAGTTTTAAAGAGTATGCTTCCCTCTGTATTGAGATTCCATCAGTTCTTTCTCTGAAGGTGGATTACATTTTTCATCCTAAATTGAAATTGTCTTGGATCATTGTATTGCTGAGATAGCTAAGTGTTAAGGGCTAAAATTCTAGCTAAACTGTCTAAAGTATCCAATGAGTGGTCGCCAATAAATTATAAACTTTAGCAAGAGTTAGACTTTTAAGCATTTATTAAGGAGAATAAGAATTTGGTAAAGAGAGAGAAAAAGGCCTAGATTCCTATCTATTAAAGGGAGAGCACATTTCTAGCTCCGCTCTCCACCAGAGTCCAGAGGAAAGAGCGCGAGACTGAGCGCCAGTCTCTTCCTTCCTCCTCCCACTAGCCCGCGTCACTTCCTGACTCCTGGTCTTGCCCTCAAAGACCTTCCCTTCATGGGCAGAACTCCTCTACAGTAAGTATCCAGCAGGTGGCGTTATTCCAATCGTTACAGTCCCCCCTGTTGTTCCTCAAGAAACAAAATGTTTCCTTGACGGAACAGTAAAAACAATATGATAACTATTGCTAACTAATAATATGTGAACAACAATATAGAAAAGGAAGAGAGGAAAGTTTTGTCCAGAGGGGCGATTTTTTTTGTCCTCATGAACCGACGCTTTGACATTAGTCTTGCAAAGGGAGGGCCTCTGCAGAGAATACATGTTACAGATGGTGTATATTATAACAGAAAGAGAAAAAAACCAACAAAAAGAACAAATCAAAACTGTTCATTTAAAGTCTCTGAAAGTCTTTTCTCAGATGTCCTCTAGGTGTAGTCGTGGAATGGAAGTCTTTTCAGGGGTTGATGTGTGGATGCTGGTAATCAGCCAGGAAAATTTCCTACAAAATTGAGCTTAACACAACTTTAAAATAGCTTTGTCAATAATCAAATCAAACAATGAAAGTTCTCAAAAACATGTCTAAGGGAATTCAGAATCTTAGTTGTTACACATGAAACATATAATAAAACAAAAATTGAACCATTCTTTAAAATTATAATATTACTATAGTCCCCCCCTTATGGAGGGTAATTGAGAAGACAATTGCTGCGATATTAATTATTAAAAATAATTTTTTATCTTTGTTTCATCACTTTTTGCATCATCTGCCTAATTATCCTCATGCCATTATGAGAAATTAAAAAATCTAATATAATTGGTAACAGGTGTCAAGGCCAAATTCAACACTGTATTTATCATGACACCTGAGATAATTATGGGGGTTACCATAAAAGAACAGAGAAATGATGGGATATGAGCATTCCCACACTTGAGCAATATGTACTGCCCATACAGTATGCCAGGCTTAAAATAGGTGGATGGAATATATGTCCATGCCACCGAACATATTGGAAGAAACTGAGTCAGACTTAATCAGATGCATGGGATTGAGATGTCCATGGCATCAGGCATATAGGAGGGAGCATAGAAGCCAGGTGTAGAAGTGAGATGGGTGGGATGAATACTTCCAGCCATCTGTACAATATTGTGGGGAAAAAGAGAATAAAATATTAAACCAAGAGAATCCAACCTCAACATTTGTCAAAAGCCGTTCCCTCGGCCATACCTTGACTTCATGCATGTCTCCCCTCATGTGACAGTTCAGTGTCTGCTCTTGCATGTATTCCTCTTGTGATTGGATGGCATCTTGGCCAACTGGCATCTGATAACTCAGAATAAAGGCAATTAATGTCTTAAATGATAAGTTCCCATAATCCAAGTCTCATATGGATTTAAAATTGAGGATAATAAATGATTGCAAAAAATGTGAATACATCTTGACTCAAAATATAATATATAATTATGCAACAATTTCAAATAATACCCTTTTTTTACTTAGTATACAATTACTTTTGTGAAAAATCAGAACATACTTAAATACAAGTTAAAGCACAACAGAATCTCAAAGAACTTTTTTTTTTTGAAAAAAGAAAACTTTTACAAATGTTCCCCTCTTTTTTTTTTTTGGGGAGTATGCTTATCAAAAATAATACTTCTAGAATCAATTTACACTTGCCATGGCAACCAATTTGCCAGGGAAATGCTTTAAAGAGTTTGATCAAATAATCAGTTGAGGAAAAAAAAATAACAAAAACAAACAACTCAGAATATGGGAGCACAATACTCCTAGAATTAACATTGTATTATGAAATCAAAACCATCTCTCAATTTTTTTAAATTAGATAAATGAATAGAAGAAAATACACATGGAACAATAAAAAAACAGTGAAATTCAAACTAAGGAAATCTAAATGAGCATGAATTTAATATTAATGAGTATTATGAAATATAAACTTGATCACATGACTATAAAAAGCTTTTACAAATATTCTCCTTGTTTTAAAAACTAAGTATAAGACACAATCTCAAAAGCATGAAAATCTCTATGAAAATAAACCCATACCATTAATTTCAAAATGCATATGTAATAGCATAGAAATCCTATGTAACCTCTGAACTGATACTATTACTCTGAGTGAATTCAGAACACTTATGATTCCGATATCTAAAATCCCCAATACTCATATCAATACCTTGCTGCTTACTTCTACATTTCTGTAAAATATATACCCTTCCATGGCAAAAGAAGAGGAGTCTTGAACTATGTTGATGGTTGTCATTCTTATTCAGCTTAAGTTTTTCTTCTTTAACCCCTCTATATTGTCTGTCAGTCTTTTCACCATACAAATGCTTTATAAGATTACTAATTAAAGACAAAAGCAGGTTAGCAAAATTATGAACAAAACGAGCATATCTGGAATTTAAAGAGTTTTCTAAGATTGTCTCAGAAGCACAGCCAGGCCGGGGAAGGGCTGAGCCTGAAGCTGCAAATGCAGGTAGAAAAAGTTGAGCATGTGCATCAGATCTCTGGACTTCCCAGGCAGGGGAAGCTATGGGCTTGGCCATAGGAGGAGTAGAGGGTGGGGTCTGGGGAGGAGGGGAGGGACCAGCGCAATTTGAATCCGACTTGATTTTGAACTCAGGCCTGGATTCCTCTTCCCCCACTTTGCCTCCAGGTGCTAGGGGATTAAAAGCTTCTAGAGGGTGGGTCATTGCCTCCAGGCATGCAAAATTAGAGCAACAATTAGTGTTGGAACTGGGAAAAGCAGCAGGAATCTCTTCAGGTTTCTCTGAAAAAGCATGGTTGGGAGAGGGAGAGATATTTCCTCCTGTGAGTAAGTTACTGGCTCTTTTAACAAAAATAAAAAGAAAAATAGAAAATCCACAAAAACAAAGCATTAACATGATCTTATCTCCCATTTGTCTGGTTAAACAGACTAAAATCAAAAATAGGGTAATTAGGGAGTTTAAAAGGTCCATTTGAAAAAATTTAAAGGAAAACACAGCCAGTGCGCCAGTACTTAGCAATTTAAAGGGTAGGGGAAATTTCTTACCCAACCAGAAGATCAGAAGACTGAGGTTTAGCTTTCCTCTTCGTGGTCAGCCATCTGTTAAGGGCTAAAATTCTAGCTAAACTGTCTAAAGTATCCAATGAGTGGTCGCCAATAAATTATAAACTTTAGCAAGAGTTAGACTTTTAAGCATTTATTAAGGAGAATAAGAATTTGGTAAAGAGAGAGAAAAAGGCCTAGATTCCTATCTATTAAAGGGAGAGCACATTTCTAGCTCCGCTCTCCACCAGAGTCCAGAGGAAAGAGCGCGAGACTGAGCGCCAGTCTCTTCCTTCCTCCTCCCACTAGCCCGCGTCACTTCCTGACTCCTGGTCTTGCCCTCAAAGACCTTCCCTTCATGGGCAGAACTCCTCTACAGTAAGTATCCAGCAGGTGGCGTTATTCCAATCGTTACAGTGAAAGAGCGCGAGACTGAGCGCCAGTCTCTTCCTTCCTCCTCCCACTAGCCCGCGTCACTTCCTGACTCCTGGTCTTGCCCTCAAAGACCTTCCCTTCATGGGCAGAACTCCTCTACAGTAAGTATCCAGCAGGTGGCGTTATTCCAATCGTTACATAAGTTATTCACAGTTGATTGGTACACTATTGCTGTGACTGTGTACACTATTTTCCTGGTTCTGCTCACTTCACTTTGCATCAGTTCATATAAGTCTTTCCAGGTTTTTCTGAGAGTATCCTGCTCATCATTTCTTATAGTACAGTAGTATTCCATCACAATCATATACCACAACTTGTTCAACCATTTCCCACTTGATGAGTATCCCTTCAGTTCCCAATTCTTTGCCATCACAAAAAGAGCAGCTATAAATATTTTTGTACATATAAGTCCTTTTTGTTTTCTTTTCTTTTAAAATATCTCTGGAATACAGACCTAGTAGTATTGGTAGTGGTTGTTGCTGTGTTGTTTGTCCTTTGTTATCAAAAAGGACCATGACATTGGGGTGATGTCTTGACTTGCAGTGAATTGGATTTAAGTGAGGCAAGGCTGTACAGTGTTACCATCCTTACTTTCTTCTCCAGAGTCATCTGGGTCCAGTGGCAAGATATATCAGGATGACTGGTAATGGTCCTGGATTTTTAATACAATTGGGTTTAAGTGACTTGCCTAGGGTCACACGGCTAGTAAGTGTTTGAGGTGAAATTTGAACTCAGGTCCTCCTAACTTCAGGGCCACTGCTCTATCCACTTTGCCATCTAGCTGTCCCCTTCTCCACTGTGACACCTAGCTGTCCCCTTAAGAAACAGTGTGGTACAATGGATAGAGAGATTACCTAGAAGTCAGAAAGATGTGGATTCAAATCCTGCCTCAGCCACATGTTGGCTATGACCTTGGAAAAGTCAATTAATCTAATAGTAGTATTTCTGGATCAAAGGGTATGCACAGATTTGTAGCCCTTTGGACATAGTTCTAAATTGTTCTCCAGAATGATTGAATTAGTTCACAACCCTACCAACTATGTATCCTTCAACATTTGTCATTTTCCTTTTCTGTCATGTTAGCCAACCTGATAGGTATGAGGTGGTACCTCAGAGTTATTTTAATTTGCATTTCTTTAATCAGTAATGATTTAGAGCATTTTTTCTTTTGACTATAGATAGCTTTGATTTCTTCTTCTGAAAACTGCCTGTTCATATCCTTTGATCTTTTATTAATTGGGAAATTACTTGTATTATAAATTTGACCCAGTTCTCTATATATGTGAGAAATGAGGCCTTTATCAAAGAAGCTTGCTGCAAAAGTTTTTCCAGTTATGATTATTGTGTTCCTTCCACCCTGCTTATCTTTCTCTTTCTTCCCTTCACTCTGTCCATTCTCAGACATGTTTTATTTCTAATGCTTCCCCTAGTCTGTCCTCCTTTCTATCAGCTTCCCCCTACCCCTACCCCATCTTATCCTCTTCTTCTCCTACTTTCCTATAGAGTAAGATAGATTTCTGTATCAAACTGAGGCGTATGCTGTTCCCTCTTTAAGACAGTTCCAATGAGAGTAAAGTTCAAGTGTTATCTGCCACTCTCCTCCCTTCTTTCCCTCCATTGCAAAAGCTCTTTTACACCTCTTTTATGTGAGATAATTTACCGTATTCCACCTCTCCCTTCTTCCAGTGCATTCATTGTTCTTTCTCACTTCTTTATTTTTTTAGACACTATCCCATCATATTCAACTTAGACCCATCTTTGCCCTCTGTCTATGTATACTTCTAACTGCCCTAATAATGACAGAAGTTCTTAGGAGTTGCAAGTATCATCTTCCCATGTAGAAATGTAAACAGTTCAATCTTATTGAATCCCTTATGAGTTCTCTTTTCTGTTTGTCTTTTTATGTTCCTCATGAATCTTGTATTTGAAAATCAGATTTGCTATTCAGCTCTGGTCTTTTCATCAAGTTTCATTTCATTTTTAAGTTGTTTGGAGGGAAATGTGGGAGAGCTCAGGAGAGTCCCTGCCTCTTCTCTGCCATCTTGGCTCTGCCCCAGGACTAGATTATTGATAAGTTCCTTCCTTTACTAAGAGGGGCAATACTGATTGGGTAGGCTTTCCTCATAGAATTGACCTTGACATTCCCACTTCCTTTCTTTGCCTTCAGGATTTATGACTAATCCTATTAGTTGCTTGGTTTTGTGTAGTTTTAGTGTTAAGTTCTTATTTTTCTCCCAGTAATAATAGTTGACATTTTATATCTATCCTACTCTCTATACCAGATGTTCAAACCTTCTCCTAAAACATCCTACACCACTCCTCACCTCCACCCTTAGAACTGAAGACCTTATCTCATACTTTTCTGAGCGTTCTCATCTCTTATTCTCTTCACCTCATAACCTCCACTTTCCTTCTCCCCCACCCCACTTTCTACTTTTACACAGTCTCTGATAAATAAGTGACCTTACCAGGGCTAACCCTGTTACCTGTACCCTTGATGCCATGCCCTGCTGGCTTCTGCAGAAGGATGTTCCCATTGTCATCTACCCTCCCCCTTCCCTCTTTCTAGCTTTCCTCTTTCTTTTCCCTTTCTCCTTCCCCTTTATCTTTTTCCCAATACCTGACTTCCAGTGGCATCACTCAGCTGAAATCGCCTTTTGCAAAGTCAGAGAAGACACTTGGTACAGAAGAAGGCATGCTGGCTTTGGAGTTAAAGAACCTGTGTTCAAATCCTGCCTCTGTCATTTAATACTTTAGTAAGTCACTTAATCTCCTCTGGTCTCATGTTTTCAGCCATAAAATGACCAGATTGACCCAGATGACCTCTAAGGTCCCTTCCAGCTCTAAATCCATATATGCTTCTGTGACCAGTGATCTCTTAATTGCCAGATCCAATGGCCTTTAAAAAATCTTGTGTCCTGGGGGCAGCTAAATGGCGCAGTGGATAAAGCACCGGCCCTGAATTCAGGAGTACCTGAGTTCAAATCCAGCCTCAGACACTTGACACTTAATAGCTGTGTGACTCTGGGCAAGTCACTTAACCCTCATTGCCCCACCAAAAAAACAAAACAAAACAAAACAAACAAAAAAAAAATCTTGTGTCCTTGGGGCAGCTAGGTGGTGCAGTGAATAAAGCCCTGGCCTTGGATTCGGGAAGACCTGAGTTCAAATCTGGCCTCATAACATTGACACTTACTAGCTGTGTGACCCTGAACAAGTCACTTAACCCCTATTGCCCTGCGCGCCCCCCCCCCCCAAATAAAATCTTGTGTCCTTGCTGGACCATCCTCTCTAGCAGGCCCCCTATGTTGTACCCCAGGATCTACCCTGGGTCTTTTTTTCTTTGGACTCTTCAGTGTCTCATTAGTTCACATGGGTTTCATTATCACCTCTATTCATACAACCCCCTAATCTGTATTTCTAGTATTCTCTCTCCTGAACAGTTGGAAGGAATTTCCAAAGAGGAAGAATGAAGAATGTACCTCTTCTCTGGCAGCTCCTTCCTCTTTGAATATTCTAATTGTTAGGAAGTTTCTCCTGACGTCAAATCTCAATTGGCCTCTTTGCAATAATACCCATTACTCATGGTCCCACCCTCTGTGACCAAGCCAGACAAGTCTGATTCCTTCTCCACCTGAGAGTCTTTCACATACTTGAAAAGAACTATTATGGTCTCCTGAGTATTCTTTTCTTTAAGCTAAAACAGCCTCAGTTTTTTCAACTCATCCTCATGTAACATTGACCCAAGACCTTTCACAAATATCCTGGAAACTCTCTGTCTTGTCAATGCCCTTCTTGAACAGTTGGGCCCGGAACTGAGCTCTGTATTACAGATGAGGTCCAGTGAAGGTAGAGTGTACACAGTGTCCTCTGTACCATCACCTTCCTATTCTTGGAAGCTATGGCTGCCTTCATGTAGCCTAAGTTTGCATTAGCTTCTTTGACTGCCATAGCAGACTGCTGACTCAGTGGTGAACTTGCAGGCCACTAAGTCCCCTGTATCTTTTTCAGGATAGCGGTTGCCTATCCATGCCTCCTCTATCTTACACTAATGAAGCTGATTTTGTACACTCAAATGTAAGACTTTACCTTTATCACCATTGAATTTAATCTTACTAGATTCAGACCAATGTTGTGGTCTTTCAGAATTCTGCTGTCCTCTGAGTCACTCCCAGCCTTTCGTGTTCTGAAAATTGGATGAGAATAGCATCTATGCCTTCATTCAAGCCATTTATCCGAATGGCAGACAGGGCTAAACACAGATCCCTGTGACATCCTCCTAGAGGCCTCTTGCTATGTGGCCTTGAAGCATCTCAACTTCTCTTTGAGCAAAGCCATCCAACCAGTTCTGAATCCATCTGACTAATCTTGATCTCCCCATCCTCTAATCTAGGTGAACTGTGTCCATAATGTGTCTCTGTTTCCCTTACCTACTGGTTTAGAAGAGGGAGTTGTAGGGGCAGCTAGGTGGCGCAGTGGATAAAGCACCGGCCCTGGATTCAGGAGTACCTGAGCTCAAATCCGGCCTCAGACACTTGACGCTTACTAGTTGTGTGACCCTGGGCAAGTCACTTAACCCCAATTGCCTTACCAAAAAAAAAAAAAAGGGAGTTGTTTGGTATAGTGGAAGAAGTACTTACTGACTTGGGAGTCAGAGGGTTTTGTAATTGCCTATGGAACATAGGACAAACCACTTAACTTCTCAGCTTTTGGTTCCTTATCTGGAAAATGGGGGGATCAGGCTCCAGTACCTCCTTATTACCCCCAGGATGAAATATAGACAGCCTGGTCCTAGCCTCCCTTTCTGTTATAATACAGTCTTCAACCCTCTGTGTGCCTTTGGGCCAGACAAACTGACCTTTGGGTTATTGTCCCACAGATCTGTGATCTATTACTTCCTCATTTATGGGAGGCATTGGGTGGTACAGTGGAGAGAATGCTGGGCCTGGGGTCAGGAAGAGCTGAGTTCAAATCTGGTTTCACAGTCTTTCTAGCTGGGTGACCCATGGCAAGTCTTACGTGACCTCTGTCTTAACTTCCTTAGCTGTAAAATGGGGGTGATAATGGCACCTGCCTCTTTGGCTATTTGTGAGGAGCAAATGAGATATCTGTAAATGGCGCCTAGGCAGCAGCACTGCATAAATGCTGATTCTCTTCTCTTCAGTCTCTCAGATTTCCTGGTTAGCTCAGCTCAAGTGCCACCATCTACATTCTACATGATGTGCCTTTTCTGCTCCCCTTTTCCCCACCCCATGCCATCTCGTTTTTGTTTTGTATCTCATGTGCTTTTTTGTCTTCCTAGCTAAAGTGCAGGGGTCTTGAGGACAGGAGCTCATTTTCTTCTAGGCAGTCATGCTGCTTCGTGGGGTTTAAAAGTGCTTTGCATGATCCCACTGGGGTCTTACCACTCCCCAGTAAGGTAACTACTGCAGGCATTATCCTCATTTTACAATAAGGAAACTACATTTTTATGGATGAGGAGACTAAGGCCTGCATAGAGAGGGAAGGTACTTGCTCAGGATTAAGCAGTGAGTCAATTACAGACCGAGAGGGAACTAGAATCTAGATTTCTCCACCAAACGGCTTACTAGCAAGTTTCTTCTCCCCAACCCATTTTACCCAAGTTTTCTGGTTAGAGATAAATGCAGATGTGTAAGATGTTAGTCAAAAAATTAATTGGAATTTCTAAATTCAATATGCAATTCATATGAGGGTTTTTAAGAAACATTTTATTCGCTTTAATTTTAGGAACTTGTATTTTTCCCTCATTTTGGCTTAGAGTCAAACTTGGGAGGCCTAATCATCGTTCTCTCCAGTACTCTCAAGAGATGAGCATCGTGGCTCTCAGGGATATTCCTCTGGAAGGCTGGATTCTATGTACAGCACATGCTGACACTATGGCCAGACACTGGCAAGCTTTCTTTTATGAGCAGTGTGTTGTGGTATGTCATGGTGTGGTACTCTGGGGAAAAGTGATCTTGCTTGCAAAGGGTATAAGATGCGCCCATTTGTCACTGACAGAGGCTTGCTTTGAGGGAGTGTAATTCAGTATGGAGAGGAAAGACGACATGTCTCAGACTTGAGGGTTATGAGGGATACTGCCAGCTGGCATTAGCAAGGGTGGGTTGGTTATGGAAGGACAAGTGAGGAGAGTGGTGGCTGTGGTTGCGTTGTCTTGTGTGTGGGCAGGGATGAACAGGCAGGTTTGTAGGAGCTCTGGGTGAATTCCTTCTCCTCCCCCTCCATTGTTGTTAAAAAGGTTTCTCCCATGCTTGTGCCTGTGGGGGGAATTGAGGTAGGAGGGATGTAATGTGCTTGTCTTAATTATGAAACCTTTGGGATCAGAAATTATGCTCTAAAACAAGATAGGGGGCTGTAGGAGAGGTCATCTACCCAAGGAGTATGTTTTTGTGTTGTTGTTGGGGGGGGGGTTGGTGAGGCAGTTGGGGTTAAGTGACTTGCCCAGGGTTGCACAGCTAGTAAGTGTCAAGTGTCTGAGGCCGGATTTGAATTCAGGTCCTCCTGAATCCAGGGCTGGTGCTCCATCCACTGTGCCACCTAGCTGCCCCAGGAGTATGTTTTCATGAACAGTAGGTTAATAATTTGATTTTGTGTTGATAGTGAGAGTTTCTTCATCTTTAAAATAAGGGGGTTGGAATAGGTAATTTCCTTTTGAAAATCAGTTTTATTGATATCAATTTTTTCTGTCACCTAAATCTCATACCTCTTCCATTGTAGTGCTTTATGGTCACAGTACTTTATATAATGTTGATCGGTACACTTTAAGATAGGTTGTATAAGAATTATACTCATTTTACAGACGAGGAAACCAGAACTCAGAAAGCTAAAATAAGACTTGGCCAAGGCCACACAACCAATGAGTGGCAGGGCCCGGTTCCACTGTTGAGTCTCCTGTCAGTTCACTTCTCTTTTTCTCAAACCGCGCTGATGCTACAACTCTTGGAGGGTTATCGATACACTACATGCAGTTCATAGAGATCTTGCCCAGTGTTACATAAAAGGTGTTTGGAGGAGTTGGGACTAAAAAAAGTTCTGCTTCCTCGTATGGTAGATGTAAAATTATTTTAATTGGGACTAAGAGTTTTAGAAAATTATAGATTTCTGTTGCTTTCTATCTACTCTGGATAGAAAAAAAGTTACTTTTGAATTTATGTGGACAGCATAGATTTACGCAAATGAAAAAATATGTCTGCTTAGGTATCTATTTTTGTTGTTGCAGATGATATAGTTCTAGCCTGCTTGGGGGGGGGGGTCGTTAAATGTGCATGTGTGATTGTACGTGTTGCTCTGTTGCTAAAACAAGTGTCCAGGCTCAGCACTGAACTTAGGACCACCTGCAATAGCCTTTGTTGTGAGTGAGCATAATTTTTTAGTGTAGCTGTAGAAAGCTGAGCTACATGGGGGCTGGGTTAGGGTTTAACTGCTGTGAATATTTGAGTACTGATGTACTTATTTAAAGGCTTATGATTTTGTTGTTGTGAACCTTCATACTCATGAATTTCTGTGTCTGAACGAACTATCATCCAGTGGCTTCTCAGGTTTTAATTACTTACTTTCTGGTTAATGGATGCTGCCAGATGAGAGACCTCTAAATAAATTAGGTGTAACTTTAGTGAGCTAATTTAATTCTTTCATTTCCCTTTATAGTTAACACTAACACAATCCAGAATGTGAATATTTCATGGAATAATATTTGGAAGGGACTTTAGAGGCCATCCACTCCATCCATCCCCTGATTTTAAAATGAGGAAACCAGACACTACCAGACACTTAACCTTGCTATCACAGATAGTAAGTGATTAAGTTGGAATTTGAATTCAGGTCTTTGACTCCAAATCCATTGCTTTTCCTACTATACCTCATTAGTCTATTGTTTGCTTGGATTGAGTAAACAAAATTAAATCCTTGAAGTTTATAAAATCAATTTTTGATTTTGAACAATAATATTATTTTGAATGACATTCTCTTAACTATCCTAGGATAAAGGCATTCAAGTTTGAGAACATATCTATTTTAATTTTTTTTAGTTCTAAAATGTAAAATATACTTCCCTCCCTTCTTAAATAAAGCTTAATAGTAATAAAATTACATGTAAATTTTGGATTACGAAGCACTTTCAAGGTTTAGTGGACTGAATGCTCAGTTGGGAGTCAGAAGACTTGCAGTTCTAGCCTGGGTTCTCTATGTCCTAGCTATTTGTACATTCTTCAGGAAGCTGGCAAGTTATTGACCCTAGGTCTAAGTTCCCTCATCTGTAAAACAAACAGGAAGACCTTAAAGTGATATTGATAAACATAATAACTCTTCTTCTTCTTTTTTTCCTTTCCTTTCCTTTCCTTTCCTTTCCTTTCCTTTCCTTTCCTTTCCTTTCCTTTCCTTTCCTTTCCTTTCCTTTCCTTTCCTTTCCTTTCCTTTCCTTTTCCTTTTCCTTTTCCTTTTCCTTTTCCTTTTCCTTTTCCTTTTCCTTTTTTTTGGCCGGGCACTGGGGATTAAGTGACTTGCCCAGGGTCACACAGCTAGTGTCAAGTGTCTGAGGCTGAATTTGAACTCAGGTACTCCTGAATCCAGGTCTAGTGCTTTATCCTAGCCTTCCCCATAAGTCTTCTATTCTGTACCTGTGCTCATTCCACTTTTCACTTCTTTAAAACACAGACAGACAGACAGATACACACACACTTCTGTGAGTGTAATTTATAGTTTCAATCTCCCTCCTTCCCAGTAATGAAAAACAGTTAAGCAAAACCCATCAGTACTAGAACTGAATCTGTCAGTGTATACAGAATTAACACAGCCATTCTCTATCTCTTTTCTACAGAAAGGAGATAGGTATGTTTTTTCATCTGTTCTCCTGGACCAGGAATACCAGAAGAGTTTGGCTAATTTTCATTGTTGTTTTCATTTCCATGACAGTCACTGTATGCATTGTTTTCCTGGTTCTGCTTACTTCATTCTGTACCACATCATAAGAGTTTTCCCATGCTTCTCTGAATTCCTCATAGCTCATATTTCCTGTGATGCAATCTCACTTCTTTAACAAATATAGTGAAACCAGGCCACCTTTCTCAAAACCTTCCTTCCTATTTGACATATTTCAATTGCAAGCAACTTTAAGTATTGCATATTAGTTATTTTTAAAGTCCTCCATAGAATCTGCATAATGAATCAGTTGTTGAATTAGCAAGCTTTTATTAAGTACCTGTGGTTTGCTAGGCATTAGGTGCTGGGATATAAAGACAGAAATGGGGAGTGATTACAATAAATAACAATAACATGATTTAGTTAAGCAAAAGAGGCAAGTGCCAGCAAGAACTTTTGATATTTTTTCCAAAAATAATCATTTTAGCATGTTTAAAAAAACCCAATGATAACAGAATAGTGATTTAACAACTTTGAAGGAAGCTAAGGATTCTGAGTAGAAGAAAAGATACTATATAGATTAAATTTTGTGAGGAAGTTAATAATTTTGATGACAGTGACTCCCAAAGCTATAGTTACAGTTCTGTTCTCTCTGTCTTGAGCTTCAGCCCCACATCACCAAATGCTTTCTGGACTCACCAAATTGAATGTTTTATAAGTGACTTCCATTTAACATGTCCAAAACAGAACTTGTCTTTATCTCTCCCTTCCCCACAAACCTGCTGCTCTTACTGATTTTTTTCAAGCATACCATCATGCTTCTAGTCATTCAAGTTCACAACCTCCTTTCTTTACTCTTCACTCTTCACATCCTAGATCCAACAAATTGCTGAGTCTCATCAATTCTACTTGCACAGCATTTCTAGAATATATTTGCCTAGAGTCAGGAAGACCTGAGTTCAAATCTGGTGCTAGCTATATGACCATGGCAAGTCCCATCTGTTTGTCTCAGTTTTATCAGCTGTAAAATGAGAATAAGAAGTTATCCTACCAGGGGCGGCTAGGTGGCGCAGTGGATAAAGCACCGGCCCTGGATGCAGGAGTACCTGAGTTCAAATCCGGCCTCAGACACTTGACACTTACTAGCCCATTGTCCTGCTTAAAAAAAAAAAAAGTTATCCTTCCACACAGAATGATTGTCAGAATCATATGAGCTAATATTTGTAAAGTACTTAATATAGTACCTGGCATTTGGTAAGCACTGTATAAATGCTAGCTATTGTTTTGTTATTATTTGTTACCTACAAAACCAGCAGCCCAGGTCAGTCCCTCATTACTTCTGGCTTGGACTACTGCAGCAGACCTGATGGTGTCTCTGCCAGTTTTTTCCTCCATACATCTGACTTAGTGACATTCCTAACATATAGATAATACCAATATGATTTCACTGCTCAGAAAGCTCCAGTGGGGAGGAAAAAGAAATAAGATGCTACAGTGGCTCCATCTTGACACAAGGGTAAAATAAAAACACCTGTTTGGCATTTATTTATTTATTTTTGTGGGGCAATGGGGGTTAAGTGACTTGCCCAAGGTCACACAGCTAGTACGCGTCAAGTGTCTGAAGTCGGATTTGAACTCAGGTCCTCCTGAATCCAGGGCCAGTGCTTATCCACTGTGCCACCTAGCAGCCCCACCTGTTTGGCATTTAAAGCCACTCCCAGTCTGGCTCTGACTTAGCTTTCCAGGTATGTTATCCCAGAGCTTTGATAATTAAACTAGTAACACAATACCTCTTCCCCCATCTCCTCCCAGCACGTACACACACGGAAGGAGAAACCTTTTACCAAAAAACAGCAAGGAATTCATGGACTGTCGTCCAGCCAAACTGGTCTACTCACTGTTCTTTGCACAAGATGTTCCATCTTCCATTTCTGTCTCTTTGTAAAAGCTGTCCCTCAGTCCTGGAATGCACCCCCTCCTCTCCACTGTCTCAAGGATGACCTCCTATAAGAGACCTTTCCTGACCCGTCCCCCAGTTGCTAGTGTTTGTCTTGTCATTCCCCATTACTTTGTATTTACGTATTTGTGTACATGTTGTTTCCTCCAATAGAATTTTTTTTGGGGGGCAGGGCAGTGAGGGTTAAGTGACTTGACCAGGGTCACACAACTATTAAGTGTCACGTGTCTGAGGTCAGATTTGAACTCAGGTCCTCCTGAATCCAAGGCTGGTGCTTTATCCACTGTGCCACCTAGTTGCACCCCCTCCAATAGAATTTAAACTCCTTGAGGTTAGGGATTGGATTTCTTCCTTGGTCTTTGTATCCCCACACTCCCTTAGAAATGTAGCAGCAAATTTTCACAGCTACTGAAATATGACTTCCTCCAGCAGTGCTGATCATAGTCTGATTCATGCTGGTCCAGCTTGGGCAGCTTCTGTCTGTCATGGGGAAAATGGGGTTTGGGGTAGGGGTCCTTAGGAATTCCTCTTTAAAGAATTATACCCTCTTGCACACAAAAGCAGTTAGAATAAGATAGTAATTTATTTAGGGCAGGAAGGGAAGGAAAGGGAACAGAAACCATGAAAAATCCTTGGACTTCTCATGGGGAGAAAGGCATGGCAGAGTATGACTCTGAGATACCAATCTCCTCCAGCAGGAGACTGGCAGGTACTTTTATCGAGGACTGATGGGGGTGACCATCTGACTGTGGAAAGTTTCTTTAGTGAGGGAGGACTCTCCCCCACTGGTGGTGGCTGGAGGAATTGGGTGAGGGGTGGCTGCAGATTTCCCAAGCCATCTATCTCCTCAGGACACAAAGGCAGCAGGCACACCCAAACTTATCTCCCCAGAGTTGAGGGAGACTAGAATGAAGGGTAGAGGTCCCAAAGCTAGCTCAGTCTGATCTGGTTCCACTTAGCTCTTTAGGTGTGTCTGTCCTTTGGATTAGTTTCTCAAGGAGAAGGTTCTTTGATGTGCCTCAGAGAACTTCTGGGGTGCCCTGGGCCCATAACATGTCCATATCATCTCTTAAAGTCTGGCAAGGATGTTTCCTCGTGTGGTCTTGACACTATGTAGAGGACCCACCAGTCTTCTTTTCCAGTCATATATTTCTTTGAAGACATCTTTTACACCCCTGTCATTCCTAAAAGGAACTGTGCCATCGAGGTACCTCTTGAATTAAGTGTGAACTTTAGTTTGAATTGGACATTTTAGAATTTCTAGAGTGACATAATGGAAAGGAATGAATTTTAGACTCCTAGCACATTAGAGCTGAAGTGCACCTCAGCAGTCCCTCTCTTCTTCCCCCCTACCCCGCCCCCATTTTATTAATGACAAAATGGGCCATTTGATTTACTCAAAGTTAAAGAGACTCAGAAAGCTGAGGGGAGTATTTAGGTTTCTTGATTCCCTGTCTAGTGCTTTTCCCCAAGAAGAGCCCAGATTGACAGGCAGGACTCAAATCCATACCTTCTGACTTTGGGTTCTGTGCCCTTGGCTCATTTTAGAGTAACCAGGTCTACAGATACTCTCAGACACCATTGTGAGTTCTACTGTTTTGTCTAGTAGAAGAATAGCTTCCCTGTCCTTGGGAAAGTTCATGGCCTCAGGGGCCTCTCTGTCAGAAAGACTCCCCTCGGAAGCCTCACTACTGTATTTTTTCATTGGCTCTTTCTCTTTTACTGTTGCCCTGCTGATTCCACCCTCTGTATTTCATCTCCTCTGCTTCTCTTCTTTCTTATATTTCCTGGCCCATTTCCACTGTCCTGTGGAAAAACTAAGGACTTGTTTTTAGTCCTTTATGGTTTACAAAATGCTTCCCTAAACATGGGTTAGGTATTGCCAATATCTCTGTCCCCACTTTCTAGATGAGAAAACTGAGGCCCAGCTCTGATGATCTAGTAACAGGATCATGGGATTTAGCATTAGAAAGTATGTAAGAGAGCATGAAATCTAATCCAGTCATTTTACAGAGGAGAAAACAGAGACTCAGAGATATGGTGAATTGCCTAAGATCACACACATATTAAGTAGCAGCGCTGAGATTCCAGTGCAGGCTCAGGGCTTTTTCCATTACACCATCCTGCTTACAGATTGTGCAACCTTGGGCTAGTTCACTTCCCTTTTCTGGGCCTTAGTTTCTTTTCTGTAAAATGAACAAGACATTCTATCCCCACTCCTTCTATTTGCACTGGCTGCCCCCCTGTCTGGGATAGTCTCTCTCTTGTCTCTACTTCCTGACTACCCTGGCTTCCTTCACATTCCAGCTAAACTCCCCCTTTCTTCAAGAAGCCTTTGCCAGCTCCTTTTAAAGTCAGTGCCTTATCTGCATCGTGTTTGTGCAGTTCTTTGCATGTTGTTTCCCCCTTTAGAATGTGGGCTCCTTGGAGGCAGGGACCATTTTCCCCTTTCTTTGCATCCCTTGCCTGGAAAACAGTGCCTGGAACATACCAAATGCTTAATAAATGTTTGTTGACTGACTTATTGAAGGGATTGCATTTAGATCATCTGTATAATCCCTTCCAGTTAGGATTTTCTGTGATCTGCCATGTTTAGTTCTGACCTTAAGTCCATTACTTTTTCTAATACAGCGTGCTACTTGACTATTTTTGGTCAAAACATGTTTTGTTTTCCAGGGGTAGAGTAGTCTTTCAAAGCTATATAGGGTTTACTCTCTGAATCTGTGCCTGGAATTGGCAAATACACACGTCTTTATTGCTGAATGCCCAAGGTACAGCATGCAGGTTCTAAGGCACCAGAGACTTCTAAAAGCCAGCATATAGCCACATTTGTATATATTTATCTTTGTAATGTAATTGTACTTGAATTTGGGTGTGTCTGGTGTTGGTTAACAGTAGTTTAAGAGCATGACTTTATTACTTTGAAGACCTGACTCAGCTTCCCCATTCTGCCTATCTTTGTGTCTACTCTATGCTTAGGGGTCAACATCTGCTGCTGGCACTAGTTTTATCCCTAACCTTGTTATCTTTTTGGTTTATGCCTTCTCCATGCTGAAGACAGTATTAGTAAATAGTAGAACTAGGCAAACTGGACCATTCTTTCTCTCAAACACACCCTGTACTTTCCTCTCTCAATGCTGTTCTTCTTTCCCTTTTCATTTGTTGGATTCTTCACCCATACTTTTGCGCTAAAGAAATGCCACCTTCTTTTTTTTTTTTTTTTTTGTTTGTTTTTGTTTTGTTTTGCAGGGCAATGAGGGTTAAGTGACTTGCCCAGGGTCACACAGCTAGTTAAGTGTCAAGTGTCTGAGGCTGGATTTGAACTCAGGTCCTCCTGAATCCAAGGCCAGTGCTTTATCCACTACGCCATCTAGCTGCCCCCTGCCACCTTCTTTATGGAGTCTTTCCTGATTACTTGAAGGCTTTGTTTTACCCACTTAATTACACTTAGCCATGACTTGATATCAGTTATTTTTGCATCTGTCACACACTTATGGGTGGTAAAGGAGGGGTCCTGTCTTAATTTTTAGATTTTTTGGGGGGAGGGTGAGGCAATTGGGGTTAAGTGACTTGCCCAGGGTCACACAGCTAGTAAGTGTCTGAGGCCGGATTCGAACTCACGTGCTCCTGAACCCAGGGCCGGTGCTTATCCACTACGCCATCTAGCTGGCCCCCCCCCCCCCCCCCCCGTCTTAATTTTTTATCTTTTTTTTTTTTAAGGAACTACTTTTTATTTTTTATTTTACTTATTTTTGGTGGGGCAGTGAGGGCTAAGTGACTTGCCCAAAGTCACACAGCTGGTAAATGTCAAGTGTCTGAGGCCAGATTCGAACTCAGGTCCTCCTGAATCCAGGGCCAGTGCTTTATCCACTGTGCTACCTAATTGCCCCATAATTTTTTATCTTTGCTAGTGTATAGCACAATACTTTGTTTATTGTTGGTGCTCAATAAGGATTATTAAATTGATTTGAGAGAGAACCTGAGGGCAGCTAGGTGGCCCAGTGGATAAAGCACCAGCCCTGGATTCAGAAGGACCTGAGTTCAAATCTGTCCTCAGACATTTGACACTTACTAGCTGTGTGACCCTGGGCAAGTCACTTAGCCCCAGTTGCCTCACTTAAAAAAAAGAAAGAAAGAAAGAGAACCTGAAGTTAAGCACAATATGGTATAGTGTTAAAAACCCTGGGGTTACTGATGATGAGTGAGATGAGCAGAACCAGGAGAACATTGTACACAGTATCATCAACATCATGTGTTGATCAACTGTGATAGACTTGATTCTTCTCAGCAATATAACAGTACAAGACAGTTCCAAAGGACTCATGATGGAAAAGGCTCTCCAAATCCAGAAAGAAAAAAAAAGAACTGTGGAATATGGATGCAGATTGAATCATACTATTTCTTTTGATTTTGGTGCTGTTGTTTTTCTTTTTTGAGGTTTTTCCTTTTTGCTCTGATTCTTCCCTTATAACATGACTAATGCAGAAGTATGTTTAATGTTATTGTACATATATAACCTATATCAGATTACTTGCTGTCTTGGGGAAGGAGGGAGGGGAAAAAATTTGAAACTAGAAATCTTATAAAAACAAATGTTGAAAACTATCTCTACATGTAGCTGGAAAATAATAAAATACTTTCATAATTTAAAACATACAACCTTGGGCTTGAACTAATCATGTTGTCATGTATATAAGCACATGTGATAATAGAATAGTGATTTAATATTCTTGTTGTTAGATATAGAGATCCAATATTATCTTTTGCCATATATCGCATAATTATTAGTGATTCAGAAGAAAAACTTGATTCTTAGATAATGAGTCATAACACCTCATAAGTCTGCTATGCAAATGCAAAATCTCATTGGTCTGCTTAAACAACTTGTTGAAATACTCTTTTTCTTTAAGAATTCAAAATTTTCAACAAACTTTGACTGATTTAGAAAGTTAAATAAAAGAATTTTAGAACTGGAAACAATTTAGTTATGTAGTCTAACCTCCTTATTTTAAATAAAGGAACTGAGGCCCAGAGGAGCAAAATTATTTGCCCAAAGCAAGTGTATTTCAGGTGATTAAAAAAAATAAACAGCTTTCTTAACGTATCACAGTTCTCTCAGACAAAGTAAAAGGTATAATTACAATGTTAAAGCTTAAAAAGGGGGCAGCTAGGTGGCGCAGTGGATAAAGCACTGGCCCTGGAGTCAGGAGTACCTGAGCTCAAATCTGGCCTCAGACACTTGACACTTACTAGCTGTGTGACCCTGGGCAAGTCACTTAACCCCCATTGCCCCACAAAAACAAAAACAAAAACAAAACAAACTTAAAAAAAAAATCTGGTAAAATATCTCTAAAATGGATTTATTCCTGAGGTAACATTAAATGATCTTAAATTTTCTGCGTGCTTTTACTAATGCATATTTCCCCCCCTTTCCTTGTAGGAATCTGTTGCTTTGAGACCATCAATCCGATTTCAAGGAAGCCAAGGGGTAAGTCCTTTTTTATTTGGGTAAAGAGAGAAAACTTTAGATGTGCAATCCTTCTCCCAAAGTAAGAATTCTCTTCTACAATTTCTCTTATAAGTGGTCATCCAGTAGCTTTGAAAGCTACAGGTTGATGAATTAAAAATACAAATTAAAAAAAAAAAAAGACAAGTATGCTTCTAACTCTGCTTGAACACTTTGGGTAAAAAGCTAGGCCATTGTCTATCTAGAGTGTCCTTTTTTTGTTAGTTGTTAGTTGTAGATGTTAGAAAGTTCTTGAAATAATATGTCCATCTGGCTCTAACTGCTCAACCCACTTATCTTAATTGTGTCCTGTAGAGCCACAAATTTAATAATTCCCATTTAACATCACTGCCCTTCAGATGTCTAATGTGTGTGTGCCTGGAGTTTTCTCCATCTCATTATTCCTCGCTCCTCCTTCAGCCTTTCCTTATTGTCATGGTTTCCAGATTTCTCATCTTCTCGTTGTGCCTTCCTTGTTATGTTCCATTTTGCCTGGGCTAGTGGAGAGAGTGTTCTGCTAGAAGCCAGAGACTTGGATTTGAATCCAGGCTCTGTTATTTAACTAACTGTATGACCACCTAATCTAACCCTCAGTTTCTTCATCTGTAATTCATTTCAAATGTGTTAAATTACTGTTATTTATATGCAAGGCATTGCACTAAGCTCTGGAAAATGAAGGTGATGATATCACTGTCTCCTACTTCATAATTACAAAGCATTTTTATAGATTATTGCCTTTGATCCTAGTAGCAGCCTCAAAAAGAAGTATTATTTGTAAAGTATTATATGTCAAATTATATCTCTATAATTAACTATGGGCAGATAACCTCTCTGTGTTTCAGTTTTCTCATTTTACAAATGAGAATAATACCTGTGGCACCTATTTCTTGGGGTAGTTGTGAAGATAGGGAAGATGAAGGAAGGGATCAGGCATTTATATAGCACCAGGTACTATGCTAGGCATTTTATAAATATTATCTCATTTAATCCTTAGAACAACCCTTTGAGGGTAGGATGTTATTACTTCCATTTCATACTTGAGGAAAATGAGGCAAACAGAAGTGCAGTGTCTTGCCTAGGGTCACACAACTACTTAGTATCTGAGGCCAGATTTGAACCCATGTCTTTCTGACCCCAGACCCAGAGCTCTACCCACTGTACCCTGTGGCTGTCCCAAGATTACATGAGATCATGTATTTAAATCTCAGTTATAAACCTTCAGCACAATAGACATGTTTGCTCCCATTATCATTCCTTGTTTATAAATGAGGAATCAGGCCCAGAAAAGTGAAATGATACCCCACAATCCGCAGTGAATTAAAGTGCGTGAGTTGTGACTTTTAGCCCCAAGTGCAGACAGGGCTCTTCACTGTAGCCTCCCAGTGCATTAATCACCTGTGACCTTAGTTTACAAAGAATGTTAACAGCAGATCTAGGAGTGCAAAGCTTAGCAAATGACCAGCGATGAATAATTATCTAGACAGTGGTACCAATAGAAAGACAAACAGAAAGCAAGGGGCAAGCTGAAGGTAGAAGTCATAGCAGAGTACCCAGTGCCATCAGTGCAAACTCATTAGCCTAGTGCTGTTTTGTGGGTGGGATGTTACAGAGGACAGGCCTTGAACTGTGCCTTAGTGGCATGGCAGCTTGTTTAAACACCTGCATTGAAAGAACTCATAGACCACAGAGGCCCACCAGGCAGTGAAATGTATAAGACTGAAGGAGTTTTGGTTACTTCTGTGATTGTATAAATAATACTTTAATGCATTTTAACAGTGTCATTTATATCATTGAAGAGCCCCCAGAAAGTGTTTTAAAATATCATTGGGATCCTGCTTGAGGATGAATAAAATAGTGTATTTCCAAAAGGCGGCTGCTTTGTGTTTTATACCAATATTGAACCAAAAAGGGGGCTTTAGCACAGCATTTCAGAGGTAGAAGAGACCCGAGGTAGCTATCTTAGCTCACCAGCTTCATTTTGTTTTTGTTTTTGTTTTTTGTGGGGCAATGGGGGTTAAGTGACTTGCCCAGGGTCACACAGCTAGTAAGTGTTAAGTGTCTGAGGCCGGATTTGAACTCAGGTACTCCTGACTCCAGGGCCGGTGCTTTATCCATTGTGCCACCTAGCCGCCCCCACCAGCTTCATTTTTACAGATGAAGAAACTAGGGCTCAAGAAGGTGAAATGCCCTGTTTAGGTGCACAAAGAAGCAGGGTTCAGACTAGAGTTTAAATCTTCTAGTTGGGGCCTTTTTGCATATACCCCTATACCATACTCCCTTTCCCACCCTTCCACATACAATGTGGGATGTTTTATTACCCACCTCATTGGGTTTTTTTTGGTTTTGTTTTTTTGCGGGGCGATGAGGGTTAAGTGACTTGCCCAGGGTCACACAGCTAGTAAGTGTCAAGTGTCTGAGGTCGGATTTGAACTCAGGTCCTCCTGACTCCAGGGCCGGTGCTCTACCCAGCTGCCCCTCACCTCATTGTTTTAGTGGAATTCTCTAGTTCTGACCAGCACTGGGAAAGAAGCATAACTTCTTGATGCTCTTTCTGATAGCTGCTTCTTCAGTAATAACAATTCTCTCCTTCCCTAAGCTTTGTGAGTTTGGCATTTGTTTGAACACTGGTATCACAATCAGCATCTCAAGAGTTGAGAGAACTTGAGACTATCTGGTCTGAGCCCCTCCCCAGTGCACAGAGCTCTTCTCTAGCGTTCTCAATAGGGCTCATTCAGCCTTTGCTTGAAGACCTTCAAGGATAGGCAGTGAGCCATCTCAGAATTGGATTACATGAAATTAAAATTTTTTACACAAACAAAACCAGTGTAGCTAAAATGAGAATAAAAGCAAGTAAATGGTGTGTGTGGAGGGGATCTTTGTAGCAAGTTTCTCTGATAAAGGTCTCATTTCTGATATATATAGGAAACTAGAGCCATTCTCCAATTGATAGATGGTCAAATGTCAGTTTTCAGAGGAAAAAAATCCAAGCTAGCAATAGTAATTTGAAAAAAAATGCTCAAATTACATACTAATAAACAGAGAAATGCCCATTAATGCAGCTCCGAGGTACTACCTTACATCCATCAGATGGAGAACCTATAGGAAAACAGATTGGTCCAGACATTCTGGAAAGCAGTTTGGAGCTATGCCTCAAAAGCAATTAAATTGTGCCCACCCTTTATGTCCATTATTTTGGGAATGGCTGAATAAATTTTGGCAAATAAAAGTAATATTATTGTACTGTAAGAAATGATGAAAGGGACAGTTTCAGAGAAACCTGGGAAGACTTGTAGAGTGAGGTAAGCAGAACTAGGAAAACAATTTCTATACTAACAACAATATTGTAAAGACAGACAACTTTGAAAGAATTAGGGATTCTCATCAGCATAAGGACCCCTCAGTTCCAAAGGATGCATAATGAAAGATGTTGCCCACCTCCAGCTAGAGAGACTGATGGACTCAGTGCAGATAAGGACATTTTTGGGGACATGGCCAGTGTTGATATTTGTTTTGTTGAACTATATATGTTTGTAATGGGCTTTTTTCTTTTTTTTCTTGCTTTCTCAGTAAAGGGTGGGGAGTGGGGATGAAAGGGAGAGAATTTGGAACAAAAAAGAAAGTTAAATTGAATGTTTGGGAAAAAAAGGAAATTGACCATCCCATGAAGCAGCCTATTTAACCATTGCATAACTGTGTCTCTAGAAAGTTCTTTATTGACTTACAATGCACCTGACTATATTTTGTACCAAACATCTGTCCAAATTCTCCCTTCTGAGCCACATAGGACAGGACTCCCTTCTTTTTCATGACAGCTCTTCTGAAATTTGAAGGTAGCTATCGTTTTTCTCAAGGCATGTTTTTTCTAGGTTGCACATCACCATTTCTTTTAACCTCTTCTTGTGATGTCAGTCAATGAAAATTTATTAAGCTCTTGCTGTGTGTAGGCTATTGTGCTAAGCACTGAGGATCCAAAAAGAGGCAAACAGTCCCTGCCCTCAAGGAACTCACAGTCTAATGGGGGAGGCTACATGCAAACAAAATACATACAAATCAAGCTATCGACAAGATAAATAGGAGATAATTAACAGAGGGAAGGCACTAGAATAAAAAGAGGAGTGAGTTAGGAAAGTCTTCCTATAGAAGGAGGCTTCCTGTTCTTGGGCTTTAAAGGAAGCCCAGGAAAGTAGTAGGCAAAATTGAGGAGGGAGAGTATTCCAGAGAAACAGCTAGAAAAAATGTCCAGAGACATGACTTAGAATTTCCCTTCTCTATCCTCGAGCCCATGCTATAAACTCATGGAATTACAGAAGTTTAGGGGCTGATGAGATCTTAATGATAAAAACAAAATGTTGTCTTCTTAAGGAAAAAGAACTTGAAATGTGGAAACATTGTGTCATAACCAAAGTCTCCTTTTCTAATACTTTTAGCATTAAAAAACAAAACAAAAAACTGCTCACTTTTCTATTTTCGTGTGTCAGTAAAGTATCTCTTCATAGGCCAAACGTGATTTAGAGTTTGCTCACTGCTGTGGCCTTTCAGGCCAGGGTAACATAAGATACGGCATTTAAAGTAATACTAAGCAAGCCAATTTTTTTTCTTAGCACCGTAAAAATTATATTGCCTGTGCTCATTGTAGAAGACAGGTACTCTTAACCAGTACATGAGCCTCTGGAGGGGAAGCACAGTGCCTGGCACGTACTAAACACTTAATAAGTGCTTGTTGATATTTTAATTTGAAGATTTATTTTCATGTTACAGAATAACAATGGACATTTAAATGATGACAGGGAAAATTTTAAGTATCTTAATTTATGAAAATAACATGATTATCCACTAAATATAATGGACATGCTATATCTGGACAAGTCACAACTTTGGTGTCAGTTTTCCCATCTCTCACATGGGGATAATAACAGGGTTATTATTAGGATAAAATGAGAGAATATTTATTAAAGCATTTTGTGAACCTTAAAGCAATATATAAAACTAGCTGCCATTACTGATTAGCAACTAGGTGGTACATGGGTTAGAAAGCTGGGCCTGGAGTTAAGAAGACCTAAATTCAAACCCATCCTCATACATTTACTAGTTAAATGATCTTAGTCAAGTCCCTTGACCTCTGCCTGCCTCAGTTTCCTCATTTGTAAAGTGGGAATAATAATAATAGCTTCTGCCTCAGGGTTGTTTTAAAGAAAACTTGAGATAATATTTGTAAAGTGTTTAGTATAGTGCCTAGAACATTGTAGGAAATGTGTAATTGCTAACTACTACTATATTTATTATTTTTATTATTCTTAGTCTTATTATTAAAGGGTCAAGCATTAGTGAAGGTAGTGTTCTTCCTCCTAGACATTCAGTTCAGTTCAATAAATGTGTAATGGACCTCTCAAGTTAATAGCACTGCATTGAAGTTGTCATTTTAATTCATATTTCTGTGGTGCTACATGGTTATGTAGCTTTGTGTTGTCATGGAAAGACACCTGAATAGTCAATAGTCCTTAAGCATTTATTAAGCTCCTGCTGTGTGCTAGGGACTGTGCTAAATGCTGGGGATAAAAAGGCAAAAGAAAGTCCCTGCTCTCAAGGAGCTCACAGTCTAATGGGGAAATAGCATAACAAATGTGCACAAACAAGCTATAGAGAACATAAATTGGAGATGATCACTACAGAGAAGGCACTAGCACTGAGGAAGATCAGGAAAGACTTCTCCTTAGAAGAGAGGATTTGAGCTGAGACTTGAAGGGAGCCAGGAGGTGGAGAAGAGGAGGGGAGGACTCCTGAACAGAAGACAGAAATGGAAGACAAAGTGTCTTCTGTGAGGAATAGCAAGGAAACATCTGTTGCTGGATTGCAGAGTAGGTGGAGAGGTTTAAGATGGACAAAGACTGGAAAGGTTGGGCCAGGGAGAGAAGGATTTTTTTTTTTTGTTTTTTGTTTTTTTAGTGAGGCAATTGGGGTTAAGCGACTTGCCCAGGGTCACACAGCTAGTAAGTGTTAAGTGTCTGAGGTCGGATTTGAACTCAGGTACTCCTGAATCCAGGACCGGTGCTTTATCCACTGCGCCACCTAGCTGCCCCGAGAGAAGGATATTGTGAAGGGCTCTGAATGCCAAACAGAGGATTTTCTCTTTGAATCTGGAGGTAATAGGGAGCCATGGGTGCTGTGCTCTTTAGGAAAATATCAGTGATGGCTTAGTGGACTATAGTGAAGGATACATTAGAGTAGGGAGAGACTTGTGGCAGGGAGAACAGCTAGCAGTGTGTTGCAGTAATTTGGACTTGAGGAGATGAGGGCCTGCCACCAGGGTGATAGCAGAATGAGAGGAGAGAAGTGAGGGTTTTTGAGAAATGATACAAAGCTAAAATCCACATACCTTGGCAACAAATGGGAGATGGGGTCTGGGAAAGAATAAGGAGTTAAAGATGACCTCTAGGTTTCAAGCCTAGGTGACTTGGAGGATGGTGGTATACTTAACATTAATAGGGAAGTTTGGAAGGGGGTAAGATTTGGAGGGAAAGATAATGAGTTCAGTTTTGGACAAGTTGAGTTTAAGATGTCTGTGGAATATCTACTTTGAGATGTCTAATAGGCAGTTAGAGATCCAAGTCTAAAAGCCAACACAGAGATTAGGCTGGATAACTGGATCTGAAAATCATCAGCATCCAGATGATAATTGAAACCATGGAAACTGATGAGATCACCAAGGAAAAATACAGGGAGAAGAAAAGAGAACCCAGGACAGAGTTCTGAAGGACAACCATGGTAAGTGGATATGACCTGCATGAAGATCCAACAAAGGAGACCGAAGAGTGGGCCACCAGGTAGGAGAAGAGCTAGGATAGAGTATTGTCCTGAAAACCTAGAGAGAAGACTATTCAGGGAGAAGTGGGTGATTGATAATGGCAGACAAGAGCTCAAGAAGAATGAAGATTGAAAAATGGCCATTAGATTGGGCAATTAAGAAATTATTGGTAACTTTGAAGAGAGCCATTTCAGTTGAATGATGAGATTGGAATTCAGACCATAAAGAATTTTTTTTTAAATGAGAGGAAAGGAAATAGAGACAAGCATTGTAGATGGTTTTTTTCCAGGAGTTTAACCACAAAGGGGGGGGGGGAGATAAGGGATGATAGTGGGGATGGATGGATCAGGGTTTTTTGAGAAGGGGGAGACATGGACATGTTTATAGGTGGTAGGGAAGTAGCCAGTAGAAGAGGAGATACTGAAAATAAGTGAGAAGGTAGGGATGATGGAGGATGTAGTCTGCGGAGAAGAAAGGATGGAATGGGACCACTTGTTCATGTAAGAGAGAAGAGCTGTCTTTTCAAATGACGGAGGAGATAGTAGCAAAAAGCATCTGGGAGTTGAGAGATGAGGAGGGAAGAAGAGGGAACGTTCAGTGAATGGCCTCCATTTTTTTCATTGGAATGTGAGGCAAAGTTCTTGGCTTTGAGGTGGGGGGTAGGGGAAGCCATGAAAGGTTTGGAAGAGCCACTGTGGTGAGTGGGAAGAGATGACTGGGGAGGTGTTAAAGGATTACCTTTCAGCAGTGAGGGTCCAGTCCAGACTGTGCAACACCGATTTGTAGTGGACTAACTTAGCATAATTTGATTACTTCTTGAATCTTTTGCCCCTTTCTTGTCCATCTTGTCTTGCCAGACTTAAGGCCTGGAGAACTCCCATCTGCTGCCTTTGTTCTAATACATATACTACTGTAGTATAGTAGTGTAGAGGTGACTTGGTTCACCAAAGGTTCAAAATGGGGAAGGGATACTGGTGTACCTAGTACAGGGGTCTTGGCCTGGGAAGGACTTGATGGGTTGAAGCCTTGGAAGTCACTGGTTTATGAGGAACAGAGTTTGGTTGTAAGGGAAAGGTGGAATGACAGTAGCTTGTGATCTGATAAGGGAATTTCAAAGTTCATGACCACACACATAGTGCATTTGTGAGTGATGGCAAGATTGGGGTGTGAGCATTATGGCTGAGTAGAGGGCAGGCATAAGCCATGAATAACTTGAGGAGCTGTGAGGGGTGGGTGCTTGAGGGCGTATCCATGTGTATGTAGAAGTCTCCTAGTATGAGGGAAAGAGAGTGTGGAGAGCTAGATTTCAGAAGACTCTAGTGCTTCCTGTGCCATTAACTTGTTGCAAGTCATGAAACTCACATTTTGAGCCTGATTTTCCTGATTATATGGTCAAGAGCAGTATAAGATAACCCTCATCTTAAATGCTAAGGCATGACTGTGACCTAGTTCCTGCCTTCACAGTGCTTATAGATTATTAAGGAAGATTATAGATTTAATAATTATATTATTTAATAATTATTAGACATGTACTAACAACTATAACACAAGGTGGAATGTGACAGTGCAGTAAGAGAAATACAGTTTGGGGGGGCAGTTCAAAGGAGAGGCAGATTATTTCAGTCTATGAGTGATGCTGGGAAGAAAGTGGCGTCTAAGCTGGCCAATTCATGGACAGGAGCCAGCTGGTTGGGAAAAGACAGCAGTTAGAGTCAAGTGTCAGGCATCACGCATTTGTATTTGAGAATGCAAATATAAGTAGAAAAAGAGATAACCCCTGCTCTCAAGGAGTTTACAGTCTTATGGGGAAAGAACACGAAGGTCATGTGGCTTGAGGGACATGGTAGAGAAAGCCCTAAGTGAGAGCCCAGAGATAACTAGAATGTGGCTGGTCTGGGAGTCTCCTTGAATGAGGTTCTGGAGGACGCCTCCACCATTGGGAGGGAAAAGCTGAAAGGTTGGGGGTACTTCCTGGGCTGTAGTGAGCCTCCAGGTATGCTTTCGAGGCAGAGAGCAGCATCAGCATAGAGAAAACCAAGGACAGTTTGGGGATAGCAGGTAGTGAGATCAGGTCTCCTGGAGGGCTTCCGGCAGTGCATCAGTTAACAAAAGAAAAACTTGGTATGTATCAAATGACAGAAAAATCTTCATGGTCCTTCAGGGTCTTCTTAAATCCTAGCCCTTTAACCAGCTGCATGGGGGGCGGGGGGGAGCATCCCTCCTCTGGAGGTTATAAGGAAGGACAGGTGAGGTCCCTTGCAGCTGCAGTTGTCTGATGGTATATTCTGCCTGGAAGTGAGGGGAGCTGAAGTGAAGTGGCAGGAAGAAGAGCTGTAAAAGTAGGCTGGGGCCAGATGGTGGAGGTCTTCAGTTTGGATTTCTACTCACTAGGAAACAAGGGCTAATAAAGGTTTCTGAGCAAGGGAGTCACATGATTTGATCCAACAACAGTGTATTTCAAAATAAATCTGCATATTATTATTTGAGGACTTTGTTGTATAGTTGGTTAGGGAAAAAAATTGGAGAGAGGGGAAAACACCCTTATTATCCAGCTAGATGTGCTTTTTGTAGAAGTGCTTGGAGTTGGGCACCTCCTAACTCAGAGTAAAACTCTTGGTTTTATGTCTTTTTGGCAAAAGAGTTTTGAAAGATCAGCTGCAATTACAAATCTTACTCTCCTCAGATGTGAGTTACCTTTGTGGGGTCTGAATTGACCCTCATTAGTTTTGGAATTACTTTATAGATGAGTCAGCCCTGAAAAGCCAAGAACATCTGGCTTTTTGAGCCCCTGATGCTTCACACCTCGAAAAGAAGAGAAAGATTGGGCTGCCCTACCCCCTCCTGAAACTTGTTAGCAAAAACTTGTTCTTTTAAAACACAGGTTTTTCAGTTGAGGCTTATCCACCTGTGTTCACTGAAAGTCCCTAACAGTGTCCAGAGCTCAGAATTTCTGTTTGTGCAAAAGCTAGCATCAGCTGCAAATTATAGGCTCACTGCTTGTTTTTGCATGGCCCATGAGCTAAGAATGGTTTTTACATTTTAAAGTAAAATTTGGTTGTATTTTAGAAATGTAAAAAACCAAAACCCACCCACAGCAAGATTTGACCTTCTGGCCATAGGAGGAAGAAATAGTGGACTCCTTGGTTCTGGGATCTTGGACAAGCCAGGCTTGGATAGTGAGGTGCTGTGTAGAGTGTTGTTGGATTTTTAAGTCAAGAAGAGCTGAGTTCAAATGGGACCTCAGAGCCTTCTGATCTCTGTGACCCTAGGCCTGTCTGCCTCTGTTTCCTCATCTGAAGATTAGGAATAACAGCAGCAACAGTCTGCCAACCTGGGTACAGATCAAGTAAGATAACATCTGTAAAGGGCTCTGTGAACCTTAAAGCCCTGTCCTAATACTAGCACTTAGGAAGTTGCTCCAGGTTCATCATTGATCAAATGGAGATAAAGCCTGCCTCGGCCCCCTCATGGGCTCTAGGTGGGAGGTGACTAATTTGGGCTCTTGTCCAGACTCTAGCCCTGTTTAGCTTTGGGACCTTTGAGGCTTCAGTACCTTCATTTGTACCAAGAGGGGCAATAAGGAATGATTCCTGCGAGGGTTACTAACTCACGCAGCACATTACACGTTTAGGAATATAGATTGTGGCAGGTATTGCCCCCATTCTACAGATTAGGTGGCAGTTTTAGATAAGTGAGATGACTTGCCCAAGGTGGAACAGTGGATAACTGGCCAATCAGAGTCTTGTTCCCAAGTCATAATATGTGTGAAAGTACATTAACCTGAACCGATAATAAGCAGCTCACATTTACATTGTATTAATAATGATGGTTGTCATTTGTGTAACACGATTAAGATTTCCATGCATTATCTTACTTAATATAACACTATGAGGTTTTATAGGTAGGTAGTATAGCCCCCATTTTAGAATGAGGAAACCAAGGCTCAAAGTGGTTAAATGACTTGGCCTCAGCCTCCAGGCTAATGCAGAATTCTAACCTAGGCTTCTCCTCATTTAAAATCTGTTGCCTTTTCTAATACCCATGCAGCCTCCCTGTATAAGGTTTGCAGAGTGCTTTCTTCAGAGCAATCTTGTGAGGTAGGTTGTGTTCAACCTCCCTTCCCCCATTTTACTGATAGTTGAGGCTAGATTCCACAGATGGCTGTCTGAAGCTGTGAAGGAGAGCTCAGACCTGAAGGGTTTGTCCAGTGTTCTTTCCACTATGCTAAATTAAGGATTCCAGAAAAACCAGCGTATTTGAAATGAAGGAAAACAAAAATCAAAACAGTTTCTAAGTTAGTGTATGGATAAGTGGAACTGATTAACAGAGAAATAGGTACCTCTCACTGCCTTTTAGTCAAAAACTCAAAATCTAAACACAAGCTTTCAGCAGCTTTTCTTTCACTGATGTCTGATCGTCTTCGGGCTGAATGAAAAAGGGAGCAAAGAAGGGAGATTTCATATAACAATGTAATTTAACTAGTGACACATTAAAGTGTGTGATTCCAAATTACACTGGAGTATCCTGGGCGGCAGAAGTGGCATTTGTATGAGCCAAGATCACCTCTCTGTCACCTTGTTATGTCAGTTGTTCTGTTAATTACCCAGTCAGTGAAAGCCAAAGGCATGGCTTTGAAGAGTCAAGAGCTAGTTTAACTGGCATAGACAGAAAGGGCTTTTTGTCTTTTTAAATTATATTCTATTATGGGTTGGGACAGACTGTGTGACAGTCTGCTTGTGAGTGTTGCATGCATGAGTCAAGGTAACTGTTGCTCCCAGAATGAATTGTTTGGCTTGAGCAACTTTTTGGCTTCAAAAAAGCAAATCACAGTGATTATAAGGGGGGAAAATTGAAGAGAGACATTCTGTCACTCAGCCAGCTTTAGCTCAAACAATTCCATTCAAGACTGTTTATGACCCTTGAAGTTAACCTGCTTCCCATGTTGTGCTGCAATCCCTTCCCTGAATATGCCCTGAAGCTCCTCTGACTTAATTTGTCACTTCAAAGACTGCTTTTTGCTTCAGACATCATTCTGCAAATCACTAGCAAGAGACACAAGTCCTAAATTGGGGACTGATTTCAAAGAAAAAGTTTAAAGAAGTATTGTGCGGGAATTGCATGCCTTTAAACTTAAGCAGAGGCCACCACTCTCCTCCGCTGGTGCCCCCACCCCCACCCCCCCAAGAAACTGGGGTTTCCTTGGAATTCTTTGAAAGCAAGAGGAAGCCCAGCCCCTTCAGGCAGTTGTTCAAAATACACCAAAATCTTGAATATGGACACATATCAACTACTTACAGCTTAACGTCTTGTATAGGGGGGAAATGTGTGTGTTTATTTGAGAATAGAATCTATTTTTTGCTCTGTGAATTGGAAGAGACTTCAGAGGGTAGGCCAGCCTCTATCCAAGATCTAAGCTCTCCAAAAAGGAATCACCTATCTCCAAGAATAGATCTCACTCCTTACTCTAGGCATTTTCAGACAACTCTAATTATTAGGGAAATTTTATTTATGTTAAACCAAGTTTCTTTAGTTCTGCCTTGTGGAGCCAAGCAAAATAAATCTAACCCCTTTTTTATTTGACTGCTATTCAGATATTTGAAGGCATCACTTGAATGCCCCTTTAAGTTTCCTCATCCCTAACGTAAATAACATTTAATATCAATGTTTTTTTGGTTTTGGTGAGGCAATTGGGGTTAAGTGACTTGCCCAGGGTCACACAGCTAGTAAGTGTCAAGTGTCTGAGGCCAGATTTGAACTCAGGTACTCCTGAATCCAAGGCCGGTGCCTTATCCACTGTGCCACCTAGCTGCCCAATATCAATGTTTTTGATGGATATAATTTCAACATCCTGGTCACTCTCTTCGGTGTCTATTCCAATTTGTCAATTTCCTTTCTAAAGGAGACACCCAGAACAGTTCTGTGGATGGGAGTCTAACCTGGGCAGAGGACAGATAGTTCTCCTCATTCCGAATACTGCACCACTAAGAAAAAGAACTGTTAGGATACAAATGTTTTAAACTCTAAAGATTTTCTAAATTAGAATAGTAGCAGACATTTGATAGACTTTTTCTTTTTTAAAGAAATAGGGAACCTGACATTAGGTATTGTTTTTTTCTTTTCAAAAAATTTTATTTATTTATTTATTTAAATGTGAGGCAATTGGGGTTAAGTGACTTGCACAGCTAGTAAATGTTAAGTGTCTTGAGGCTGGATTTGAACTCAGGTACTCCTGACTCCAGGGCCAGTGCTCTATCCACTGCGCCACCTAGCTGCCCCCCATTTGATAGACTTTTAAGGCTTCCCAGACCAAAAAAATGAACTTTTATTTATTTGGCATATATTTTTGTGTGTGCTTGTTTCCCCTAGTCTGTGAGCTCCTTGGGGGCTGAGATTGTTTGCTTGTCTTTATGTCCATATTGTCTGGCATGGTGTCTGGGACATAGTTAGCACTTGTTAATTACAGTGTTGGTTGATTTGATTCTCACCAAGTCTCTGAGATAAAGGCCCCAGCAGCTCCTCCTGGGCCTTCCATGGGCCAAGTGATCTGCCTGGTTGTCAAGCCACCTGTCTCTCCTCCCCTGCCTCTCTCCCAGCACTGGTGATACTCAGAAGAGCAGAAGTGATGGAAATGCACCCCCAAGGCCAGGGTTCTCAAACTTTGTAGTGCTTGCTGTGAGGAATTGACACCTGCCTGGAGGACTCTTGTGATGCTTTCAGAGGGCTGAGGGGACCAATACATGGTGCTGTTTTCCTTTGATGCACCCCGCTGGTTTTGTTGAGTTCTTTCTTTGGCAGTTTATAACCAGCTTTGCAAAGTGTTATACATTTATTAATTTAGTTGATCCTCACAATTTCACTCTTAGTCCTGTTGTCTCTCTACTAGCTGGGCTGACCATTGAACACTAGACCTGGATTCGGGAAGACCTGAGTTCAGATCCAGCCTCAGACACTTAACTAGCTGTTTAACCCTGGGCAAGTCATTCAAGTGCTGTTTGCCTTAATATTTTCAACTGTAAAGTGGGGATAATAATAGCACTTACATCACAGGGTTAGGAGACTCAAGATAATAATTGTAAAGTACGTAGCACAGTGCCTGGCACATAGTAGGTGCTATAGAAATGCTTATTCCCCTGTCTTTCCTCTGCAAGGTTCAAGGTCTGCCATGTTTTGAGAATAGTCTATATATGTGTAATGGGCAAGTTTTGTGTACTTTGTTAATCTTATACTTACCGCATTTTGTATGTCTGGGCAAAGAAAATATTTAAACAAAATTCTTATTTATGTTTTCTTTAATTTGCAGTAACATAACATCCAACATTTTATAGTCCTTTGAGAGTCCTTGTCCTTGGGTATTTTTTGTTTTGAATCACCATCCATACAAGTCTACCTCATTTTTGTACTTGTGTAGTTAATCTTTTAAACCTACTTTATAATCATCCTGTTAGATTTGCTTCATACTCCTGCTCCACCAAACTTCTTTTGGGCCCAGGTTCTGTGATGAAGATTGGCCTTTCTCACTTTATATCATCCACCGATTTGAAAACATGCCATCACCATCTTTGCCCCCGACAGTTAGGATCAGGGCTGAGAAGGAAAAACCTGAGGCTGCCTGCCACCAAGTACTTGCTGCCTGTGGAATTAGCCTCAAATGTTGCATATTTTGAATGTTAGAAGTTCAGAATTCAGAATAACACTTAGGTATAAAGAGGCAGCAAAATGTTACAGAGAGGACATTGAGGCAGAAGTAGGAAAATTATAATTCCTGTATGGCCTTATTTATGTGACCTTGACCAACTGAATATTATGTCTCAGGATTTTTCCTCTTCAAAATGAGGTGTTAGGTTCACTAAAGACCCCTTCCAGAGCTGGTGTTTTTCATCTCAAATTTTTTTTCATGGCAATTAGAGTTGGAAAAGTTGCTAATTGTAAATAGAGCAAGAATTTGAGAAGAAGTAGGTCGGGGCTGCAGTGGATAGACCTCTGAGCTTGGAGTCAGGAAGACCTGAGTTCAGATTTGGCCTCAGATACTTTACCTAGCTGGGTGGCCCTGATCAAGTCACTTCACCTCTGCCTGCTTCCATTTCCCAAACCACAGAATAGTAATAGCTATAATAATTAATAATGGCTAACATATGTATATTGTTTACTAAGTGCCAGGCACTGGACTAAATGCTTTACAAATATTATCTCACTTGATCCTCTCAACAGCCCTGGGAGGGAGGTGCTATTATTATCCCCACTTTACATAGGAGAAGTTGTGTAACTTGCCCAGGGTCATACAGCTAGAAGCTGAATTTGGACTTGGGTGTTCTGACTCCAGGCCCAGTATTCTGTCCTGTGTGCCACTGAGCTGCACCCAAGAATGGAAGAATGGAGTCCTTAATAGCACCTATGTCCCAGGGTTATTATGAGAATCAGTGGCAATAAATAATATTTGTAAAGCACTTAGTACCACACTTGGCATATAGCAGGTGTTAAATAAACGTTTGTTCCCTTCCTCTTGTTCCTAACCGAAAAACTGGCTGAGTTTCTTGCAGTCTGGAATATTTAAAACAATGCTGAGTTTCCAGAGTATTTTGAATTAGTCTTCAGATACTGCTGAGAGAGATTCAATTCTTTGCTTGCATTATTCAACTAAGTCTCACTTGTTTGTAGTTTCCTGCTGGTTCTCATTTTTTGTATTTTTAAAAATTCTGTTAATATAGTTTGGCTACTAGTTGTCTGGAAAGTGCCATACACATGAAGGTAACACACCCTGAATCTCAACTATTATTTATGTGTATATAGGAGATCAAGGGAGGTTTAGATACTAGATCTAAAACAGAAGCTTCCTAGAATTGAACCCTTCTCAAAATAGGTCAAATTCAGAGGCTCCAGGAACTTTACCTGTCAGAGTTCCTTGGAGAGATCCTATCTTTTTTTTTTTCCATATAAATATTTTATTATTTTCCAGTTACATGTAGAGATAGTTTTCAACATTTGTTTTTATAAGATTTCTAGTTTCAAATTTTTCTCCCTCCCCAAGACAGCAAGTAATCTGATATAGGTTATATATGTACAATCCCATTAAACATATTAGTCATGTTATGAGAGAAGAATCAGAACAAAAAGGCAAAACCTCAAAAAAGAAAAACAGCAGCACCTTTTCCATCTTGAGTCCTTTGGAACTATCTTGTACCATTGTATTGCTGAGAAGAATCAAGTCTGTCACAGTTGATCAACACACAATGTTGTTGATACTGTGTACAATGTTCTCCTGGTTCTGCTCATCTCACTCATCATCAGTTCATGCAAGTCCTTCCAGGTTTCTCTGAAATCTGCCTGCTCATCGTTTCTTACAGCACAATAGTATTCCATTACATCCCTGTACCACAGCTTGTTCAGCCATTCTCCAATTGTTGGGCAACATCTCAATTTCCAATTCCTTGCCACCACAAAAAGAGCAGCTATAAATGTTTTTGTACATGTGGGTCCTTTCCCCTTTTTTATAATCTCTTTGGGAGAAAGACCCAGTAGTGGTATTGCTGTGTCAAAGGCTATGCAAAGCTTTATAGCACTTTGGGCATAGTTCCAAACTGTTCTCCAGAATGGTTGGATCAGTTCACAGCTCCACCAACAATGCATTAGTGTTCCAATTTTTCCACTGCTTCTCCAACGTTTATTATTTTCCTTTTTTTGTCATATTAGCCAATCTGATAGGTGTCAGGTGGTACCTCAGAGTTGTTTTAATTTGCATTTCTCTAATCAATAGTAATTTAGAGCATTTTTTCATATGGCAATAGATAACTTTGATTTCTTCATCAGAAAACTGCCTGTTCATATCCTTTGACCATTTCTCACTTGGGGAGATCCTATCTTTTAATGGAACATAACCCAAACTTCTTTGTACTCTTTAACCTTCCCTCAAAAAGAAACACACTGTACTATTTTGACTTTCTTTCTCTCTCTCTCTCTCTCTCTCTCTCTCTCTCACACACACACACACACACACACACACACACACACAGATGTAATCTTGTACTTTCCAAATGGCAGAAGAAAGCACTGTTAGTGATTTACCATTGATTTTTTTAACCTCTTTAAATAATGCAAAATAAAGATACCATATGTCTTTATCCTCATATACCTTTGGTTAAGGAAAACTAAAGATATAGGGTTAATCCTTTGATTAAAGGTATTATATAGAGAATCATGGTGTTGGAGTTGGAAAGGACTTAGGTCAACCCTTACATAAAACATGCCTCCCTCTTCCCACTATCATATACTAGAGCTCTAAGGGTAATTTAGTTCAGTGCCTCTATTATACAGAAAATGAACTGAAATGGGGCCCTTTGAAGAGGTACGACTTAGCCAGTGTCCCACAGCAAATCTCTAACTAGAGCAGCAATCTCCTGTAGATACTGCCTCCAACATGTCATCTTCTCTCCTCTCTGTAAATGCTTCTAATGATGTGTGTAGATAGAGCTCACCGTTGTTTCGTGTTTGGGCAGCTCTGATCATTAGAAGTCCCTGTTTGCTTTTGAGCTGAAATTTGTGCCCTTGCAACTTCCACCCACTGCTTTGAGTTCTGTGTTCTTATTGATTTCTCCCATGACAGCTCCCATCTCAGGTGTTTAAAGACAGTAATGTGACTAGACTTCCAAATAGTAGTAATAGAATTCTGTAGTTGTATCCATACTATTCATCAGACATTTTGCTGTGGTACAAGACTTAGAATCTTAAGTACAAATCATAGCTTCTGCTTTTTTTAGCTGTGTGGCCATGGGCAGCCTCCATTTCCTCTTTTGTCAAATGGGAATATTATTCCTTGTGTGATCTACCCTACTTGGGGTGGTTGTGAGGAAAACATTTGAAAAGTTGCACGCCACTATAGAAATGGTTGTTTGTTTAATTGACATCAAAAAGACTAATAGAGCTCTGTCTTAGCAAAGACATGGTGTTTTATTTGCAGGTGGTTAAAAAAAAAAGATCAAAGAGTGTTTGAAAAAGCAGTTAATATGAGTGGTTTTAGGTTCAATCAGAAGTTGCTTTTGATTTTTTTTTCAGTTTTATGATTTCTTAGAATTTGCTTCCAGTTAATATATTTGGGGTAATTTTGAATAAAAGTCAAACTAGAAACACACCATGATTTTCTGATGCTTTTAATGAACCCCTGATTGGCACTGATTTTCAGAAACTTGAAACTCAGTCATCTGTGTAGGGTGTTTCGAATGACTTCTTGTAATTGAGAACAAAAGTCACATCTGTAGATGGGTTATTTTAAGTCTACTCTGGGTGGTTACATGTGTTCAGTGAGTTGCATGTTAACATCAGGAGCTCTGGTGAAATACTTGGTGCATAAATGAGGTAGGTATAGAATCTTAGCTTTGGAGGAAAAAAATAGATTGAGGCCATCTCAGAGCTAGAAGTCCTCTTTGAATATGGAATAGAAAGTGTCTTGCCCAGTACTTATGGAAAATAAATGCTAGAACTGGATCTACAACCCAGGTGCCTTATGTCGTCATAGGACAGTACTGTTTGTTTGAAATCCTGTTGCCTCCTAGCTCAAGTATGTTTTTGATAATAGAATAGTTGATTATTTGGTTTCAAGTGCCCTTGACATCCAATAAATACATTTTACAGTGTGTCATTAAAATGTAGGGTTAAATTCCTCTGCATTCCTTTGACTAGCTTTGTTTAAAAACAAACAGAATAAAACCAAAAACGACCATCACCATCACTAAGTTCCCAAATTAAAGCAGTATGTTTAACCTCTTGCTTTTAGGTAAGACAGGAAGAAGAGATTTGTGACCCTTTTTGCCCTAAGTGCAAGTGATATTTTCTTCATTTGACATTCTAAGAGGCCTAGGGTTATAACAGTGATTTTACAGTGGAAAGCCAGGAGCTAAAGAGAAGAACAAACTTTTTCTCTATCCCAACTGTCTTCCTTATACTCTGGAATTTGCTAAATGTAATTACTTGTCAACAGCATCACATATGGCCTTTCCATCTTCAAGTCATTTTGCCCCTGAAACTGTCATCATTCTTTCACCAAGCAGTTCTTTTGGGTTTTTTTTGTTTTTGGTGAGGCAATTGGGGTTAAGTGACTTGCCCAAGGTCACACAGCTAGTGAGTGTTAAGTGTCTGAGGCCGGATTTGAACTCAGGTCCTCCTGACTCCAGGGCCGGTGCTCTATCCACTGCGCCACCTAGCCACCCCCACCAAGCAGTTCTTAAGGGCCCACTATCCACTAGGTTCTGATTGAGATGTGAAAAGTCAGAATGAGAAGAACATAAGTGTCCAAAAGAGGTGAGGAGGAACAGCTTCAAGTGCTCTGGGAATTCAAAGGAAAGAGGAGTCCCTTTTTGGCTGGGAAAAGAGGTCAGGGAAAGATTCCTGGAGGAGACAGCATGTGAGAGGGGCCTCAAAAAATAGAGGTAGAACATTAACAGAGAAGAGATTCCAAGCTAGGCTTCTAGTGGGAGAACAGTGTAATAAAGAACACAAAAGTAGAGATCTAGGCAGCAAAGTGAGGACTCACACAGGATTTCTTTTATGATCTTGGTAAAGCTTGCTAGCTATTTGTGCAAATATTATGATGAAAAGAGAAATTTTAAGATTGATGTGGAGGCAGCTAGGTGGTGCAGAAGATAAAGCACCAGCCCTGGATTCAGGAGGACCTGAGTTCAAATCTAGCCTCAGACACTTCACACTTACTAGCTGTGTGACCCTGGGCAAGTCACTTAACCCTTGTTGTCCTGCCCACCCCCCTTCCCCCAATGATGTGAAATGATATTATTCTTTGTAATCATTGCTCTGGATTGAGTAATTTATAAGGTCAGGCAGCTAGTTGACATAGTGCATAAAGTACTATACTTAGAGCTAGAAGAGTTAAATTTGAATTCTGACTCAGACTCTGACACTTACTAGCTGTGTGGCCTTGGGCAAGTCACCAAACGTCTTTCAGCTTTAGTTTTTCCATGTGTAAAATGGTAGTGGTAATAGCACCTACCTTCCAGGGTTGTTGTGAGGGTCACATGAAACAATATGTATAAAACAGTTTGCAAACTTAGTATGAATGCTAGTTCTTGTTATTAAGGTTGGTCTTCGCTTATGATGATGATGATGGTTTGATGGTTTAACCAGTGGTTTTTCAGTTAACTTAAGGAAAGGTCACACAGTGCCACTTTCCAAGTGACTGACACTTTTCCCCTTCCCTTTCCAAACAGCACATCACAATTCCCCGGCCTGGTTATCCAACAGAAGTACGAACTTTCACATTTTATCTTTCAAATATTGGCAGGGATAGCCCCCAAGGGAGCTTTGATTGCATCCAGCAGTATGTGTCCAGGTGAGTGATGTTATGGAATAATTCGTGTTCATGCAAATATGCATCGACATGGTGTTACCTGTCTTTTTAACAGTTGTGTCTCTACCTACAGTTAAACTAGATTTTGTTTAAAAACCGTGTATTCCAGGGGCACAGAATCACAGAATTTTAGAGCTGAAAGCAACTTTGAAACTCATAGTGTGGAATCTCAGAAGTGGAAGCGCCTTAGAGACTATCTTATTTTATTATTATTTTTACAGATGAAAACATCGGGGCCCAGAGAGGGCCCCAAAGCCTGTGGGTCTAAAGCATTGCTGACACTAGAATCCGGGTCTTCTGGAGCTGTCTGGTTAGGGATATACATAGGCAGAAATGTTTTCCAGTATGCTAGGCTGGGGTAACATGCTGGAGAGTGACCGTAATAGACTCTTTGTGATTGAGTTACTGTCCTGTTTGAAATGAATTTATAAAAGGGAGCCATTTGAGGGCAAGTGTCAGCTTCCTGGAAATGCTCAAGTCTTGGAGTTTCTTCACAGGTTTCTTGGCTCTCAGTTATTTGCTAATAAAGTAGAGCACTCAGTTTCTTATTTGTATTTCAGCAATGGAAATGTCCACCTGGAATGCTTGGGCAGTATACAGGACAAGATTACTGTGTGTGCCACGGATGATTCTTACCAAAAAGCCCGGCAGAGCATGGCCCAAGCTGAGGAGGAGACCCGAAGCCGCAGTGCCATTGTCATTAAACCAGGAGTGCGTTATCTCGGTAAGGAGCGTGGCCATCTGAGGGCTACATGTTGATTCATAAGATGTTAAATGTCTCCAAAATAAAGTTAAACTCCTTAACTTGGCAAACCATACCACTCTGCCCACCTCACTAGACAGTGAATGTTCTTGCCAAACTATACGACTTTCTGGGTCCAGAACTTATTCCATGCTTGTTCACCTCAGCAGGCAAACTTTCAATCAGAATACTCTCCTCCTCTCCATTTCAACATGTTGAAACTTTTCCCTTCTTCTAAGACCCAGGTCACATGCCACTTTCTGGAAGCCTTCCCTAATCACCCTATGTGAAAAACACCTTTCCCTCTTGATTTCATGATGCACTATACTAATTTTATGCTGTTGATAATAATCTTAGTAGAACCTATTTCTCTAGTCCTGTAAAGTTTACAAAAGTCTTTTCATATAACAACCTTGTAAGATGGGCAGTGCATGTGTTATCCTGACCGACTTCATTTACAAGGAAACCAAGATTTATGTAATTAACATTTTCCAATTTGTATTTTTCACTTGTTCACCTTGACTCAAGTCTTTGAATGGTAGGTGACCCTGATTCTGAAAGATTATGTCAGTAAGCACAAGCTCTGGCAGCTCCTTCCAGCCTGTGATGGCTGGTCAGGAGAGAGAAGGCAGTAGAGAGGGAGGGTCATTACCAAGATAACTTAGAGATGGAAAGGCCATATGTGATGCTCTTGACAATGGATTGATAATCCAATATGTAGATAATGGATTTTCTTGGGTACAACAACCAAGGAAGTGGAATTATGATCTATGTCAGTGAGGGAGTACCCCTACTGATGAAATTACAGCTTCTGGTAGTATACACTCTATCAAATATTGGTTATATACTACTACTACTACTACTACTACTTTTGCTGCTGCTTCTGCTGCTACTGCTGCTACTACATAAAACAATATTATCATGTTTAAATAAAGGTAAATTATGTACAACCCTTGTTGTCAAGGACTTAACTTTCTAGTAGTTGAAATAAAATGTTTACAGAGATTAATATGGATTAAAAGATGCTCAGTGTATAAGAATAATAAAAGTGCTATGAGATCAGGTGATACAGAGCAATACTAGCTAGGAATGTCAAGGAAGAAACATGGGGGGAAAGTAGGCTTCAGATGTTTCAGTAGAAAGTGTTAGAACATAGGGAATTCCAGGTGCAAGGACAGGGTGTCCAGAAAGCTTAGAGTAATGCACTTTAACTTTAATAGGGGAGTGGTAGGAGAGAAGCTAACAAGGGAAGTTAGAGTCAGATCAGAGAAAGTCTCAACTAGGCTCCAGCACAGTCAATAATAGAGAGCCATTGAAGGGTTTTGAGTGGAGACACGTTGGTGAAATCTGCACTGTGTAGTGCTTGTGGTGGAAAATTAATTTGGTGGCAGTAAAGGATGGATTGAAGGGAAAAGAGATGGAGGTAGAGGTGGGTTAGGAAGCTATTGTAGTTGTCCAGACAAAGGTCTGTGCTGCAGGTGTTCATGGAAATAGAAAGCAGAGGAGGGAAGGCATACTAGAGTTGTTGTGCTAGTAATTCCTTTTTAGAACTCATTTTCTGAACATTTTTGTTGTCTTTGATTTTTCCTTCCAACATTTGAGTGTACACTATGTGTTCGTGCTAAGCTATGGGGAGTGACAAATACTTTACAAAGAGGTGCCTTCCTTAAGGAGCTAGCTGCCTCCTCGGGAGAGGGCACATGTTCACAGCTAAAGATCTTTGCCCAAATACATGAGGCAGTAGGTTTTGTAGAGGGATTTTACTAAGTGGAGATAAGTACCTTCCTGGCATGGGGGATGGAGATGGCTAATGCCAAATCATAGTGACAGGAGAGTGTGGTGCCATAGGAGAGTGACATGGTCAGATTCGTCCTTCCCAAAAATGCCTTTGACATCAGTGTGTAGGATAAACTGAATTAGGGAGAGACGAGTCAAGGAGACTAATTAGGAGGCCTTTGCAATAGTCTCGAACCAAGGTGGTGGATGTTTGAATAGAGAGAAGAGGTTGTGTTTGAGATATGTTGTAGAGATAGAAAACAGCAAGATTTGGCAACTGGTTGGATCTGAGGGATGAGGAAGCGTTAAGGATAACACTGGGAGACTGAAAGAATGATGGAGTCTTTGACAATAATAGGGAAATTTAGAAGAGAGATAGGTGTGTGGGAGGCGGAGATAATGTTTTTGGACGTTTTTAGTTTGAGATGTCTCTAGAACATAACATTTGAAATCCAGGAGACAATTGAATGGGAAACTAGTGCTGAATATGTAGATGGGTGATATTTCAGGAAGAGCCATTTTATTTGGCAGATAAAGAGTTACCTTTGGAGTGAGTGGTTTCATTTGAGTGCAGTCTTAAGCCAGACTGCAGAGGGTTGAGGAGTGAGAGGAGGAAGTTTGAAGTAGTAAGTCTGAGCAGCCTTTCTAGAATTTTGACTAAGAAAGGGAGAAGAGATAGAAAATACAAATTTGAAGGATAGTTGAGCCTAACGAAAATGTTTTTTGAAGTGGAGGCTCCTTGGGCACTTTTGAAGGCTCAGTAGGGAAACAAGCAGTAGATAAAGAGGCTGAAGATGAGAACAGAAGGTTGGGATGATTGGGGTTGCAATATGTTGGAGAAGATGGGATCAAGGGTACATGTAGAGAGGGTGGCCTTGGCAAGGAGAAGGGCCACCCCTTTGTCAGAGACTTGGGGAAAGGAGGCAAGGGTAGGGGATGACATCAGGGGGTTTGGAGATTGAAGTGAAGGAGAAAAGAAGGAGCTTGTGTTTAGTGACCTCAGTTTTCTCACACTTCAGAGGAGGTGAATTCTTCATCTGTGAGGAGGAGAGGTAGTTGTGGAAGATTGGAGGAGAGAAGTGATGTGGACTTGCTCCAGTTCTGCTTAGCAGCACCTGAGGAGGTGTGTGGAAGGAGTCAGATCCAGGGTTAGATACAGGGTCAGATCCAGAACTGAGGTTCGATGAGGCATTTGAGATGAGAGAACCGTGTAGAGCTGGCCTGGCCAGCTCTGGGGTCAAGAATTAGGGGGGGGGGGCAGTTAGGCGGCACAGTAGATAAAACACTGGCCCTGGATTCAGGAGGACTTGAGTTCAAATCCGGCCTCAGGCATTTGACACTTACTAGCTGTGTGACCCTGGGCAAGTCACTTAACCCACATTGCCCTGCAAAAAAAAGGGGGGGGGGAGTGAAGTCAGAGAAAGAGTAATCATTTGAGAAGTTATTTATGGTTGAAGGAATGAGAAGTTTCAGTGAAGGCAAAGAAGGGCTTTAAGAGGGTGAGACATAGAGAGAAATGGATAGGAGGGTATAGTCAGATAGATGAAGGATGGAAAGTGGAACATTACTGTGTAAGGAGGAGTAAAGGAGAATTGGGAGGTTAGGAAGTCCGAAAGCATATCAGCATGGACATTGAAGGTCCCTAGTAAAGGGAAGACAGTGAGCTAGCTGCTATATTTCTTTCGGAAATATAAATAAAATACTTACAAAATAGGTATAAATAGGCTCTACCTGCCTCCCTCATACGATTTATGAGGAGATTAAATGAGAGAATTGGTATGAAACTTCTGTATAACCAAGCATTTATATAGTGCCTAATGTTTAAGGCACTGTGCTCATAAGCACTTTATAAATATGTCACTTGAACCTAACAACCACCGTGTGAGGTACATGCTGTTATATTCCCTATTTTATAGTTGAGGAATCTGAGGCAGACAAAGGTTAAGTGACTTGCAGAAGGCCACACAGCTAGTAAATATCTAAGTCCAGATTTGAACTGGGGTCTTCCTGGTTTCAGACCCAGTTGCTGTATCCAACTATACCACCAGTTGCTCCTAAGGGCATAAACCATAAAACCACTATTTCAATGTGCATCATCTATTTTAGTTGATACAGAAGAGCTCTGGGGATTCCAGTACGTTATTCAAAGAGGAAGATGAATTGGAAAAGGGACAGAAATGACCTTCGTGGCCTTAGATGTCTATTGTGTAAAGTCTAGATAAGGAACAGCGTGAACTTGGAGGTGAAGGTAACTGATATTCCCAGACTAGAAAGTATCAGTCAAGTTGTGGCTCCAGGTGTGGCAGTTTAGAGGATCAAATTAGTTAGACACACTGGAGTATTCCTGCGTGTCAGAAAGATAGACACTGTCTGGGGATCCATGCAAGCTGAGGGAAGAAGCATTCGGGATCGGCTCCTTATGCCTGGGAATGCTCAAGCACCGAAGCTTTAGGATCACTTGTTAGGGTGGTCAAATCGTGGAGGTGGAGAAGACCTCAGCAGTTATATCCAGTAAAACCACTTTCTGAGTAGGAGTGCCTTCTGCAACATCCCTGACAAATGGTTATTGAAGCTCTGCTTCAAGCAGTCAGTCAACAAGCACTTATTAAGCACTTGTTTTAATGAGGGAGGCCCTGTATTAAGATCTGGGAATACAAAGATCTCCACCAATGAGGAAGTTGTAATGTTCTGAGGCAAACCATTCATTCTTCTTTTGAACAACCAACATTTGTAGGAAGTTTTTCCTTACATCAGGCCAAAATTTTTGGCAATTCAGTGTTGGCCACTGCTTCTGGGGTCAAAGAATCAGGTCTTAAATCCTTGTCCACATGATTCAGATTTAGATTCTTGAGGGAGGTTTGGACTCCCTTGCTGTATTGGTCATACCCTCCCTGGATGTGCTGCAGCATGTTAATGTCCAACTTAAAATATGGCCCTGATGCATTCTGCAGTACTCCAGATGTTATCTGATCAGGACAGAGTCACATGATCCTTTTAATGCTTTTAACACTGATGGTTGCTCTATCCCACTGCTCACTTGTGTCAATTTATTCAATAAAATCCATGGGTCCTTTTTCATATACCACTTTTTTGCTAATTATATTTACCCCATTGTGTAGTTGTGTATTTGTTTTTTTTGGTATCCAAGTTCTTAATACTTTTTTTTTTTTTGCAGGGCAATGAGGGTTAAATGACTTGCCCAGGGTCACACAGCTAGTTAAGTGTCAAGTGTCTGAGGCCGGATTTGAACTCAGGTCCTCCTGAATCCAAGGCCGGTGCTTTATCCACTGAGCCACCTAGCTGCCCCTCTTAATACTTTTAACTGATACATTTTATCTGATTAGATTTGGCCTGCCCAGGTCTTTTTGGATTTAGTTCTGTCATCCAACATGTTAGCTGTTCCTCACATCTTACTCTTAATCTTCATTTGAAAATTATGCCAACCACACTGTCATCTGACTGTTGGGCGGCTACTTCCATGAATTGATCATTGTAGAGACTCCCTCCACTTGCACAGAATGTGACTTTTTTCCTTCTCAACTTTAGGCAGGAGTTGGGCTATATAACTGTGAGGGTACTTAGTGATTTTTAAAAACATTTTTATCCATCTCTTTTATCTTTAATCTCATCCTCATTTCCAAATGTATCTCTCCCCACTAGATCTCTCCTGGTCAGATATATCTCTTGTAACAAAGAATAAAAGAAGAAAAGGGAAAAGCATTTCAGCAAAATTAACCTGTGCATTGCCCAGGTCTGACGTTGTCCATGATGTTCCCCTTCTGTAGTCTTCTGCCTCTACAAAAAAAGGAGAGGAGCCCACTGTCTCCTTTTTTGTGGAGCCATGTTGGTTCAGTATAATTACAGTGTTCAGGGTTTTTTGTTGTTGTTCTTTCCATTCACACTACTGTGTTCATGTACGTTTTACTAGTTCTGCTTACTCTGCTTGGTGTCAGTCTTCTTATGCGTCTCTATATTCTTCATATTCATTGTCACAGTCATGCTATCCCTTCTGATTCTGATGTTTTCAGATTTGTTTATTATTGAGGGGCAGTATATTATAATGGAAAGAATGCTCGGCTGGGAATCCTTTTACTCCTTACTAGTGCTTAGAGATGTTTCATTTTATTGGAGAAACATCTGTTTACTGCTGTGCTCTAAATTATGTTTGTCTCAGAAGAGGCTAACTTTATCTACCTTTTCTGAACAAGAAGGTAGAGCAAAGGAAGGAGGGGCCAGAAATCAATAGACTCCAGAACAGTGGGCCCTTTTCCCAGCCCCATATCTTTAGGGACTTTTCATATGTCAAGAAGAAAAACGTTTAACCAGGAAGGTCAAGTATCTCAGATGTTTATAAGCCAGCTGGTTTTTCTTCTCCCCAGTCACATGGCCCATATATATTTCCTTTCCTCCCAAAGGCCATGATGAACAGAGTGGTGAGTTGCTAAATGTGAAACTGACCCTGGCTTATTGTTTTGTAAGCCAAACAGTGGAAGCTGAGAAGTCAGATAGTAATCAGGAAGGAAATGCATTGATTTCCTGTATGCTGGAAACTTTTTTGCTGTGTAGCTGTTTCATGTTTAGAAAACATGTCAATAAATTGGCAGAACTGTGAGAAGAGAGCCTTTAGAAAGTAGAGATGAAGGTATTAATTTAGAATAAGAACTTTCTGGAGCACTTCCCAAAGTTTATAAAGCACTTTTGTTCCATAAGAATCCCGTGAAGTAGTCAATTATTGTTGTCCTTATTTTACTGATGAGACTGAGATGTAAATGACTTGTCCTAAGGTCACATGAAATTCACACCCAAGTCTCCCAGTTCTAAATTGTTCTACTTAACTGTGTACAAAAAAGCAGAATGTGATAGTGAAGAAAGGATAGTGAAAGAAAGAATAGATAGTGAAGAAAGTTCTGAATGAGGGCTCTTGAAAACCTGGGCTCATGTCCCTCCTGTGGCTTTGTGACTAGGAAAGAAATAAGCATTTATTAAGCACCTAGTATATGCCAGGCATTGTGCTGAGCACTTGACAAATATCTCATTTGACGGGCAAGTCTCTGAGCCTCCATTTCTTCATTTATAAAATAGAAAAGAATCCCTCTATTATCTCTCATGGGGCTGCTGTGAGTTTCAGGCATGATAATGAATTTAAAGGCTTTGCAAACCTCAAAAGGTTGTGGAAATGGGGTGATTTTATCTTTTTGGAAATTCCCCCTCCTGATAGACATCAGCATCTTGTCTGAAACTTATTCTCTCTCTTCAGTCTCTCCCTAACTACTTGCATCATGCTAGCAACAAGCATGCCTATATCTTCTCCATCCTTCAAAACCCCTAATCTGATCCTATCATTGCCCTTTCCCTCTCATCTCTCCTAGATGCCTCCACTTCCTTTCCTCTCACCTTCTTTCTACTCTCTACCGCCTGTCTTCTGACCTCATTTAGCCATCATTTAGCTCAAACTGCCCTTCTCCACAGTGACCTCTTGGTTGCTGAATCTAATTTTTCCCCATCATCCTTTTTTATCTTTCTGCAGCTTTTGACACTGCTGATCACCTTCTCTCCTCTTCAGGCTTTCAGGACACTGCTCTCCGGATTCTCTTCCTTATATGGCACCTTTGCTGGTTCTTCATCCAAGTCACACCCACTAACTGCAGTTGTCTTCCAGGGTTCTGTCATGGGTCTTCTTGTCCTTTTGCTCAGTGATCTTACCGCTAAGTTCCATTATCATCTTTATGCAGATGATTCCTAGTCTTATATATTATATTATATTATATTATATATTGCCCTAGTCTTTGTTCAGAGTTACCTTTTTGACATCTCGAACCAAATGTCGTTTAGGCACCTGAAACTCACCATGTCACTCGTGAACAAGCATTTTAATGCCTACTATGTGCCTGCCAGGAACTGTGCTAAGGGCTGGGATACTAAGAAGGGCCAAAACAGTTTCTTCCCTCTAGGAGTTCACATTCTAAAGGGGGAGACATGGTTAAAAGAAAAAAAAATGTACAAAGAATATGTATAAGGGGCAGCTAAGTGGTGCAGTGGATAGAGCACTGGCTGTGAAGTCAGGAGGACCTGAGTTCAAATCCAGACTCAGACGCTTGACACTAGCTGTGTGACCCTGGGCAAGTCACTTGCCTCAAAAAAAAAAATTAAACCCAAAGAATATGTATAGAGTAGATGGAAGATGATCTCAAAGGGAAGGAGGGACTAGCATTTGAGGGGTGGGCAGTGGGACTAGGAAAGGCTTCCTGTATAGAAAGAAGGATTTAAAGTGAATCTTTATCCAAAACAGCAGCACTGATTTTCTTTCCCCTCAAATTCCTCCTCTTTCTCAACTTCCCTGTTTCTGCCAAGGACGCTACCATATTCCCATTCACCGAAGCTCAGAACATTGGTGTCATCTCGACTCTTCACTCAAACTTAGGCCACATATCTAGTTAGTGGCCAAATCTGTCTCCATCTGTCTTGAAGTATTGCTAATTGACCTCCCTTTCCCATCACTTCCACAGACACAACCCTGGTGTAGGTCCTTATCACCTCTCACCTGGACTTCGGCAGTAGCCTTCTTACTGCTCTGCTGGCCTCAAGCCCCATCATCCTTCTTCACTCAGCTGCCAAAGTGGTTTTCCTATAGCATAGATCTGCTCGTCACCCTCTACTCACTGTGCTCAGGGGAATCCCCTCTATATCCAGGATCAACTGTAAGCTTCTTCTCTGCTGAGTATTTAAAACTCTTCATCGCTTAGTCCCTTCCTGCCTTTCCAGTGTTCTTAATTTTTGCACATATATGCTCCATCTCCCAATTCCATGCCTTGGTGTAGCTGTCCTCCATTCCTGGAACACTCTGCCTCCTCACTTCCACCCCCGTGTTTCCCTGGCTTCCTTCAAGACAAAGCTTCCCCTCAGAGCTGACTGATCTTCATCTACTCTGTGTGTATGCAACTAGTTATTTTCATGATGGTCTCCATTAGGCTGCGAGTTCTTTGAAAGCAATGACTAGGGGCAGCTAGGTGGTGCAGTGGATAGAGCACCAGCCCTGGATTCAGAAGGACCTGAGTTCAAATCCAGACCCAGACACTTGACACTAGCTGTGTGACCCTGGGCAAGTCACTTAACCGCAATTGCCTCAACCCCCCCACCAAAAAAAAAGTTATTATGAAAGCAACGACTGTTTTTACTTTTCCTTGTGGCCTCAGCACTTAGCCCAATTCATCGCTCATCAGTCCAGGGTACCTCCATCATCCCAGTCCCTCAGGTGCACAGTCTGGCTTCTTACTCCAGCTTGCTTCATAGATCCAGTCTGTTGTTGCCAGATCTTACAGTGACTGTTCTAGAGTTGCCTGGGGCCCTGAGAAGTTTAATAACTTGCCTCAGAGACATCCACCTTGTTATATATGTCAAAGGTAGGACTTTGACTCAAGTCCTCCTGACCCAAGGGTGGCCCTTAGCCACTACATAGCATGCTACCTCTAGAACAAGAAGACTTGATAAAATCCTTTTTTTCTCATAGACTTGCAGTATCTTAGCATTGGGGGGAAAAATCTTAGAAATCATTTAATCCATTTCCTTAGGTGATTCTGCTGTGCTTACTGCTAGAAATTGAGTATGACAGCTTATAAAGGAAGACTGGGGTGTTAATGAAAAATAATTAAGTAGATCGACTAAAACAGGAAACTTCTGGGCATAAAAAAGGAGAAAATAATGGGATTGTTTTTTCTTAGTCACAAAAAATGTAAAGGTTGCAATGTTCAACTTCTCTTTCTCAGAACTAACCAACAAAAAGAGAAAAGCCCTGGACCAGCACATTCCAGTGATGTGATTGGTCTATACAGGACCGCGCAGAGTGTTTCTCAGGGGTTGGCTGGAGCTTCCTCCTCTGGCCAGTCTAGCCAGACAGGGAGTTTTCTCCAGAACCTGTAAGTGAGAATGGAAGAAAACAGCTACCAGGAAGAAGCCTTGGGGATCCAAGGACCTGCTGGGAGGAGACTGCTGAACTTTGGGAAAGATCCAGGGACGGTCTGTCTGGTGTCCTTCAGGAGCTTAAAACCCAGGGGAGAGAAGACGTGTATAAAGGCCAGCTAGATGTGTATGTGGTTTTGCGTGGATTTTTCCAAGCCTGAGACAGCCTCAGAGCAGGGGACTTCCTGGGAGAACACTCCCTGTAAAGTATGGATCATGCAGGGACTGTTCTTCAGCTTAGCATTAGTGAACTGTCTGGATGATTTGCCATCTGTATCATAAATGGGTCAAGATGACAAAGATGATTTACATGTAGACGCTGCTTTGAGGACAAGTGCGCTTTCCTTTCACCTCACAGAAGCACAGGGTTTCAGGCATTAGAAGGGACCTCACCAGCCATCTAGTCAAAGGAATCCTTGCTGTGGATAACCTGCGCTGCCAGTGGCTGTCTAGCCTCTCCTGTACTCGATCAGTGAGGGGGAACCACTTCATTTGGGGACATCTACCTAATTTGGCCCCTTTTGGCAACTCTTAGCATCACTTCTGGTTCTGCTTTCTGGTGCCAAACAATAGCAGTCGAGTCACTTTCCACACGACAGCCTCTCTCATACTTGATCAGCAGGATCATGTCCCTCTTGAATCTTCTCTTTTCCAGTAGTCCATCAGAAAGCATTTGTTGAGTGTCTGCTATGTTCCAGGCACTGTGCTCAATGTTGGGAATTTGAATCAGGCAAAACCCTGCCCTCAAGAAGTCTGAAATCTAATGGGGAATAAGGAAGAAATAATCAGCAGAGGGAAGGCAATTGTTCCACGTGCCCAGTTCTTTCAGCTGAGGACCCAGGGGCCTCCAACACCAAGATATTCCTCCTCGTGACACCCTTTAGTTGATCAGGGGCCCTCTTAGATGGTAATTCCTCAAACCAAAGACAGTGCCTGTGGTCTGCCATGCTTCTTTGGACCTTCTTGGTTTTTAAGAGAAACTGGAATTTGAGTTCAGTGATGGGAACACTTTTAAAAGAAACATGAACTCACTGCCAAGCATCTGTGCCTGTGGTCTTCTTAGCTGAACCAGTCCCTCCTCACCTGCTCTCATAGTAGTTGGTGTTTGTCATGTGTGCTGATTTTCCTTTCCATGGTAGTTGCCTAGAGTCTGTGTTCTTTGTCCCTTAGTAAGTTCCTCTAGGGACTGTGTCTCAGTCATTCTGCCTCTCCTGTGGCAGCCCCAAGCACTGGACCCTACCGACAGACGGGGAAGATTTGTCGAGGAACAAAGGAACAGCTTTACAACAGGCTGCACTCACGGCGCCAAAACGCCGGCTCTTTATACTCAAATGGAATCTGCCGTTGTATGAAAATGTTTATAGGCTCATTGGAGTTGTCACAGAGACCACTTAGCAGCTCTTTTCCTTCCTTCCTTCCTCCTTGTCACCAGACTGCCAAGGATGGGGGCCAGAGGTTTTTCTTACCATTGTTTGTGGACCCAAATTCTATAAGGGACCTTTGGGGAAAGAAGTCAAGCCATAAATTGATCTAATACAAGTCAAGTCATAAAGTGATCTAATACAGGCATCCCAGAATCTTTGGGGAGCAGATTCACATGATTCCTGTGTGGTTTCAGACATTCATTTGAAAAAGAAGAGATACCATTCAAAAGAAAATAGATATGAAAGAACAAGGACTTTTGAGCTTCAAAAGAAAACTTAGAGGTTACCTGGACCAAATCCTTGGTTTTACAGATAAGGAAACTGAGACCCAGAAGTGCTAAAAGACTTGCCTAAGGTCAGATGGGAAGTTAAGGCAGCTTGGTATGGGACAGAGACGAACCTGGAGTCTAGAAGACTCAAGTTCAAATCTAGTCTCAGGCACTTATAAGTCTCTGGGCAAGTCATTTAACCTTTTTTTTGCCTCAGTTTTCTCATCTATAAAATGGTGATAATAACAGTACCTATGTCACAAAGTTATTGTAAAGCACTTAATAAATGTTTATTTCCTACCCTTCTCCCTTAATGATACACAGGGTCAAGACCATGGATCTTCTGATATCTAGAACAGTGTTCTTTCCACCGTATTTCAATGCCTCCTTACTCAAGTAGCATTGTTCACAACATCATAGTTAATTGCTTAAATTTGAAATGGTCCTCCCTTCAAAAGCACAATTTTGTTTAAACTACATTAGTCTTTATACTAACTAGTAAGGTGGAAGAAATCAGACCTGCCTAATTCCCATTGTTCTGAGTAGAGCAACATCTGTGGGAGCAGCAGTTTGGCTGAAATCAGCAGCTGGGGAACTTGGGAAACCCTTGAGGTTTCCTAGCAGTCATCTGGAGTTGTTCTGACACTTTTATTTACTCCTCTTTTTTCATGAAAGAAACACAACTTATCCCCTAGGACAGGTGTAAAGCTGTTAAGAGAATGTGGGGTGGGGCAGCAATCAGAGCTCTTAATAGTTACTAGAAATTTCATCTTGTTCCATTCAGCAAACACTGACCACTGTGTGTAATTTAGATTGCTTGGCACCAAGGGAGGGAGAGTGGAGACTAAAAGACTCTCAGGCCTTGCCCTCATTAAATTCACTTGGGGAAGTAACTAGGCAATAGCTTAGACTTTCAGTTCATGAAGGGGCCCCATGTTGCTCTGAGGTCAGATGAGGGGAGCATCGATCACTTCCTGTTGGGGAGATCTAGAAAAGTTTCATTAGGAAGGAGTTGGAAAGAGGGTGAGGGAAGACATAGACAGTCTCTTGGAGACTGATGGGATGTTTTTGGACTATGGAGGCAGCTAGGTGGTGTAGTAGATAGATCCCTGCACTTGGGGTTAGGAGGACCTGAGTTCAAATCCAGCCTCAGACCTGTCACTTGACTTCTGCCTTCATCAGTTTCCTCATCTGGTGGTAATGAGGATCAGCTCAGTTAACACATGTAAAGGTGTTTGGCAAACCTTGGAAGCGCTCTCTAAATGACAGCTGTTACAATTGTAGAACACGTAGTGGGAAGTAGTGTGAGCTAAGTCAGGAAGTGTTTGTGTGAGTGAGGTTTTTGGCTGGGATTATTGCTAATAGGTATGTAAGTCATTTCAAATGAAGTCTCTCTCTGCTTTAGTGCCATTTCGGTTTCTTAGCTGAATGCTGAAAAACTATGGATCAAAACATCAGACTTCAGCAGTTACCCCTTCTTCCCCCAACTTCTAGGCTCATGAGATTCAGTTGGAAGGGATTTTAGATCAGCTGACCCAGCTCCCTTATGATAAAGATGAGAAAATTGACTTATCCTCCCTGTACTAGTAGTAGTAAATAGCATTGTTGTTTGAACCAGCATCACCTGACCTCAAAGCCAGTGCTCTTTCAACTACCCCCAAATGCCATTGAATTTAACTAAATTTAATCTCATTTTAGGCAAAAAGGTTCAGTTCCGGAAGCCAGCCCCAGCCGCTGCAGACACCGTTCCCTCGAGGAAGCGCTCAACGCCAATCAACGTCGCCAATGCCATCAAGAAGAGCAATAGTGGGATTTCTCAGCAGCCCTTCAGAGACAGGATCATTCACTTACTGGCACTTAAGCCTTACAAGAAACCTGAGCTGATCCTGAGGCTGCAAAAGGATGGCCTTTTGCAGCAGGACAAGGACACACTGGATGGCCTCTTGCAGCAGGTGTGTGTTCTGTGGAGCGGGTCTGCCCAGTCTGTAGACAGCCGTGTTGTCACCTGACCTCTCTGCAAATGGCCTGGCCAGCCAGGTGACTCAGCATCTCTGTGTGACTGGGGTAACAGATGAGTTTCTAGTGTACAGAAGTTGGCAGGAACATTCTAGCTGGGAAGGGATGGTGGAACGGACTTTTCTTAGTGCTTCTTCTCTGAGATTTATAGCTCACTTGAAAGTCCCATCCTCATGGAAGAAGTCAGTTAACATATCTTTGGATTCGTTGGGATCCGTGTGAAGCAGGCACACTAACAGCAGTTGGGTCATGTGTCCAGAACACATGTTAACTCTTGTCCTTCAGAGGAAGGCCTGCCTCTGATTGTCAGGGCTGCCCCCTGGTTCAAGGCTCCCCACAGTCTCCAGTAGTCATGGAGAAGAACAGTATGGGGGGTATATTTTATAGAACTGCATTGGTGCCACCTTTTATTTCCTACCTTGAGCATTTCACTGGAAGGTGGGTGGTGGGGATGTAGTTTGAGTTTGCACTTGATGTGTTTGGGGTTATTTCCATTCTGCACTCCCCTGACCAGACTTTAACTTTCACAAAGGAAGGCACTTCCATCAGCGTCATTCCGATGAGAACGTGGGAGACTATACTGCCTCTTGCAGAGCCTCAGAGGAGTTAAGTGATCTCTCTGGTCACACAAACAGATTGTGGAAGAGGCAGGAATTGAACCCAGCCCAGTACAATATGAAGAGCACAGGTTCCCCAGTCACAAGACTGGGGCCCAAGCCCTGTCTCTTAGGCTTTACTACCTGAACTTTGCTGGGCCTCAGTTTCCTCCTCTATAACGTGCAGTTAAAATAACAGTTGATAGCTTCAGCAGCTCCTGCCAGCTCTCAGGGATCCCAGTAGGCTGTTGGAAGTTGGTAGTCACAATTAAGCACAGTCGTTTATTGAACAAGGGGGTCATGTTTTCCTTAAAGTTGCCATTTAATTGCCACTTGTTTTGTTATTGGCTCTGTGGAAATATGGCAGTGAAGGTAATAGGGCACTGGCTCTGGAATCAGAGGACCTGGGTTCAAATGTTAACTCCACTGGACCCTGAGGTTTCTTTTAGTTCCAAACATTTCTTCCTCCTCTTTTTCTTCTACTGTTGCTGTGTGCAGGGCAGTTTGGTGGGAATCCAGAAATAAAGAAGAGACATGGGGGCAGCTAGGTGGTGCAGTGGATAAAGCACCAGCCTTGGATTCAGGAGGACCTGAGTTCAAATCCAGCCTCAGACACTTGACACTTACTAGCTGTGTGACCCTGGGCAAGTCACTTAACCCTCATTGCCCTGCAAAAAAAAAAAAAGAAGAAGAAGAGGCACCCCCCCATCTGAGGAGTGTGACACATATACTAATTACTCACTCTGATATCAAATATAATCTAAGTAGATAAGAGAGAGATAGAGTGCTGTCGGAGCTCTGATGCCAGATGTGAGGAGAGGAGAGGAAGGAACAGCAGGAAAAGGGGTATGAGGCCCTCTCCTGTTCTGAGGGGGAATAGAGACGACATGGTAGGGAGATGAGAAAAAGGAAGAAAGGTAGCTGTTACCTATAGTGGAGGGCAGTGACTCCCACCCCTGAGAGATCCATTCTAGAGAAGTTACCTAGAACACTGAGAGATCAGGTGACTACTAGTCACTAGTAAGGATGTGCCAGAGGTGAGTTTTGAACCCAGTTCTTTGTGACTTCAAGGCCAGCCTACTATACCACACTGCCTCTCCAGGTAGAATTAAAGTAGGTGAATTACTCTGGCATGCTGGTCTTTATCTCGTAATAGAAAATAATCTTTTAGCTAATTGGGCTTCAGTTGGTGAAGTAGTCATCATTTTTTTTTAAATTATGTTTTTATTTGGAACTTAAACACTAGATAAAATAATGTCTGTGTACAAAGTTGAACAGAACAAAGATTATACATGCAACTACAAATCTCTAATATATGCAGTTTGCTTTTCCATTTATAGATATGATGCATTAAAACATGTAGCTTTCAGAGCTGTCCTATTTGTCTGTGTTTCCTTCTGGCCTTCCTTCTGTTCTCTTCTGTAGATTCTTTTTTAAAATGCTTCAGCAAATTTCTTTTCTTAATTTTTTTTTGGTAACTCTATTGCAGGCCCCTTTCTTTCACTTCTCACCCCAAAATTTAAAAAGGAAAAAACCTTGTAACATGTCAAGCAAAACAAATCTGGCATTGACTCAGGCTCATTTTGTACTTTATGAGATATTCTTAAAATAAGAATTTAAGGTATATTTGCATAGTTTCTTCCATAGCCAACATGTATTTGTTGGGGTCAAGGAATCCCAAATTATCTTATCTGTGACATTTTCCTGGAAAGGCAGTTTTCTCACTTAGTCTTAGAAAAACAATATAAGAGACCAGTGATTGCATGTATAAATATTTATGTGGTATCTGTTTTCAAGGGTCTTACCTATTTGGGAGCCAATACATTTTTGGGGGGTTTTGTTTGTTTGTTTTTGCGGGGCAATGGGGGTTAAGTGACTTGCCCAGGGTCACACAGCTAGTAACTGTCAAGTGTCTGAGGCCGGATTTGAACTCAGGTACTCCTGAATCCAGGGCTGGTGCTTTATCCACTGTGCCACCTAGCTGCCCCGAGCCAATACATTATTATCTCCTTAAATATCTAGCATCTCCTGAAAGATGTGGCAGAGACAGAACATCATAGCGATTCAGAAAAAAGGGGGGATCTGCACAGGCTGTAGTTGTCGAGGAAGAGATGTGGAATCATAGGACACCTGAGCCTAAAGGGACTAAGGAGTCTGGGTTGTCAGAGCTGGAAATAATTCCAAGGTCCTCTGTGCTCCTTGCTAACTGTTCGACCTTAAACAAGGCCCTTAGCCTCTCTGGTCCTGTTTCTCCTTCAGTAAAAGGAGGGGGTTGGATGAGATGATCTCTGAACTCACTGTTACCTAGAACCATGATGGGGGCTGGGGGGAAGAGCACAGAGGTCATGTACTAGTAATTAGTAGCCTCAGTTTAAGCTGCCTCCTTAATCGGTGTCCCTCTGACCCTGGAAATCTTTAGAAGAACCTCTTAAAAAGGGATCATTTATCATAGGAAGAACTATGCACAAAACAAATATCAGATCCTGACTCTGCCCTGTATCAGCTGTCTGGACTTGGTTGCTCGCAGCCTCCTCTCTTGAAATGAGCCTAGATGAGCACACTCCTTTTTGAAGCCCATTCCAGCCATAATTCTGTGATTCCTGTGACACAAAGCCCATTCCAGCCATAATTCTGTGATTCCTGTGACAGTGGCAGAATATTGGAGTCCTTTTGGGATGGGGCAGGGCTCTGTTAGGGATTAAATTCTCAGTCTCTGGGTACCTCCGGCTTTTCTTTTTTCTCTGCAGTTGCTATTATGGTAGTACTGTTTTCCTTAGCAGTCTTAGCAGCCAGGAAGGCAAATGCCTTAAACATTCTGTAGTTGTGTCTTTTGGGAGGTGGGGGGCAGGGCAATGAGGGTTAAGTGACTTGCCCAGGGTCACACAGCTAGTAAGTGTCAGGTGTCTGAGGCCGGATTTGAACTCAGGCCCTCCTGAATCCAGGGCCAGTGCTTTATCCACTGCGTCGCCTAGCTGCCCCCTATAGTTGTGTCTTAATCAACACTATCAAAATTTTCACTTAAGCAGAAATGTCTCCTTGTTGTTTATCTTTCACATATTCTTAGATTAATACCAGGGAGAAAGAGGGCCTTATGGAATTGTGATCTCTCTTCTTGTTGCTGCTGTGGCTGTTAAGGTGGCCACATCTGCCTGGACATTGGATAGCCTTGATATAGCAGCTGTTTGCTTGTCTCTCCCAGAATATTTAATTTGAGATGCTTGCTTGAATCCTGAATGGGACAGCCCTTCCTGTCCATAGGCCTCCACTCCAGGAAACTACTGGGACATAAGCCAGTCACTGGAAATGCAGGGCAGGTCCTTCAGAAACCGTAGATGAGGACCCTGGTGCGCTCAGACACCTGAAGATCTTCGGGGATTCTTCCTTTCCATTGCCTTGCCCAGGAATCTCCAGCAAACCACTTAACATCTGTAGGTCTCCGTTTGTCATCTATATCATGTGCTACTTGCCATGTAGAATTATGGGGAAAGTGTTATATCAACTGAAAATCAGTAAGCACTGATCCCACACCTAGTGCATACCAGACACTGTCCTAAGTGCTAGGGATACAGAGAAAGGCAAAACATAGCCCCTGCTCTGCAGGTCTGACAGTGTCACCTCTACCCAACTCAGTAAACTCTAGCGGCTCCCTGTGGCCTCCAGGATCACATACAAAGTGCTCTCTCTGGCATTCAAAGCCCTTTCTAACCTAGCTCCATCCAACCTTTCCAGTCTGCTGACACCTTACTCTCCAACACATACTCTTGGATCCAGTGACACTGATCTCCTGGCTGTTCCACCAACAAGACCCTCCATGTCTTGGCTCCAGGCGTTTTATTTCTATTCCCTGTGCCTGAAACACTCTCCTTCATCTCCTCCTCCCGGCTTCCCTCATTTCCTTTAAGTCCCAACTAAAATCCCATCTTCCACAAGAAGCCTTCCCCAACCCTGCTTTAGTTTAGTGCCCTCCCTCTGTTAATTATTTCCTATTTTTCCGATAATAATAATAGCTAACATTTATATAGTGCTTGCTTTGTGCCAAGTCCCATGCTAAGTGCTTTGCCATTATTATCTCATAGGATCTTTGCAACGGCTTTGGGAGGAAGGTCCTGTTGTTATTCCATCTGAGGGAAGAAAGACAAGGATTGTGGGGGGTGAGGAGTACTCCTTGTAGAAGATGGAATTTGGTTGGGACTTCAAGCCAGGGAAGTCAGAAGGGGAAGACAACAGGGAGAGCCTAGAGGACAGTCAGTGAAAATGGCCAGAGTTGGGATACAGGGGGCCCATGTCATGGAACTGCAGTGTCTGTAGGGAGGTATATGGGGAGGGAGTGCGGTGTAGCTTAGGAAGAACTTTGCACACCAGAGCTGAGAGGGAGCTGCTGGAGTCTATTGAATGGGAGTGCAGTGGAATGTGATCTGGTGAGATGGGCACTTTGGAAACATTAGGGAGAGGCCCGACATGGGGAGTCATCAGCAGGCTACTGCAAGAATCCAGGCAGGAGCCCCTGATGAGGCCCTGTATCAGGGCAGTGCCGGTGTTGGGAGAGAGGAGGGGGCATATTTGAAAAACGTTGCAAAGATAGAAGCACAAGGACACATACTGGATGTGGGGGGGTGAGGGAGAGTGAGGAGTTAAAGGTCACACCCTGGCTTGGGAGCCTGCACAACTGGGGTCATCTTCTAGATTACAGCAGAGTTTGGAAGGAGAGGGCTTTGGTGAAAAGATAATGAGTTCAGTCTTGATCTGGTAGAGTTTCAGGTATCCGTTGGACATTCCAGTTTGAGATGTTTGAAAGGCAGGACATGTAAGACTGGGAATCCACAGAAAACCTGGTGCCAGACACGTAGATTTGAGAATCTTCAGCATAGCGATTGTTAATTAACTGCATGGGAGCTGATGAAATCACCAAATGAAGCAGTGTAGAGAGAGGGGAGAGGAGGGCCTAGGACAGAAGCCTCTCAAAGTATTTTATAGTTTTGAAATGTCACTCTCAGTGTCTGTACTATCAGATAGAGGGACATGTTCTTTGAGCCAGAGTTTGAAACTATGGGCCTCCCCTTCTGTGGAAGTGACTTTTGGGTTGTTTGCTTTTTTCCTTTTTTAAAAGAAGTGTGTTTAAGGTCAAGTCTTGAGGGCAGGCACGTGTTTTCTCTTCAACTTTTTTTTTCTTTTTCTCTTCAACTTTTTTAAGGGTTGCTGCTAACTATAAGAGTTCTGAAGAATTAGGACCGATTAGGAAGGAACTTGACATTTGATCTCGAGGGATGCATAGAGGAACAACAACAGGAGGAAAAGATAGTCCTGAAAGAGGAGATGGTGGAAGTTAAGGGGATGATGTAGAGATTGAGTCAATGAGCATTTATTAAGCTCCAATGATATGCTGGGCACTGTGCTCCACCCTGAGGATACAAAGAAAGCCAAAAAACAACCCCTGCCCTCAAGGCACTCAAAAGTCTAATGGCAAGATGGGGAGCAGACAGGAAGTGCATATATACACACGCCATAAACTGGAGATGGTCAGCAGAGGAAAGTCATGAAAGGGGATGGGAAAGAACTTCCAGGAGGATGGATTTTAGCTGGGACTTTGAAGGAAGCCAAGCTCAGCAGAAGGCAGAGATGAGGAGGAAGAATATTCAGGTGTGGGAGACAGCATGTCTTATTTGAGGAAAAGCAAGGAAGCCAGGGTCCCTGGATTCGAGTATATGGGGGTAAGGCAGAGGAAGCTGGGGGCGGGGCGGGGGGTGGGGTAGGATACCAAGTCATGAAGGGCTTTAAGCATAAAACCCCCAGGATTTTTTTTATGAGCCTGGAGGCGATATCAGAAGCCCAGTGGAGTTTATTGAGAGTGAAAGAAGTGTGTGTGTGGGGGGGGGGGGGCATGGTTACACCTTTGCTTAAGGAAGAGCACTTTAACAGCTGGGGGGAGGATGGGTTGGAGGCAGGCACACCAGCCAGAAGGCCAGTGTAGTAGTTCAGGGATGAGGTGCCTGAACCTAGGTGGGGGCAGTGTCAGAAGGCAGAAGGGAGTGTGGAAGAGAGCTCTTAGAAAGGCAGGATTGATGGGACTTGACCATGATTGGATGTGGATATGGAGGGGAGGGTGTGGGAGAGAACGAGAAGTGGAGAGTATTGATGCTTTAGGGACTTCCTTTAAGGCCTCTCTGGGGGATGCACGTCTCCAGTGTGAGCCTCACTCTCCTTTTCTAGAAAATGAGTTAGGTTGGACTACACGATCCCCAAGATGTTGTAATTCATCTGACTGAGTGCTTCTGTTTTTCTAGGTTGCCAACTTGAGTGCCAAGGACAGCACATACACATTAAAAGATTGCATGTACAAGGATGTTCAGAAGGACTGGCGTGGATACTCAGAAGGAGATCAGCAATTACTAAAAAGAATTCTTGTTAGGTAACTCAAATAACGTGTCATCATCCTTTCTCCTCAAGTCTCCCTGTGCTCTTGCTGGGTTCTGTCTGTGCTCTTCAGTTACCTGAACCTCTCTTGGGAGCAGAATCTGAAATGCATAGGCCATGTGCTGGCCATTTAAATTAGACTGTATTTCATTTAGGTCCGAAGAGGGCAGAATAAGGCATGCTGGCTTCAGAGGTCTGGGCCCAGGCTGTGCTGTTTGCACTAATGTCAGAAGCCAACAGAAAGTTACTGAGCCTGCAGAATTTGAGAGGAGGGCACCATCCTTTGCTTCCTTGAGGCTGCTGCCCCTGCTAGCTGCACAGAGGGAAAAAGGACTGCCTGAGGGTGTTCATGACCTGCACATCACCCTCTGCAGCTTGGCCCTCAGAGAAGGAACCACCCTGGACAGAGCCAGTCCCATCAGTCTGAAATTCTTGAAGCTTAGCATCCTCTTTAATCCCCTCCTTTGCATGAGTAGTTTTTCCTTACAAGCTCCTCCTAAGGTCAGAAGTATAAATATTATTGTCCCCATTTTCCTGGCTAGGGGTTAGAGAAGGAAAATAATTTTGCAGCCTAGGAAACTGCTCAGAATACTTTATTCCACTGTCTCAGGCAGTAGTTGTTTCTTTTTCTTTTCTTTTGTTTCTTCCTTTCTTTGTTCCTTCCTTCTTTTCTTTCTTTCCTTCTTTCTTTCCTTCTTTCTTTCTTTCCTTCTTTCTTTCTTTCTTTCTTTCCTTCTTTCTTTCCTTTCTTTCTTTCCTTCTTTCTTTCTTTCTTTCTTTCTTTCTTTCTTTCTTTCTTTCTTTCTTTCTTTCTTTCTTTCTTTCTTTCTTTCTTTCTTTCTTTCTTTCTTTCTTTCTTTCTTTCTTTCTTTCTTTCTTTCTTTCTTTCTTTCTTTCTTTCTTTCTTTCTGGTGAGGCATTTGGGGTTAAGTGACTTGCCCAAGGTCACACAGCTAGTAAGTGTCAAGTGTCTGAGGTCAGATTTGAACTCAAGTACTCCTGACTCCAGGGCCAGTGCTCTATCCACCACCTAGCTGCCCCACAGTAGTTGTTTCTAATGGAAGTTACTGGATTGCTCTGGATTAACCCATTTTTGGGGGTTCCCTGTTAATCAAATCTAGTCTCTGCTGCTGCAGTTTTGGGGAAAGAAAGAAGAGACCTCCGCCTGTCATTCCTTGTGAATTTATACATTTTCTGCCTAAAAGTTAATCCTGTTCATCCCCACTTAAAGCTGACTTGGAATTGTGCGTGTGCACACGTGTGTGTGTGTGTGTGTGTGTGTGTGTGTGTGTGTGTGTGTGTGTAAGGAATGTTAGCAAGGATGTTCAGTATAGACAGTTCTCACTCCACATAAGTAGACCTCTCGTAATGTGAATTTGCCTGAGACAGAGGGAAGGAGGGAGGCAGGAAGAGGGCTGGCACATGGTTCAAGAACACCTGGGGGGAGCTGGGGACAGAGAAGCAAGAGCACATGGCCTGGCCAGAAGCAAGAGGAAGAACCAGCCCATGGAGGGGCAGATACTGACAGAAGAGAGATGGGGCTACCTATGGAGACTGTAGACAGACACAGACAGAGGGAAGATGAATGTGAGGGTGGGTGGATGCTTCTCTTCTCTCCTCCCTGGGGGTCCCAAGCCAGGATCCAGCCGTAGTGATGGTTTCTCCCTATGTCTGTTCTTCTGTCTCACTTGGAAGGTTTTGGCTTTGGGGGTTTTTTTGGTGGGGCATTGAGAGGCCATAGGGCAGGAGCAGGGAAAGAAAGCACTGTACCGTAGTTAAGTATTAATGTAGGTGTTTGGGGGGGATTTCTTTTTGCAGATTTCTTTCAGAATTCCTTATGAAAAGTCTTATTTGTGTAATGTGAATTTACGTAAAGTGAGAACTGTGTATAAGTCACATTCCTTATTTAAGCTTCACTCTCCACATTTGTAGAATGGGGAATTGTCCCATGGGGTTGTTGTAAGGATCAAATGAGATAAAATATATGAAAATCTTTCTAAACAATATAAGGCATTTGCTGAAATTAGATCAGCCTTGGACATTCACTATCTATGGGATAAAAAGTCATTTAACCTCTGTCTGCCTCAGTTTCCTTATCTGCAAAATGGGGTTAATAATAGCACCTCCTGGGGCAGCTAGGTGGCGCAGTGGATAGAGCACCCGCCCTGGAGTCAGGAGGACCTGAGTTCAAATCCGGCCTCAGATACTTAACACTTACTAGCTGTGTGACCCTGGGCAAGTCACTTAACCCCAATTGCCTCACTAAAAAAAAAAAATAATAATAGCACCTCCTTCCCAGGATTGTTGTGCAGATCAGATGAGATTATAATTGTGAAAAAGCACTTAGCCTGTATCTGACACCCAGTAGGTGCTCTATGAATGCGTATTCCCTCCCTCTGCTCCCTCTTTACCATCTCAGTCTCAGTAGACTCCTGATACTCATGCATCTTTTGACTCGCCTGAGGTCTTTAACTTAAGTGAAATTTCTCAGATGGTATGAGATTAACCCATATTTCCAAATAGGAGTAAAGTGGCCCAGCAGTACCAGAACTCTTAGTCAAACAAGACCAAGGCCTCACTTTGCCATTGTTTGCGTTTGAATTCTGGATCACAAGGCAGATCATTTATTTAGACATTTGCTTTGTTACCAAATTGGGGGGAGGGATGTCAGCTTACAAATGATAGAGAACACTGGGCAGGACAGGAAGGCAAGTTTTGGCTCATTCTGAGAAAGTAGTTCTTAACAGCTGTCCTAAAGTGGGGGCAGGGGAGAAGGGCCCAGAAACATCCTGGATGACAGTCTGCTCAGCATGGAGATGTAAACAAGAGATCCACTAGACCGAGAGTCTACAGAGGCCTGGGCCTGTGCACACCATGGCTTCCTCGGGTTATCCTTAGAAAGGATCTCAACTCTGCTGCAGAGCCTCTCGCTGGTTACAAAGTACCTAACACTTGTGCCCAAGAACTTCAGACAAGTGTAGTCAGTGCAAAGGCTTCTGGGAATCAGCAGCCACAAAGGCAGTGTTTTCTCTCTATCCCCGCAAGAACCAGTTTAAATTCCTATGGTAGGTGGAAACTTGACTTTTTACTTTCTCCAGGCTCACTTTTCTCATGATTTTTGGACAACTCAGAATGCTGTTCTTTGTGTTTGAACAATTTCCATGATCCAAAAGCACAATTTGGCTTGGAGATGAGACGCTGTTATAGACCAGCATCATTTGCAGTATTAGAGTCTCTTTGGCAATCCTTGGGAAAATGAAAACTAGGCTGTTGTAACTAACTTAAATATACTCAGTGCCTTGAATTTTAACCTAACTGGAAAATTACAACTGTCCACACAGTCTGTCTGGTTAAAAAAAGAAGTTGATTCTTCCATGTTTACTGTGTCGTCTGAAATCATGGCATTTACTTAGGGCCACAAACCCAAAATAAGACCCTGAAAGACTATCTTTCTGCTGTGCAAATAGAGACTTGCTTGCCTTACTGCAAGCAGCATGGCTACAGGGCAGAAAGCAGGACTGGAGGTGGCACATACATACTCTTCATTGCTCTCCCTGAAGCTGAGCTGTGAACACTCCTTATGTACAACTAGTGATTTCTAGGTTTTTGCTGCATAGCCCTTTTTTCCTGTTTCTGGTATTGAGTACCAGAGCTGGAAGAGACTTGATTGACATTTAGGCTAGGCCCTTTATTTTGCAGGTGATGGAACAGGCTGAGGTGCAGCCACTCATAGACCACTGGAAAAAACCCAAGATCCTTCTATTTTGTCACACCACCCCTCTTTTACCTGCTTCTCTTACTTCCTTTTTCTTTTGGTGGGGCAGTGAGGGTTAAGTGACTTGCCCAGGGTCACACAGATAGTAAGTATCAAATGTCTAAGGTCAGATTTGAACTCAGGTCTTCCTGAATCCAGGGCTAGTGCTTTATCCACTGTGCCACCTAGCTGCCCCATCCTCTTCTTAAGGAATCGAGTAGAGTGCTAAGCTTGAGTCAGGGAACCGGCATCTAGCTCATCATCTCTAAAATGGATAGAACAGTGCCTGTAGCACCTAATGCCAGGCAATGAGATTCAAATGATCAAATGATGAAATGATGTATGTAAAACTTAAAAAATGTTAAAGCTCTATTTTTAACTATTTGAAACTCATTTTTAAAGGAGTAATAGCATTTCTATCAAGAATTTCTCTTCTTAATGTAGCCCAGGGGTGTGCGCCCTCCATTTTCTTTAGTCTCTCATTGCCTCTTTTTGGGCACCCACTAGGACTAAGATTTATTGTTATAAAGGGATTTATTCTTTCCTTTTTGATTTCCTTTTTGCATATTCTCATAGACTGTGGTATTATATCATAGAAATGAGCTTAAGAACTTCTAAACTCTTAATTTTACCAGAGAGGCTACTGACACTCAGACACAATAACTAAGGAGAGTACAACATATTGTCAGTGATGAGGAAAGGGTTAAAAGCTGCCATCCCGGGCTATAGTTCATCAGACGGGAAGTTGAGCCATCATGGGAAGAATAAATTTTGTACCAGTGGTACTCAAAAAGAATAATAATAGATGATCAAGAATAAATAAAATGAACCAGAGAAAGGCCTCCCACACATCAAGTGGATCCCCACTGAAGGGATTTATGCAATGATGTGGACAAAAATACCATATGTTGACAAGGCATGGGCAGATTTTGATGAACACAGTGGAGAGGGAGTATTTGGGCAGGGTCAGAGCTGGCAGACTTAGGGACATGGAATGATAGAACTGAGAGAGACAGAAGTAGTCCTCTTGTCCTCGGAGAGAGATAAAGGCTTTGTCACTTTGTGTTAAGATGCATGTGTGTTATTGGCCATCTATATTACTAGCCTTAACATTTTTCTAAGTGCATCCAGTCATTTAAAAAGATGTAGAAATCATTCTAATGATACTGATTCTCCCCCCCCCCCCCAATGGTTTCAGCAGGTGAAGCAAGTCTTTCTACTGTGGTTAGAGAAAAGAACTAACCTTCAGATCCTTCAGGAAAAAGCCCAGAAATTTAGATGAGAAGAGTGAGGGGCTGAGTTTATTAATCTGGTCATATTAGATTAGTTAACTTTAATCAAATGATGGATGAGTTCAATGTTATTTCACTCAATTCTTGAGGGAGGCAGTATGTCATGATGGTTAGAGAGCTGAGCCCAGAGCCTGGAAGACAACCTGGATTCTGACACATGCCGGCTGTACCACCCAGACAAATCACTTAACCTGACCTAAGATTCCCAAGGTGCAGAGAAGGTATTGGTCTTAGTATGGGGAGTCTTCATACCTGAGCGTTCCCTGTGCCAGTGAACTCACAGACCCAGGCCCTGTACTGGCAGGACCCCAGTTAACCAGAAGCTTTTTGTTTTTTGGTGGGGCAATGGGGTTTAAGTGACTTGCCCAGGGTCACACAGCTAGTAAGTGTGAAGTATCTGAGGCCAGATTTGAACTCAGGTCCTCCTGACTCCAGGGCTTGTGCTTTATCCACTGCGCCACCTAGCTGCCCCCTAGAAGCTTTTTTTTTTTTTAAGTGAGGCAATTGGGTTTAAGTGACTTGCCCAGGGTCACACAGCTAGTAAGTGTTAAGTGTCTGAGGCCGGATTTGAACTCAGGTACTCCTGACTCCAGGGCCGGTGCTCTATTCACTGTGCCACCTAGCTGCCGTGCCCCCCCCCCCCAAGCTTTTTCATTGTCTGTTGAGTGCTTCAAAAAACCACCTGATCCCAATGCCTGATTTCTCCTTGGCCACACTGAATTAGAAATGGTGAGCCAGAGTCCAGAGGTATATGTTTTTTCCCTTTGTAACAATTCTGAAAAAGTATTCTGGAAAATTAGACTTAAGAGACAAGCAGGGGCAGCTAGGTGGCACAGTGGATAAAGCACCAGCCCTGGATTCAGGAGTACCTGAGTTCAAATCTGGCCTCAGACACTTGACACTTACTAGCTGTGTGACTCTGGGCAAGTCACTTAACCCTCATTGCCCTGCAAAAAAGAGAGAGAGAGAAGCAGAAAGCCTTTCAGCACAGGTCAAGGCTAGACACACCTGGCCCTATAAACAAACAAACAAACAAACAAAACTCAGTTCATCTTACCTTCTTTTTTTTTTTTTTTTTTTTTTGCGGGGCAATGGGGGTTAAGTGACTTGCCCAGGGTCACACAGCTAGTAAGTGTCAAGTGTCTGAGGCTGGATTTGAACTCAGGTACTCCTGAATCCAAGGCCGATGCTTTATCCACTGCGCCACCTAGCTGCCCCCATCTTACCTTCTGATGAAGGATGCTTTCTTTAAACCATGCATAAATTTGCTTTTCAGAAAACTCTGTCAGCCACAGAATGTGGGTAGTGTTCCTGGAGACACACCTTCCTCGAGTCCACCACCGAAAGACTCTCTGAGCTCCTCCTCGCCCCCTCAGGTAGGTGACCTGTGTTGGTTTAGGGAGACAGCCGCGAGTAGTGGAAGGAGGACTGGATTTGGAGTAAGGACAAAGAGCTGTTAGCTCTGGAGCCTTGAGGGAGTGACACAGTCATTCATCTTATCTGGGTCTAGGGCCAAACCATCCTCTGAGACATTTTGTATGTAAAGTATTTCATAAACCTTCAGGCACCAAATTAGAAGTGAAAGTAAAGGATTTCTGGTAAACAGTACTGGATTTGGAACTAGGTTACCTACGATAGATGACCTTGAACAGCCAATCATTGACTGTCTCCAAGACTCAGTTTCCTTATCTCTAAAATGGTAGACATTTCCTGTAATATAGATCAAAGCTTCTTAAGTTGTGGGTCAAGACCCCATATGGGGTTTCATAACTGAATGTAGGGGTCGCAAAAAATTTGGCAACAGTAAAAGCTTATGTATATATACCCAGGGTTGTGTAAAAATTTCCTCGGTGAAAAAGGGTTGCAAGTGGGAAAAGTTTAAGAAGCCCTAATATAGATCTCATAGGATTGTTAGAATCACAAAAGAGAATGTGTATAAACCACTTAAGTTTAAAAAAAAAACAAAAAACAAAAAGTTCTGTATAAATGTGAGCTATTATTTCTGGTGTAGGATTTCCCCCTGGACCTTTTAAATCTTTGTACTTTCCTTAATTAGAAAATCATCTGAAAAAAAAAATCACCTTGTCAGGTCATGTCAGAAAGAGAAATCTGAGGTCATTTCTAGCAATTTGTGCTAAGCGAACTGTTACTGTTGTTTGAGTATACTCAAGGAGGGTGGAATCCAATATGATTGCAGAATGGTCACATACATAATAAGCAGTTTTCAGAGATTTTGACCATAGTGGCAGTGAAATGCTTAAGCTGTACTAAATGCAGCTGGATATTTGAAACAGAAAACACCTGGGGATCAGCAGAATCCTCTGCTGATAAAATGATCCCTTCAGCACCAATGTGTTAAGCCCTTAGTGTGGCTGGATCCCTGTATTGGGGCCAGGAGAGGTGCAAAGTTAAATAAGACTGTTCTTCTCTCAAGAAGTTCACAGTCTAATGGGGAGGGGGGATAACATAGATAACTAGAACAGCCCCTTGGCAATACTGGGACTTGGTCGTTTCTAGAGTTTCTGGTGGGGACTTAAAGAGTATATGTCTATAATTGAATATAACCCTGTTAATAAGTACATTGTAGTGTGTACTTGCCCGTAGTTATTTTTTGTTTGTTTTTGGGGTTGTTTGTTTTTGTTTGTTTTTGTTGTTGGGTTTTTTTTTTTTTTAGTGAGGCAATTGGGGTTAAGTGACTTGCCCAGGGTCACACAGCTAGTAATTGTGTTAAGTGTCTGAGGCCGGATTTGAACTCAGGTACTCCTGACTCCAGGGCTGGTGCTCTATCCACTGCGCCACCTAGCCGCCCCTTTTGGGGGTTTTTAAGAATAACTTCCTTTTTAAAAAATTCTTCCTAGTTTCACATATTCTCCCCCCGCCTCCATGTGCACTTAAAATTTTGTAGGTTTTGGGGATTCCCTTTATTCCTTATCTACGACTTAGAGTCTTAAGAGAGTTTGCCTGGTACAACTCCTAAGTTAAGCCTGGAGACTGTGAAGGGCTTTGAACACCAAACAAATCATTTTAGATGTAATCCTAGAGTTGATAGGGAGCCACTAGAGTTTATTGACTAGTTGGGTGATACAATATGATCTTCTATTAAAAATGAATTTGCTGGGGGGCAGCTAGGTGGCGCAGTGGATAGAGCACCGGCCCTGGAGTCAGGAGTACCTGAGTTCAAATTCGGCCTCAGACACTTAACACACTAGCTGTGTGACCCTGGGCAAGTCACTTAACCCCAATTGCCTCACTAAAAAAAAAAAAAAGAAAAAAAAAGAATTTGCTGGGGGCAGCTAGGTGGCACAGTGGATAAAGCACCAGCCCTGGAGTCAGGAAGACCTGAGTTCAAATTTGGCATGAGACATTTGACACTTACTAGTTGTGTGACCTTGGGCAAGTCACTTAACCCTCATTGCCCTGCAAAAACAAAAACAAACAAACAAAAAACAAAGATGAATTTGCCAGCAGAGTGGGAAATGGTTTGGGGTGGGGAGAGACTTGAGACATACAGATCCCCCAGCAAGCTATGTCAGTAATCCAGGTGAGGTGGTGAGAGTCTGCAGCAGAGGGGTGGCAATCCCAGAGGGGAGAAGGGGGCATATTCGAGAGATGCTGCAGAGGTGAAATTGACAGGCCTTGGCTACAGCTTGGATGTGCGAGGTGGAAAAGTATTTACTCGTGATCTTATACTTAGAATGTTTCAGACAGGACTTTAATCCACATTCCCTACTCTTTATCCAGTCCACTATTGTGTTCTGTTTCCTTTGCACAAGGGTAGGTACTTAATTAATACATGTTGAACTCTTGAAAATTCATCGCTGCACAATTCTCAGCAAGGCCCAGTTTTGACCCCTGAACCCAGCAAAACTAAAATTAGATAAATATTTGTTAAGTCATTACTGTATATAAGATAAGGAGCTTAGAAGTTGGAGGGAGAGACAGAAATGAAAAAATGATAGGTCCTTGGGCTCAGAGAACTTTGTGTTAATATGTATGTGCTAGCCATGTATGTTTCTTTAGTACATGCTAACCAGGGTCACTCCCCTAGTCACTCCTTGCTACTACCTCCATGGTCAGATATGAACTGCTCTAGTGGTGGAGGGTCAAGACTTCACAACCAGCACCAGGCTGCCTTTCTAGTCTTATTACATGTTATTCGACTTCACAAACTATGCTGTCTAGCCACGCTGGCTGCCTTCCTGTTCCTCACATCCAGCACCACTCCATCAGCCACCACTGTGCCTTGGCAACAGCTCTTCTTAGACCCACGGTTTTTTCTTTCCTTACCTTGCTTCTTAAAACCCCCAATTTCCTTCAAGACTCAGTTTAAGCACTATGAAGTCTTCCTGGAGCCTTTCCTGATCTCCGTAGCTTTTAGTGCCTCTCCTCCCCATAAAAAACTGTTTGGCTTGTGTTTTTTTGGCATATATTTTTATAGATATTCTATATAGCAGAATATGTTACCTCCCCCAACAGAATATCGGTGTGCTCCTGGAATGGAGGGGCTTTCTGGACTCTTTGTCTAGCACAGGGCCTGGCATAGAGTAGGCCCTTGATACATATGTTTGTTCATTGATAGATGTGAAAGTTGACAAAGTTCATTTCACCCAACAGGCCTATGAGCCAGACATTCGTCAGTATTGTTGCCATTTGACTGTGTCACCACCTTGTTTAACAGTCTGCAATGTTTCCCGGGTCTCTCTGGAAGAGATAGCACCACTCAAGCCCCCGTCCTAGAACTTCCTTTGAGACATTCTGTTCCATCTCCGTGCCATCACGTGCAAGTGGTCCCACATTCTTCCTCTTTATCTCTCCCTCTCAAAATTAGCTCTGATGCCATTTACTCTGTGAAGTAAGATCTCCTCCCAACTAGTTCTCTCCCCTGAAAAACAATTTCCATTATTATGTAAGTAAATACCTTGCTGGTAAGGACGGAGTTACTTTTGTTCTAGCTACCTCTCCCATTACAACCCTTGCACATAATAAGTACTTGATAAATGTTTCCTAAATTGAATTCAGTGCTCATTATACAGATGAAGAAAGTGAGTTTCAAAAAGGCTAAATAGCTATGTTGTTGCATGGCATACCTCAATTTGATTCTAGGTTTTCTGACCCCAAGTCCACTGTTCTTTTCGTGACACTGCCCTGTTTTCCAATAGAGTGGAAATAAATGGATAAGGACATAAGTGAGGAAGGCAGACTACTGTGAGAAGTTGGAGGAGAAATTAGCTAAATTAAAAACTGCTTTTGGGGGCAGCTGGGTGGTGCAGTGGATAAAGCCCTGGAGTCAGGAGGGCCTGAGTTCAAATCCGACCTCAGACACTTGACACTTACCAGCTGTGTGACCCTGGGCAAGTCACTTAACCCCAATTGTCTCACCAAAAACAAACAAAAAAACCCAAAACTGCTTTTATCAGGTAGGCCAGGGAAGGTGTCAAAGGTGGCATCCAAATTGAATCTTGAAGGAAAAATGGATGTGCTTAAGCTAGCGGTTGATGGGATAGAAAGTTCATTGCAAGCAGATGCAGGAGCCAAAGGCATAAATGGTTTTAGAGAGGGCAGAATGGAAAGCGAGAGTGCAGTGACTCATGTCGTTTGGCACGAGCTTAGACTAGATGAAGTGAAGGGAGGAATAGCAATGAAAGTCAGTCCAGTGCCAGCACTGTATTTCCTTGGTCATGAATTTGACTCACTTTCTCAGTAGAAGGTCCCATTCAAAGAATGAAAACCAGGAGTGATGCGGTGACCCTGGTTCTCTCCTGAGCACCCGTCGTTGCTTGACTTGAGTCAGAGGGTCTGAGGAAGTCTTGAAAACTATAGGTATGGCACCAGAACTGTAGATAGTCTTCTTCCCCCTTTTAAACCAGAAGCACAGATGGCCTTGAGGTTTAGCTTTTGTGTTGTATTTTGTTGTTGTTGATGTTATAAAGATCTGGGGCTGGAATTCTGGAAGAGTTCAGTTCTAATTCCACTAACTAGCTTCCGACCTTAGACAGCCTTTCTGGTCCTCAGTTTATGTCTATAAAATGGTGAAAATTCCTGCCAATTCCCAGAATGGTGAACACAAAAAGCTTTGGAAAATGAATGCTATTCTAATCAACTTTGCATGTATTACTGTTGGAGAACCAAGGGAGTGGAGGAAAAGAAAAGCTTGTTGTTCCCAAATTGGAACTTGAAGTTAGGAGACATGGGACTAGAGCCCATGTCTGCCAAACTGGCCATGTAGTTCAAGCAAGTCTCTTTCCCTCTCTAGGCTTCACCTCCCCTCCAACACCACCTCCCCCAGCCCTTGTAAAATTAAGGGATGGACTAGAGCATCTCTGAGATCCTTCATAACTCTAAAATACAGATCATTTCTGTGGTGCTTACTAAGCCGCCAGGAAGGAGTCTCATGGCATCTGCATCTGTTCGCACAAGAAACCCAGGCAGAGTTTTAGATACTCGTTTTTGGATTAGAGTTGACTGTCTATTGAACACCAGATATTACCTTCCCTAAGTCTCCTTAATAAGAGTTGGTTTTGGGCAGCTAGGTGGCACAGTGGATAAAGCACTGGCCCTGGATTCAGGAGGACCTGAGTTCAAATCCAGCCTCAGACACTTGACACTTACTAGCTGTGTGACCCTGGGCAAGTCAACCCTCATTGCCCCAAAAAAGGGGAAAAAAAAAAATAAGAGTTGTTTTTGTTTGTTTTAACACATGCTACTAACGGTGATAGAGCCTTGGACCACGGTCAGGTGACACTGTTGATTTAGATAATTAGCCTTTTGTTCAATTATTGCCATGGTCCTAGCTGACTACCACTTTACTGTCAGTCCTTATGTATATGGTCCTGAGATGATGCAGAGATTGCTTTGTGGGCTTTCCTTTCCTTGGTTAGCATTTCCTTGCTTGGTTTCTTTCTGGGGTCTTTCCTGTTTTTTCATATAGATAAAAGCTAAGAGAACAGACTGTGGATAACTAATTTCAGGCCCTTTCCTTTTTGCTCCTCTCATCCCCAAACTGTGTACAGAAATTCATTCCCAGAGTCTAAAGTGATTCCTTTTGGGAGGGGCAGGTCATTGGCCCTTCATGTGCTACTGAGTGCTCTCTTCCAAATTGGATCCATATAGTACCTTTGCCCCAGTTCATTCCATTCGGAATTTGGGTTCTGTCTGGCTAGGAATTCACCCTTCATCCTTAAGGGGTGGCAATGCTGGCCAGTCAGGCAGAACACATTGTCCATCAGAGTCTGTATAAAGAGATGCAAATTGTAGCTGGTTGCTCCAGATCTTAGGTCCTGCTGCCCTTCCTGATGTCCCAGCAGACAGCATTTGAAGGCTCTTTCTGATAAAAGTGAAGAAGAGGGCCTGCTGTGATGACTGATGCTAGCTAGCTCTGGTTTACAACGCAGTTGATCACCAGGGGCCTTGTGTCAAGGACTAAGGTGCCCTTATTGATTCAAGGCCACTTCTGAAGTCTTCATGCCAGTCTAGATAGAGCTCAGTCATGCTAAGAATCTTCATGTTGGGCTTTCTCCTCGTTGGAGCCCAGTGGGGTTCCTCCACACCACCTCCATTAGAGGTCACTAGTCAGTCAGACTAGTGGTATAGTCAGAGCTTTGTCCTTGTTGTGATCATTCCTTTTCCCTCAGAACTGGCAGTAGGGAAAGCATTGTTCTGCAATTGGGGAGTTCTTGTCATGGATACCTTTTGCCTTGAAATAGATTTCTTAAATCCAGATGTGCTTTGTGAAGATGAAGATTCCATCTTCAAACAAATGATCATTAGAACTCACTCAAGAATGTTTTGTTTTGTTTTGTCTGAGAGAAACAGTTATAGATTCTTTCAGTTTCTGTTTATAGTGAATCTTGCTTGTACTGACCTCATCCCCAACAGCAAGACAGCTTGGTTTTTTTGGTTTTTGGTTGGTTTTTTTTTGGTGAGGCAATGGGGGGTTTAAGTGACTTGCCCAGGGTCACACAGCTAGTAAGTGTCAAGTGTCTGAGGCCGGATTTGAACTCAGGTACTCCTGACTCCAGAGCCAGTGCTCTATCCACTGCGCCACCTAGCTGCCCCAAGACTGCTTGTTAATGACAAGGAGTCTGTCCATCTTGCTGAACTATGCCCATAGAGGTCTCTGCTGTGAATTAAATGGCTGCCCAACAACAGAACAAAGCTAGCTCTTCCTTTCTGGGCCATCTTGTGTTCTAGTCTGTGAGTGATCCCTCACCCAACTGCCATGCTGAACATTTGCTAAGAAGGTGTTTTCTCTGAACAGTGATTTTTATGAACAAGTGCAGGTGTGTGTACTCCACCCTGCCTTTCACCAGTAGCTCATTAACCATTACCCAGATCAGAAAAGGCCTCGGCCTGGCCCCACCATCTGAGCTGTGCTGAACAGCATTTCAATGCACGATGCTGTCCTACCCACTGGGGCTTTATTTAGATTGTGGATAGAATCTGGAGGGGAGAGAGATGTCCAGAAGAGAGATGGGCAGTTGGAGAAAGGGTGTTTTTAAAAAAACACTCACCGGATTTCCCTCTGTGCTTCCAGACCTAGTCAGTGACCAGTCCATTTATGTGGCAGTGGTGACAGTGTTAAGTGAGGATGGAGTAAAATTCTGTAAGTTTTGCTTCAGCTTGAGTTGATTCATCTGTGCTGAGCACCTGTTGAATCCTCCTTAAGTCCCTCCTGTTTTCTAAGCTTACAACACTATGTCACAGTGCCACCTCCTGGCTCTGTGGAGACTTGCAAGCAGGGATTCTCCAAAATAGACTAAAAGTAAGGCGTGGCTTCTGCTTTTAATCCTTAGATGAGGTGGAAGACTACAGACTGAGGACCAGCAAGGGGTCATCTAATTAAATAATTTGGTATTATAAATGAACAGGAATACCTTTGGCAGACCAAATAACCTCTTGTGTATGTACATTACTATTTTTCACATGTATGCTATTATTACTGAAAAGCAAGTTTCTTTAAAAATGTTATTGAAAGGCACAGTAGCTTTTCCTCATTATGAATTTTCTCAGGCAACAGATGAATATCAACTGCTATCATGGTGGATAGTACCCAAAATCTTTTGACAGTTAAAAAAAATACAAAGGTTGAGAACTACTAGATGAGATCTCCCTCAGGTCCTTTCCAGAGATAACATTTTATGAGCTGATAAGAGCCTGTTAGAATCCTTTTGGAGCATTATCTACAAGCTCTGCTACTCCACTAACTCCTCTGTTTTTTTTAAAAAAGAAACTTTCTTTGTTCTCAGAAACGATCTCAGCCACTGGATTTCATTGACCCACTAGCAAATAAGAAGCCGAGGATATCTCATTGTACCCAAAGAACTCAGCCCACTTTCAATGGGAAACTGAACTCTTCTAATGGGAAGGAGGTCCCTTCTGCTCCCGGCCCAGCTTCGGTGGCCAATTCGGTCAGTTCTAGCTCCCATCTCCCAAGCCTGGAGCTCCCCCGGCCTCACGACCCCCTCACTGATGTCAGCAATGACTTATGTCACAATGGCAGAGACTGTGAGAATGCCGAGGCCTCTGAGCGCCTCAGTCTCCCTCTGCTGACAGACTGTCCCCAGACCAGCAAACATAATTGTGCCTCATGGCATATGAAAACCAAGAAGAAATCCAAAAAGCACAAAGAAAAGGAGAAGCGAAGTGAGGAGAAACATAGAGAAGAGAAGCAGAATTGTGAACTCATGAAGAACTCCGATACTAAGATGAGTGGGGCTCTGCAGGAAGGCACAGGTAGGTGTCCAGTGGGCAGGCTATTGGCCTTGGGGTGGCAGACAGGAGGACCAGTGGAGATGGCCTTCCTTCTGAAAAAAGAGCTTAGCGGCTGTAAAACATAATCATGTCGTGTGCAGACACATCGTATCATCACCCCCACCCCACCCCCAGCTTTCTGTGCCAATACTGGCCACAGGTACAGATTCTTTTGAGAGCCCACATCAGGACATGCACCTGATGGGGTTCCTCAGTAATCCAGATGATTTGATTTAAAACTGAAAGCTGGAGCAGCTGCTGTAGGAGAAAAGGGCACTGGGTGTGTTTTTGGAAGAAGGACCTAGGTTTTGATTGTGCCTCTGGTGTATATTCATTTTGTGAACATGGGCAAATTGCTTCACATTTCTGGGGATCAGCTCCCCGCTTTGTAAGATGAGACTTGTATTAGATATTCTCTAAGGTTCTTCCTAGTTTTAAATCCCAGGATCCTGTTACCAGAATTGCCAAAGTGTTATCTTCATGGAACAAATTAGAATGGCTTTTCTCCCCCAACGTCAGGGGAAGATGGGAAGAGTGGCAGTAACTTGTCTTCTGGTGAAAAATAAGAGATATGGAATGAACCAGCATCTCGGAACCTGAAAACATCTAGTCCAGCCCTAAAATGTGAATCCTTTTTTCATCTTGCCCCCTAGCCAGAGTTTGTTCAGCCTCCACTTGAAGACCACTAGTGATGGAGGACTTGTTACATCTCTCACCCAAGGCAGCCCGGTCTATTGTTACTAGGGTTTCATCTGTGTTTATAAACACCCCCAGATTGTGGAGGCTGAACTGGGAGACTAACATGTGTGATGGTGTAAACCAGAAATAGTCATAGGAGGGATAGGAAGTTTTACCCTAGGGCCCAGAAAGTCACCTGTAAAAGCACCAAGGATGATGGCTGGGGAACAAATGATGTAAAAAAGGTTTGGGGATATCAGCAGGGCCGCAAGCCTAATGTGTGAGTCACCAGCGTCATGTGGTCCTTCAGAAAACTAATGGGATTTTAGACCCAGAACCTGGGAGGGAATTGCTTGGCTACCCTCCACCCTAGTCAGAACTGGTCTGCAGTATCAGGTGCTTCTTAGAGCCCAGAAACAGGCAACCAAGATAGTGAGACAAAAAAGCAGGCTCTGCAAGGGCAGGACACAATGTTTAGCAGGGATGTTTAGCTTGAAGAAAAGATACATGCTTGCATACATATATACACACATGCACACGTACATATATTGTGTATTACATAATTACTGTCTTCAAGGACCGGGTGGGAGAGACCTTATTAATTTTCTGTTCCTCCAGAGAGCTAAATTAGAAGCAGTGGAAGAAAGTTGAGATGAGTAGATTCCAGATCCCCTTAAGGGAAAACCTTGACCTTTCAGAGCTACCTGAAAGTGGGATGGGCAGCCTGTAGGAGATGGCACAGTCACATCACTGGACAGCTTGTCAAGGATGTTGTAGAGAGATACTTGCTCAGTTATGTACTGAATTTGATTCCCTTTAAGCTCTGAGATACTCTGAATCTGTGAAGGAAATGGGTTCTTAAGGGTCCAAACATTGGAGAGTCCAAAGAAGCTGCTAAATTTTGGAAGAGTGGAGGAGGAGCAGCAACTGGGGAGAGGAGCTCTGGCAGCCAGAGGCTGAACTGTGCTGATGTAGCACCTGCCACTTCTCTTCCTTTCCCCTTTTCACAGTTTGTTCCACTAGACTCCAGCATATCTTTCCAGACCCTGTCATTCTGGGGTCCAGCCACATTGGCCTGCTTGCTACTCTTCACCTCTGACATTTTACCCCTGCTCTCTCTGTCTTTGTACACAATTTCTCTCCTCTCCCCGCACCCCCCCCCAGCCCCTTTCTAGCCTGGAATCCCCTTGGTCCTCTTAAAATCCCCCAGCTCCCTCTGGGCTTAGCTCCAGGGCCACATACCAAAGAAGGCCTTTCCTGACCTTCCCTGCTTACCCTGTGCAGTTTCTTCTCCGCTTACCTTGTATTTCCTTTGCATAGGTTTCTATATTTACTTACATATTTACATGGAAGCTTCCGGAGACCATTCCTTGCTTGCTCTTATCTTGGCATCAGCTCAGGGCTTGGCATATAATCAGTACTTAATAAATATTTGTTGATTGAATCAACTTCCCCTTCCCAAAGATACAGCAATATGTCCATTCCCTTGGCACAGACACATGTAGGAAGACTTAACCTTTTCAGAAAATACTAGCATCTCAAAAGAAGAACTTACTTGCCCAAGTGAATCTCCAGTTGATAGAATGTGTGGTAGAAAAGTTTTTGAGGTAAGACTCTCCTGGCAAACACTGTAGAAGTAAGATCCCTGGGAGAGTTGGGAGACTTTGGTTCTAGTCCCAGCTCTGAAATTAATTCACTAGGATCACTACAAGGTGATCCTACTTGCACAAGGTTTTGTGTGCCTGCATTGTTTCATCTGTAAAAATGTGCATTGAACTAGTTGATCTCTATGGCCCCAGTTCTAATAAGTCTATAACCCTATGATGCTAAAACTGGTGCTCTGCTCCAAGACTGGTGCCATTCACATCTAAGTAAAATGCTGTCACCTCCTTTGCGAAAAGCATTCTAGAGCACTGGTGTAAGCACAGAACACTGGGTGTGACCCTGTGTCTCTGTTCCTTATGTAATTTTTTTGTTTGTTTTGTTTGTTTGTTTTAGTGAGACAATTGGGGTTAAGTGACTTGCCCAGGGTCACACAGCTAGTAAGTGTTAAATGTCTGAGGCCAGATTTGAACTCAGGTACTCCTGACTCCAGGGCTGGTGCTCTATCCACTGTGCCACCTAGCTGCCCCCCTATGTAAAATGTTTAATCACAGGCAAGTGTCTTCCTCACTTTGGATCCCGCCCTATAAAATGAAGTAAGTGGATAAGGTTATCTATCACTGAGATCCCTTCTAACTCTAAATCCTGTGTTCTTATGAAATGTCTTCTGATTTAGCCCTTTACCTCTCTAGTTTATGTAAGGGAAGTATATTTCTCTACATTGCAGAACAAATCAGAGTAGCTATTCCCTTCTTGTCTAGGGTTGCCTTCCAGGGGTGCCCACACTCTCACTGCCCCAGGTAAATGGTATGTTATGTGTCTATAACAATGCGTGTAAATGTCAGTTATCATCTACATTATCATGCCAAATTAAGAGAATTTGTAATCTCTAAGAGTTGGTGTGTGAGCTTGTGTGACAGAATGGCGAAGCTTTGTAGCCATAGGAAGAGAAAGAAGCATTAGATTTTTCTGACAAATTGATGCTTTTCTTCACCATCACAAATTACAAAGCAAAGTGTCTTTGCTGCACTAATTGTGAAACCAAGTGACAGACCCATGGTTGTCATAGAAACCTAGGACTCTGTCGTTATTGTGCTTTAGTTTAGAAGTAGTGATGCGTAGTCTGTACTAATGGGCTAATTCCTATAAGATGAGATATCAGTCGGGTTCAAAAAATAAATTCCATGAGTACACAGTCAGGGATATGGCAGTGTTTGTGTCCTCATTCATGTGAAAACATCCTAATGAGTCTAACCTCTAGAAGCCTTCCTCCAAATCTCATTCCCTGTCCTCTGATTTCTTACTCCTATCCCCTTCAACCCTCTCATCCCAAAGTTTGAACCAAATGCTACCTGTCTCTTCTAGTGTGCCTTCTGGAATACCTGTTCCTTTTTTCTTCTCCTACTCCTTTAACTTCAAGCTTTTCCTGAAACCTGCTTTTCCCCAGCCCCCCAACCCCCACCCCAGTGAAACAGCCTCCCTGCCCACCCTGTCACAGCGCTGACTGTACCTGCACTCATTCCCCTCTGCTCACTGGTAAGGGTGAGAGAGTTGAAATACACCTGGCTCCCCATTGCCACTTCCAATTTTTCCTCCTGTCTCCATCACTCCGTGATCTCTTTTCCTTCCCAGTCCATATTTTTCATTATCCACCATCTAATGATTTAACTGACTCCAGGGCCAGTGCTCTATCCACTGTGCCACCTAGCTGCCCCTCATATTGATTTTTTTTTCACGTTGATTTTTTTTATTGAATAGAATTTTTTTCCCCAAAATATATGTAAAAACAAATTTTAACATCAATTTTTTTAAAAAATTGTGTTCCAACTTCTCTTCCTCCTCCATTCCCACCCCCCACCCACTAGAACTCAAGCATTTCAAAATAAGTTATACATGAGTAGTCATGGAAAACATTCCCACATTAGCTAGGTTGTGAGAGAAAACAGTCAAAAAACTCCCAAAACTTCAGACTGAGGAATTGTCAAAGAGGAAAAAAAAATTTTTTTTTAAATGTGTTTCCAGGGGCAGCTAGGTGGCGCAGTGGACAGAGCACTGGCCCTGGAACCAGGAGCACCCAAGCCCAAATCCGGCCCCAGACACCCAACACCCACCAGCTGCATGACCCTGGGCAAGCCACCCAACCCCAATTGCCTCACCAAAGGAAAAAAAAAAAGAAAGAAAAAAAATGTGTTTGCATCTATTTTCAGATACTATCACTTCTTTCTCTGTAGATGGGTTGCCATTTTCATAAGTCCTTCAGGGTTATATTGGACCATTGCCTTGCTGAAAATAACCACATGCTTCCCAGCAGATCATCTTATACTATTGCTGTTATTTTGTATACAGTACATTTCACTCTGCTTCAGTTCATGTAGGTCTTTCCAGGTTTTTCTGATAGTATCCTGTTCATCATAACCTAAATAAAGTACCTTAAACTTGACAAAGAATTTTCTTCATATTAGCCCAGCAAAGTAGGTACCATATGTTTTGCCATTATATTCAATCATCATAACTATTTCCCTCCATCCTATTCCCTTCCCATGATATTTACTCTATTTTCTATCTTCTTTTAAACTATTCCTCCTCAAAAGTGTTTTACTTCTGACTGTCCCCTCCCCTACTCTGCACTCCCTTTTTTTTCACCCTTCCGTCCTTATCCTCTTCCCCTCATACTTTCCTGTAGGGTTAAATAGATTTCTTCTCTCAACTGGGTATGAATGTTATTCCCTCCATGAGCCAACTCTGATGAGTTTAAGGTCTTTGAGCTAATTCTTCGTATTGATTTTTAAAGCTTTGTGTTCCAAATTTTCTTCCTCCTTAAGAAATCAAGCAATTAAATATATAAGTCATACATGTGCAGTCATGCAAAACTTCTTTGCATTAGTCGGGTTGTGAAAGAACACAGACAAAACAACTTTAGAAAGAGGAACTAACAAATAAAATTATACTCCCCCATCCAATTAAAATCCTGGTAGCTGTTGTCTACAGACTTCTATGTTACTCCCCTTTCTTCTTCAATGGGTTTATTACCTGGCTCACAATTTTTTTCTACTCCTCAGGTCCTTCCCTTGTACTAAGGGACTTCAGCATACATCTAGACTCTCTATCCAACATCCTGATCACTCACTTCTTCCACTTACTTCCAATGGACTTACTCCTCCACCCCACCCACACACACAAACATGGTCATACCTTTGTCCTTGCCATCACTCACAAGTGCACCACTTCCATGTTGAAGAACTCTGAAATCCCCTTATCTGATCATAATCTATTGGCTTCCCACCTTTCTCTCTGCCTTCCCTTACCAGACCTTACTCTTCAGCCACACTGTGACCTCCAGTGCCTTGACACCCCACCCCCCACCCCCGCCAGCTCTCTAACTCCACACTGTTCTCTTCTCCCCCCATGTCACTGATTGTGCCATCCAAGCCTCAGCCTTGGCTCACTCCCACCATACACTCTACACATATGCTACTGGATGTAGAAGGAGAAAATGACACAGCTGTTCTAACTGGGTCTGCTACAGTTTTATGTTATACTTCAGCTGGGCCTTCACCATATCAGCTTACTCTCCCCCTCTCCACGGTGCCTCTTGTCATTGCTTCTCACGCCTCCCATGGCTCCTCTCCCTTACCTTCTCAGTAGAGAACCTCATCTCATATTTTACAGAAAAAAATTGAGTCTATTCACCTATGAGCTCCCTCCTCTCCCCTTTTCTTCATCTCATCTCACTCAGGTACCTTCTATCACCCCTTCTCCCATCCATCTCACAATGTGCCTTACTCCTTACCAAGGCTAACCCTTCTACCTGCTCAAGGGGATCCCATTCCTTCCTGTCTCCAACAAATAATCTTCATCTGTCATCCCTACTCTATCCCTTATTTTCATCTTTCCCTCTCTTGTGGCTCATTTCCCACAGCCTACAAACATGCCCATGTCAGCTCCATCCTCAGAAAACCCTCACTTTGATCCTTCCATCCCTTGTGCTTAAGCACAGAACTATCTTCCTCTATCTCTTAGACCTTTTGTGGCTAAACCCCTGGAAAAGGCCATCTGCGATGTGTGCCTCCATTGCCCTTCTCTCACTCTCTTCTTAACCCCTTACAGCCTGACTTCTGACTTTATCATTCTACCAAGACTGCTCTCTCCAGAGTTACCAGTGATCTCTTAGTTGCCAAACCCAGTGATGTTTTCTCAGTCCTCATTGTCGTTGGCCTTTGCAGCCTCTGACACAGTGGATCACTCTCTCTTCCTTGATACTCTCTCCTCTCTAGGTTTTTCAGGACACTGAGATCTCCTGGTTCTCTGCCTGCCTCTCTGACCGCTCCTTCTGTCTTCTTTGCTAAAACAGAGGTAGCAAAGTGGCACAGTGGATAAAGCTCTGGAGTGTCAGGAAGTTGTTGTTCAGTCATGTCCAACTCCTTGTGTGACCCAGTTTGGGGTTTTCTTGGCAGAGATAAGACAGGTTTGCCATTTCCTTCTCCAGCTCATTTGACAGATGAGGAAACTGAGGCAAACAGGGCTAGGTGACTTGCCCAGGGTCACACAGCTAGGAAGTGTCTGAGGCCAGATTTGAACTCAGGAAGAGGAGTCTTCCCGATTCCAAGCTCAGCCACCTAACTGCCAGAGTCAGGAAGGCCTGAGTTAACCTCTCCATGACTCAGTTTCCTCATCTGTAAAATGGAGATAATAGCAGCACCTACCTCCCAGGGTTGTTGTGAAGAACAAAGGAGATAATAATTATAAAGCACTTAGCACAGTGTGGTGGTGTCATTGTCATTGTTTGTGTTGTCGTTATTTATTTCCTCCCTTAGATCATGCTCTCTAACCATAGATGTCCCTTAGGGCTCTGTCCTGGGTCCTCTTCTCTTCTCCCTCTATACTACTTCACTTGGTGGTCTCATCATTTCCCATACATTTAATTATCATCTTTTTGCTGATGATTCTCCAATCTACCTAGCCTGCCTCAGCTGCTCATGGTCCCTCACCTCCCCCCATTTCCAATCTGTTGCCAGGGCCTGCCAATTTTACCTTTGTACCATCTTTCCAATATTGCCCCTTCTCTCCTCTGACACTGCCACCCCTCTAGTACAGGGCCTCATCACCTCAAGCCTGGATCATTGCAGTAACCTGCAAGTGGGTCTGCCTGCCTCGTATCTCTCCCCACTCTTGTCTATTCTCCATTCAGCCCAAAGTTATTTTCATGAAGGACAGGTCTGACTATGTCACTTCCCTCACCCCTACCCCCAATTCCCTATTGCCTTCAGGATCAAATACAAAATCCTTTGACGTACAAAGCCCTTCATAACCAACCCCTCTCCTTCCTTTCCTGTCTTCTTACTCTTTATTCACTCCCATATTTTTGCTATTCCATAAACAAGATACTCCATCTCTCCTCTGTGGGCATTTTCTCTTTTTTTTTGGGGGGGGGGTTGGCGGGGCTGTAGGGGTTAAGTGACTTGCCCAGGGTCACACAGCTAGTAAATGTCAAGTGTCTGAGGTCGGATTTGAACTCAGTACTCCTGAATCCAGAGCCGGTGCTTTATCCACTGCACCACCTAGCTGCCCCTAGTGGGCATTTTCTCTGTCTCCCATGCCTTGGAATGTCCTCCTTCCTCATTTCCAACTGTTGGTTGACCTCCCTGGCTTCCTTTAAGTTCCAACTAAAATTCCTTCATCTACAGGAAGCCTTTCCTAAAGCCCTGTAATTCTAGTACCTTCTGTCTCTTAATTATTCCCTATTTAGGGGGCAGCTAGGTGGTGCAGTGGATAAAGCACCGGGCCTGGATTCAGGAGGACCTGAGTTCAAATGTGGCCTCAGACACTTGACACTAGCTGTGTGACCCTGGGCAAGTCACTTAACCCTCATTGAGCCACCCCACACCTAAATATTGCCTATTTATCCTGTGAATAGCCTGTTTGCACATATTTGTTCATTTGTCCCATCAGATTGTTTGCTCCTTGAGGTCAGGGACTGTCTTTGTCTCTGTTTGTATCCCCAGTGCTTTAACACAGTGCCTGGCCTGCTTAATAAATGTTTTTTGACTGATGAAATGCAAGGTCAGCATGAGTCAATAATGTGACCCTTCAGACATTCTTTTTTTTTTTTTTTTTTTTTTTTTTTGTGAGGCAATTGGGGTTAAGTGACTTGCCCAGGGTCACACAGCTAGCAAGTGTCTGAGGCCGGATTTGACCTGGAGTTCTCCTGACTCCAGGGCCGGTGCTCTATCCACTGTACCATCTAGATGCCCCGTTTCAGACATTCTTAGGCTGCATTAATAGAGCCATCCATGTCTGTAACAGATTAGGTGATTATTCTGCTGTATTCTGCCCTGCTTACACCGTAGCTGGAATATACTATTCAGTTCTGGGACCATGTTTTAGAAAGTACTTTGACAAACTAGAGTTAGTCCAAAAGGGATCAACAGCAGGAGAGACCCATGCTTGTGACATATCTGCCACACCAGGATTGGTTGAAGGGACCACTGGGGATATTGATCCTAAAGAAGAGAAAGCTGGAGGAGAAAAGGAGCATTGTGGTTCTTATCAGCTCTGAGGAATTGGCACAGAGAAGTTGGAAGAGAGTTGTTTCTATATGGTCCCAGAAGACAATGCTAGACTTAATGGGAGGAAATGACAGAGAAACACATTTCAACTGACTATGGAGAAGTGTCCTAACAATAAAGATCTCTAGGGGCAGCTAGGTGGCGCAGTGGATAAAGCACTGGCCCTGGATTCAGGAGGACCTGAGTTCAAATCCGGCCTCAGACACTTGACCCTTACTAGCTGTGTGACCCTGGGCAAGTCACTTAACCCCCATTGCCTCGGAAAAAACAAAAACAAAAAACAATAAAGATCTCTAAATATGGAGCCTGTGGCCTGCTTTGTGGGGAGAGTGAGTCTCCTATCACTGGAGAGGTTCAAGAAAAGGTTGGCTTTCTGTAGGTTTGAGAGTGCAGTCTAGTGAAAAGAGCGCCAGACCTAGAATAAGGAAGAGCTTCATTCAGTTCCTTACCTGAGTGACACAAGCTTTGTGTCCCTGGGCAAATTGTTATCGGAATCAAATGAGAGAATGTATATTAAATGCTTTTCAAACCTGAAGCACTACATAAATATAAATTATTATGACCTACAAGGTCCCTTTCAGCATTAATACAGGTGTTATGTCCTTGTACCTATGTGAGTGTCTGTGCTGGAGTTAAATAGACTTTCTTTATGTTGCCTTTCCTGCTAACGTGCCTTCAGTCCATTGTGGACTCATCTTGCACTTCACTGGTTCTCCAGATGACAGAACAGGATCATCTGGCTGCTTCTGGGGGAAGCAGGAACAAGGTGACATCTGTGAGGCATCAATGAGGAAAGAAAGAGTTTCTGTGCATGGTTAGAATTCACTCACTGATATCTTTTAAAGGCAGCTGTGAACTCTAGCAGGGACTTTGTATTTCAATTCTGGATGTGTAGTTCAAGTTTCTATGGGTAATAAGAGTGGCCTTTCACCTGAACACTGAAAAAATGACATCCAGAAATAGGATGAAACATCATTCAGCAATCTTTGTTTGAACTGTGACTATGACTTTTCATCTGGGGCAGTCACAGATTATCCTCTTTGCCCATCTGGAGTCTATTAATTTGTTTTGTAATTCACCAAGAATGGACTTCTTTTAAAAACAAAACAAAACAAAGCAAAACCAACACTACTATAGGCATCTAGCAATATTCCAACCAGTGAAAAAATAGGAGTGGTTTCTGTTGTGTTGATTGCAGGTCACTTCACTTTGCTTCTGCAAGAAGCTTTTCCTCATACTACTTCATTTCAGTGCCTGGCTTCTGAGATTATCTCCAATTTACCTTTGTTTTTACATAGTTGCTTGTATTTTGGGTCCCTAGCACTTAACACAGTGCCTGGCTCCTAGAAGGAGCTTAACAAATGGTTGTTAGCTTCACTTGACTCTTGGTCTGTTTTCTCCTTTCCAAAGTTGAAGAAGTTGAATTAGATCATCTGTAAGCCCCCAGCTCTGACAATCTCTGCTCTCCCAACTGTGTTCTGAGCACCCTTCTAGTTATGACATTCTAGTTATTAGGATTCTACGTTGGGTGAGTGTGGAATCAAATAATTTCTATATCTGTTAATTCAGTGACCTTTGGCCTGGTCTTTGTTTCAAGTGCCCCAGTCCTAGAGCTTACCCCTATACATTTTACAAGTCACAAAATCTAAAAAGGCTCCTTCATAGGTTTCTGTATGTTAATGGTTCTTGCAGATATGTTTCTGAAGGTATTGCTCTGACGGTGCTTTGTAGGGTTTTGTCTTCATGAAATATTCTCATTCATTGTAGGTTTAAATGGAACGTGCAATAATTCCAGCGTTCCAACATCAACTTCGGAGATGCCGGACTATCTATTGTGAGTAGCTCCCTTTGTTATTTTCAGATCTGAGACTGTGAGAGTGATTACAGCCTAAGACATGCAGATTGTCCATCTGGTTATGTAAGCTAGGTCACACTTGTGTGGACTTCTTGTCACAAAGCAGTTTGTTTATTCGCCCCAAGACCAAATTTGGTTTAAAAAAAAATTCCCCAATGAAATAATGGCATAAGAAACTTAAGATGTCACGTTTTCTCCTATTTCTGCTTGTTCGGATACATATGTTGTAGTCATGCATAGCGGGAGAGAGCATAATATAAAATTCTATCTATTCCCAATAGAATTGGCAAGTTTTTGAAGAAGGAAATGTCATAAAATGTGTATGTGCATGAATTTCAGGCAGTTCAACCTGTTCTGCATTTGTCTCCTATTTAAAGTAGGAAATTGACTGTATGAGGTTAATTGGATATTTAGAGCCACAGGAGAGAGAGAGAGAGAGAGAGAGAGAGAGAGAGAGAGAGAGAGAGAGAGAGAGAGAGAGAGAGGAGAGAGAGAGAGAGGAGAGAGAGAGGGAGGGAGAGAGAGGGGAGAGAGAGGGGGGGAGAGAGAGAGGAGAGAGGAGAGAGAGAGAGAGAGAGAGAGAGAGAGAGAGAGAGAGAGAGAGAGAGAGAGAGAGAGAATGAGTTGAGGTGGGGGGTGGGGTGGGGTGTAGAAAGAACATTTGAACGTCTGATTTGAAGTCAGAAGCCTTGGGTCAGGTCTCAGCTCTGCCATTTTCTTGCCATGTCATATTAGGCAAACCACATTCCCTTTCTTAACTTGTTTCTCCCTCTCTGAACCATAATGCTGATACATCTTCCCTAACTCACAGAAATGGGAATCGATAATCTTATTGAAATGGCATCTGAGGGGACAGCTAAGTGGCACAGTAGATAAACACTGGCCCTAGATTTAGGAGGACATGCGTTCAAATCTGGCCTCAGACACTTACTAGCTGGGTGACCCTGGGCAAGTCAATTGACCCTCATTGCCCCACAAAAACAAAAAGAAATAGTATCTGAGTGTTCCAGGGATCTAGAGATCCCTCACTAGCTGATACTACTCCCATTGAAGCAGGAGCTACTCCTATCCCTGGAACTCTGCCTGCCTCTAGCTAATGTAGCCTGTGCTAACCTCCTCCTGTCTGTGTTTCTCAGAAAATACGCCGCCATTTCCTCCTCGGAACAACGTCAAAGTTATAAGAATGATTTTAATGCTGAATATAATGAGTACCGAGATTTGCATGCGCGGATAGAGAGAATAACTCGACGGTTTACACAGCTGGATGCAGAGCTCAAACAGCTTTCCCAAGGTTCAGAAGAATATGAGGTATCACTGACTGTCCCAGTTCCAGATTTGTTCACTGTGTATTTGCTACTACTACGTCCATTTAATTTGGATCATTTAAACATTTGGAGAATTGGCTTATTAACAGTAGGTGCTGGGAAATTTGAGAAGGCCAGAGGCCCCACAGCTCAGTTGACTAAACTCTACTGATGTTCCTGAGAGAAGAACAATTAGCAAAAATTGTCCAGTAGTGTTTCTGTTTAGACTTCTTGCCCAGCATTAATTACCTTGATTGGAAGCTTTAATGCATGCCAAGTGTGCCTGAACCTGGCTCCTTTGTATGAACCACAAGCCCTGTTTAAGTCATTCAATCTATGGAAATGCCAGCTATGCTAACATTTATTACCCATAGAAACTTGAACTACACATCCAGGGGCCCTAGTGACTTCATATGTCCAATAAATACCGGTTATGTGCAAGGCTCCATTGTTGGCACTGAGTAGAGACCAAAAATGAATAAGACAGTGCCGTCAAGATGCTTATGGTACAGTGGGAGTGGGAGTGAGAGCATGGAGTGGGTTTGTCATCTGATTTGGGGCCTGATAGATAACATTAGCAGGCAGATATGGAAAAGACTTGGCCGCTTTAGGTATTGGGAATGATGTAAGCAAAGACGTGAGGACAAGAAATGCTGGACATGAAGAAGGAATATAGTAAAATTCATTTTTCTTTCCCAACCAATACACGCTGACTTTCTGGCCAGATGTCCATCTGTTGATGGACTTGTGAGTAGCAGTGTAAGCTCCCCCTGCTTTTGCCTCTCCTCTTTCTCCAGTTGCCTTTCACTTTTCCTCCTTGAAATTCCTTCCCCCCGCCCCCCCCCTTTTGGTGGGTGGTAGGGGCGCTCCTTGGTTTGACTTTATGTGATTGGTCTTTTCTTCAGTCAAGTGCACATAGGGCACACTTAAAAGTGGAAACCAGGGGCCAACCTGTGGGATTCCGTTTCTGTCCCTGGTTCCTGACTAAGGTCATTAGGCTTCACGATTGTGGACAGAGGGCTGAGGGGCACCATCATGTAGCTGCAGCAGGGACTCACTTCTTTTGGGATTTTTTTCTCCCTGCAGACGACCCGTGGTCAGATTTTACAAGAATATTGGAAAATCAAAAAGGTGAGTAAAACCCCTTTATATTCTCCTCAGCAGTGCTTCCTCCTTTGCATGTGCTTTTAGTACATCCAGAGATGGGGCACCCCAAAGATGGCAATCTGGCTGGCCCTCTGCCCCAGGGCTCTCCTATACAGGTCATCTGATTATTAGCCCTCATTTTACAGATGAGGAAACTGACATGCAGAGAGGTTAAGGCTCCTTCCTGACCCGGGCTTCCACAGTAAGTGCAGCCCAGTACTTTGTACCCTACCTTGGCCTGAGATGTAGCACATCCTGCCCTTGTTCTTGGCGTTCTTGGTGCAGTGGTGATAAGAGGGAAGAGATGAGGCGGTTACAGAAGTAGATAATCTCAATACAGACCTGAACATCAGCACAGAACGTAGGTTCAAAGTGCTACATACCTTCCGGGGAGGAAGAGATCGGAGAGAGCTTTATGGAGGTCTTAGGGTGGATGTTCAGGTCCCATGGCTGCTGTTTCCTAGCTATATGACCTTGATCTTTTTTCTGCACTTCAGTTTCACCATCTATAAAATGGGAATAATCGCCCCTTTCTTGCCTTCCTCTTGGGATTATTGTGAAAGTCTGTAATCCCTTTTAAGTGAGTGTGAATGAAATCACCTTGGTAACAGAATGCTAAGCAGTGATTTACAGCCCACAGTATTTTGCTTGTTGATATACCCTCAGAAGCAAGAGGTTGTAGATACCTTCTGCGTCAGAAGGTACAGTGAGCATCCCTTCCCCCTGCCTTCTGCTGGCTACTCTTTGACTTCCCTCACTACACACACATCTATAGCCCTTCCCACACAGACTTATTTACCTCACCACCCCCCCCCCCCAATACAGGAGGCTCTTAACCTGGCTTAAGTCCATGAACTGGTTTTCTAAATAGTTTAATAGCTAGCCTTCAATATAGTTGGTTTTCTTTATAATCTACTGCATTTTAATTTTTCTCCTTTTGAAGAATGTCTGTGACACAAAAAAGGTTAAGCACCCTGCCCTAGGTTCTCTGTATCAGTATCACTTCTCCCTAATAACGGTCACTTAGATGTATATGACATGTTAATGTTATAAAGATTTTAATAATATCACCCCTGTTAGATAGTACAAATAGAATTATCTCCATTTTACAGATAGAGAAACTGAGGCTCAGAGAGGGGAAGTTTTTTACTCAAGGTTACACAGCTATTAAGTGGCACAGCTGAGAATCTAATCTAGGTGGTCTGACTGCCAGTCTTTCCACTGCATGACACTCTCTGTAAGGCGTCCTAGAAAGGTAAATTGTCATTTTATTGATTTCCCCATAATACATATGCACACACATGCTGCCATATTGTGATATTTTGAGGCTGTTCCTTATATCCACTTCTTCCCTCTGCCCCGCTCCCTCAAACCCTTTTAGACACTGATCTCTAAGAGATCATTGGCTATGCGGGGGCCCAAAGCAGCTCTCATTTGGGCTCTGTTCCTACTGAATAACTCTGGAATCATCCGGTCCTCCAATTTTAACAATTCACCAAACTCTTAGGTTTTTTAAAAACTTTCTCCAGAATGTACATATTTCAAAGATGCAATTTTGCAGTGTTTTGGTAAATCCCAAACAACAATCCCCTGAGGTGTTTTTTCCCTTACCATGATTTTCTGAGGAAGCCAGGTTATCTTTGGTAAAAAGAGCTCCCTCTGCTGCCCAAAGGTCTGTTCTATGTAAAGACCCAGACTTGTCAGGGAACAGCAGGAAAATGAAGGAAAAGTGAAGCAGGATCTCTTCTTGCAGTCCCCACCTTCCCTTCCCCACTGCCCTTTAAGAAGGTAAGAGAGATAGACCTTGATGATGGGAGCAGATGGGAAAGACAAAGAGTCTGGTGGATGGGGAATGCCCAGTGCAGGTTGTAGGGCTCAGCTGGTGAGGTGGTGGCTGTGGCCTTGGCCATTGTGTTCCTCTTCTACCATAAAGAATGCTACTGTCTGCCCTGACAAAAGGAGGAGAAAAGGATGTATTTGTGCCTCAGAAGGAGGGAGTCCTGTCACCAGCTGGATCCCACTGACACACCTCGTCAGGTGTATAGAGGGGACTCATGTCAGGACCTCCTCTGAGCCCTTTTCCACTCTCTGATTTAGAGGGGCCCTTAGAGCACAGCTCACAGATGGACCTCGGAGGTCACAAATCTCCCTTCTCATAGGACCTTAGGGCTTCCTATTTATTTTAATAAATACATTATTTATTCATTGTTAACATTTATTTATTATTTATTTTTAGTGAGGCAATTGGGGTTAAGTGACTTGCCCAGGGTCACACAGCTAGTAAGTGTTAAGTGTCTGAGGCTGGATTTGAACTCAGGTACTCCTGACTCCAGGGCTGGTGCTCTATCCACTGTGCCATCTAGCTGTCCCACATTCATTTTAAAAATGTTCAGTTACAATTCTCTCCTTCCCTCACGCCTTGAGAAGGCAAACAAAATGATATTGATTCTACATGTAAGTCACAAAAAGCATTTTCCTACAGCCCTTTCATTTATCAACATTGGGTAGCTACTGTGTGCAGGACCCTTTCCTCTCAACAGCCTAATCTAATGGGGTAGGGAGCGTCCATACTGTCCTAGCTGGTACAGTGGAGGGTCATGCTAGACTTGGTGTCAAGAAAACAAAACCTCAGTTCAGTTCTTAGCCCCGACACTTAGTGCCTTTGCAACCCTGGGCAGCTCCTTTAACGCTTCTGAGCCTCGTTTCCTCATTTATAAAGTGGGGATAATAATGGCACCTACTTCACAGAATGAAATGAGATAACACATGTAAAGGGCTTCACAAACCTTTGACATTCTCTATAAATGCTAGCTCTTGTTATCATCATCATTATCAATCATCTGTTTTAGAGACGACTGTAACTTAGAATAATAATCCCTGAGCCAGAAGGGGCCTTCAGAGGCCATCTAAGCCAACTCCCTATTTTACGAAGAGGATCTGAGGCCCAGAGAAGGTAGAGGGTTTGTCCAGATCTGTTGTCCTCCCTGGTCCCAGACCCAGACTACTCTTTGGCCATGGAATTCCCTCTGGGACTGTCACTAAAATGCTCTTCATATTCTCTCCCTAATCTCTTTCAGACTAATACTAACTACAGCCAAGAAAAGTACCGTTGTGAATATCTGCACAACAAACTGGCTCACATCAAGAAACTGATAGCAGAGTATGACCAGCGGCAGCTCCAGCCTTGGCAGTGACCTGTGCACTGGGGAGCATTGGGGCCTGGGGCGGACTTCTGGCTGGCCGTGGTTCCGGAGCAGCCACCATGCTGAACTGGCTCCTACCGGGCCAGAGGCAATTCAAGCTTCACCCTCTTGGTGTGTGTGGGGAACAGGGGAAAGTTTAAAGCAAAAGAAAATGCATCTATTTAACAAAAAGTAGATAAATAAAAGGAAAACTCACTCATTAACTTCCAGGGGAAAACATGCAGGGGAAATACTTGGTTTCCATAGATTTGAGTGAGCACCAGGTTGTCAGCCCCTGGTTGGGCTGCTTATGGTCCTCTGGTTCTTCTTCTGCTCCCCCCTCCCAGGAAGTGGGGGTGCCACTGGGGGGGCGAACTCTTGGGGCCCAGTCACCAGCCTAAAGAGCATCTTACTTATATGCAAGCTGTCTGGGCACCTTGCACAGGATCAGCTCCTGAGCCCCCATGGGGGAGCAGGCATCTCTCCAGACATCTCACTGCGTGGCTTCTCAGAGGGCCCAGGCCCAGAGCTCAGCTTCATGTTTACTATTGGAAAATGCTCCTGCCGGCCCTGAGCCCTGGGAGACCAGTCCCTGAAATGCCTCTCCTTTGGTGACCGGCACCTGTCTTCAGCCTGCATTGCGAGCTGTCTCCACTGTTCCAGAGGACTCTGAGATGTTTGTCCAACTTTTCTAGTTTTATATGAAGATGGCCAATTTTATTCCTTGCTAATGAGACGATGGTCTATTTTTGTATGAGAGAAAATGCATCTTTTCTAAATCCGTGCCTCTCCTCCCTTTTGGGCCAATGGTCTGGATCCCTTTCCTTTGTTCTAATTGCAGTATTACTAAATCGATAGAGGCATTATTATTATTATTATTATTATTATTATTGTTATTGTTATTATTATTTTGGTGATGCCCTGTAAAAAAAAAAAGAAGAAATGCAAGCAGCTGGAGGTATATTTAGAGTTGGGGCCTTTGGTTTTGACCCCTTCCAAAGAAGCAGCAGGCCCTCAGCTCTTGGAACAGAAAGAGATCTGGCCGAGATCGATAGCATTGTCCATCTCCCTAGATCCTTGTTCCAGACTCTGAGCCCTGCCGTACAGGTCTTCAGGGAACCCCTGTGAGCTCAGCCCTGGGGGCAGGGCCCCCACCTTAAGTCTCTGGGCTTACCTCCTTAATCCCTTCCCTCTCCCTTTCTTTGACTACCCCAAAGTATTCCTCCTTCCAGTCTTTCACCTGCTTGGTGAGGGTTTCTTTGCACTAGAAAGTTCCTTCTCTAGGGGAGTCTGTTGCCTGGAAATAGCCCCTCCTTTTCCTTCATGTCCAGCTCAGTTCCCCCAATTCCCCTCCCTCCCAGACTGGCATTGTGCCAGATGGCCACCTGAGAAGCAGCTCTCTCACCCTTCCCATGTCCTCGGGTCTGCCTGATTCCTGGCTAGCCTACAGTGGGACCGCCCTTTGCTGGGGATGGCTGCTTGGTTAGTTTGTTGACCCCGCCTATTGGGATTCATTAAGATTCTCTGGCTTCCTCAGATAGGAAATCTGCATTAGCAGGAGCATACCCTTCAGGTTGTATGCAGTCAAAACTGTAACACATTTCTGTGTCTAGCCCTCTGGCTCCCTGAGCATCTAAAGACAGAACCTTTTCACAGAACCAGACTTCACTGTTGAGATTTGGCCTGCATATGATTGGAAGGAGGAAGATGCTTGAGTGTCCAGCATCCCTGAGCTGACACCTGTCCCTAGAACAGGCTCCTGCCCTTACCTACCAATATCCTAGCTAATAAGCTAGAAAACAGTCTGCCAGAACCAGTGGCAAGCCACAGTGCCCCATGGAGGCAGAGTTAGTTACCCATGACGTTGGAGAAGGGGGCCCTTTTCCCCAGATGGGCTTGCATGGAAGTCGGCTCCATGGCAGGTGGCTCTGCTTTGATGACTTTAGACTAATTTCTTAGCCCAAATGAGTAGAATTCACTGACGTGTGAGGGAACTTCCCACATAGGCATGGTGGTGTTGAAGGGCCTTGTTTAGAAATTTCATGCCCCCACGTTGTGAGCACACCCTGATCCAGAGTGGTACGGGTAACTTAATATTTTCTTTGGAAAGGTCTGACTGGTAGCACCAGTGGTGTCCAAGTTCATCCCATAAAGAAGAACCTTGGCGGGGCTAGGTGGGCATTGTACTAAAGGATTACACCTGTATTGGGGTTTAGGATAGGGTGTCCAAAGGGCACAACCCGGGCTTTGAGAAAGATTGTTCAGGTACCCAGCCAGGGTCAGGGTGTGTCCAGCCATGGGCATTTGGGAGGTTGCTGCCAAAATAAGTTGTAAAGACAGGTGGGTGCCCAGACAGTTGCCTGCTGTGGGCCTTGTTTCCAACCACAGCTTCCAAAGAGCTGGTATCATTTGGGCTGCAAACAGGCTGACCTGAGTGTGCCTGCACCCTTCTCCCCTTCCCTGCTTCTGGAGACTGCCTGGGTCACTTCAGAACCAGCATTCGAATCCTCCCGCCCACTTGAGCAGGCTTTGGGATTTAGATTTGCTGTTGGGGGGGGACGGATAGGAAGAGATCGTAGTCTTCATCCATCTGCTCGGAGGATATTTTTGCAGACAGAATTGTATACAGAGAGTTGTCATCTACATTTACACGTATATTCTGGAACTTAGAGAATTGGAATATAAAACAGAGAAATATTTAATGAATTCAAAACTGTGAGACCCAATTAGCCTTCAATGAACTTGCTTCATTTCTCTTTCAGACTATCACAAGCCATGGTAGTCAGACCTGCCTTTTTACCTTTTGTTTTGTTTTCTTTTAAGGGATTATGAAGCTAAGGAAATCTGTGCTATTTGGGTTAATATAAACCAGTTCTAGGTGATTCCGTATGATCTAACTTATTGATACTGTGTTTCTACTTTGTAATATTGTACTGTGGAGAAAACCGATTTTGAGCCATGGAGTTGGAGTTTACAAAAGCTTTCAAGTTTGCCAAAATGTTACAATTGAAAGGCTGCCTAGTCTTCAGCTTTCCTGATGTTTTCTTAAAGAGCTAGTGTCCTTTTTGTACACTGAAAAGGTGAATGCTGATTTTGCAACATACAATAAAATTCACTGTATCTGAAGAGAAAAGGTCTTGGTTTAGTTTCTTCATTTAAACTCTGTGGGGAAATTCTGCTAACTCTTCCCAAAGCACCCTTCTGCCGCCAAAAGCAGTTGATCTTTTGCTTCTTTCTTTTCCTTCTCAACCCCATGAGGGCTGTAGGCCCAAACTGACCATTCAGAAGTCCTAAGAAGGGCAGGGGGAGTGGGGGTGGGTATCTGCAGCAGGTGAGATCTAGGAGGGGCATTTGAAGGTGATGTCAGCCGCAGTGGAACCTCAGAAAGCACCTAACCCAACCCCATTTTATAGATGAGGAAACTGAGGCCCAGATCATAAAGCAAGTTATTCGATGGCCTTGGAGCTAGACCCCAGGCCCCCTAACTCCACAGCCTCCTTAGGATTGGACAAAGCTTCCCTCTGGAGGCCCTAGTTCCTTCAGCCTTTCCTGTTATTCCTGTCAGTCTTGCCACCAGGGTTAATCACATCTGCCTTCTAGCACCCTTAACCCCGTGTGGGGCTCCCTTCTGCCAAGGCCCCAGGTCACAAAGAAACCAGCTAGAGGGAGTTCTAAGAAAAGCCACAGGAATGATGTGTTGGGCTAGGAGCGGCTAAGAGCAGCCAGAAATGAAAAACTGAATTGCCTGTGCTAGGTAGGGTGGGAGTTCTGAAGACTTTTGGGGAGTGGGGTGGGGAAGGTCACTGGAGAGCCAGGATGAGATTTCCAGAAATAGCTCCCATTTTCCAGCACTTCACTGCCTACAAAGTGCTTTCCTCACAAGGACCCTTGAGGGGAAAGCCTTGCAAGAATTCTTTCCTTTTTACATAGAAGCAAACAGGTTTGGAAAGATCTGGGAACTTGTAGATAATAAATGGCAAAGACAGACCAGGTACCTCTGTTTCTGTTGTCCCTAGCTGGAGGCTGGAACCTGGGCTCTTGTATTATCATGCACTAACCCTGCTTCCATAAATCTTAACCTTTGCCCTTGTTATCTGCCTGGGCCCCCTGAGTCCCATAGCCAAGGGAGCACAGCAGGACCAAACTGTTCATCTCCGCCCCCCACCTCCACCCCCATAGCCCAGGGCTCTCACTTTACATGTTGCAGGTCTTAAAAGGTGGAAGTATTGCAGGTTGAGCCTTAGGGAAAACTTTGGATTTGGGGATTGGCTCTTCTTGACCCTTGAAGAAATCATATCCCTCCTTTCTTACGTAGCCCAGTTTCTGAACCCTTCTGTAAACCCTTAGAAAAGGAAGGTTTAAGCTGATGAAATTCCTACTTGACCCCAGACAGCAGAACTGGGACAGCAAAACTTCCTAGGGGTGGAGGTTACTAAGAGGCAGACAGAGGGCCATTTCTAGATAAATATAATTTAAATATGCAAATTTATAAGCATATTTAGGGCCCACCTTATCAAACAAACAGCTATTGGAAAGTGGAACAGGCCTTTTTTTTGGGGGGGGGTGGATGAAGATTGAACTCCTTTTAATTGGAGGTGTTTAAGCTAGGGCTGGATAGCATCCCTGTCCCCTCCCTGCCCCCAGCTCTAGAGCACTGCTTGCATGTGAATGAGATGGTCCTAGATGACTTCTATGAATCCTTTTGTTTTTTTAGGAATCATGGTATATTCATGTTTGGAGGGATAGCCAGGCTTAGATGTGTGGCCTTGGGCACATCTCTAGGCCTCAGTCTCTTCTATCAAAAAGGCTAGCCTGGGGCAGCTAGGTGGCCCTGGAGTCAGGAGGACCTGAGTTCAAATCTGGCCTTAGACACTTGACACTTACTAGCTGTGTGACCCTGGGCAAGTCACTTAACCCTCATTGCCCCACCAAACCAAAAAAAAAAAAAAAAAAGCTAGCCTGAGCTCTGAAGTCCATTGAATTTCTGATATTCTATGATCTTTGAATTCGTTTTGGGGATCAGGGAAGGAGCCTTCTTGGAAGTGGTGATATGGAAGTTGAACTTTAAAGGTTGGGGAAGATTTGGTCCATCCAAGATGAGGGCCAGGGGTGGGGGCATTTCAGGCAAAGGAAACAAGAAAAGCAAAGCTATGGAGAAGAGAGCATGGGCATGTTTCCAGGGAACAGAGGGAGTTTTATCCAGTTAGTCCTGAGCTCACAGGAGGGGAGGTTGAAAGAGATAAGGCTGGAAAGGTAGGTGGTCAAAGGCCTCAAAAGCCGGGCTCTGAGGCATTTTAACTTAATCCAAATACCATTCCAGGGGTGTTTCCATCTCCCACTAAGTTGGGCCTATTCAGACATGTCCCTTGGAGATGCTGGCTTTGTACTGCTTCCTAGCACTTTATTGGTTGTCTCCAAGGGAGGGTTGGCGTGGTAGTGGCTGTTGGGACATAGCCTTTCCTTACAGGAATGGGCTCGGGGTTCACCCTTTTTAAAACCCTAAAACTCTCCAAAGACGTGAGGTGGGGGTTGGGGGGGGAGCTGAGATAGGCTGGGCCAGGAGTGGGTCCAAAGTCCCTGGCCCCAGGAGGTTTGGCTCCTTTACATTATGAGGCAAACTCCCCCAAGGTCAGGGAGAGGGGTCAGATTATCAGGCAGCTGGGAGGAGGAAAGGTTTGGCAGTGGAAATTTACCAACAACTTCCTGCCTAGCCCCTGAACTAACATCCATCCTGGGTGGTGAGAAGAAACAGGCCGGAAATGAAAGGGGCTCCCTGTCCCCTGCGGCCTATTGAATGCCTAAATTCAGCACAAGAAAGGGAGATTCCCCTCCCCTCTCCTGGATCTTTTCCCTTCTCACTTTGTCCTTTGCTCACTGTTGGAGGATCCCTAAGGCCAGAGATAAGCCAGAATCCTAGAACCAGCTTGGTCCTGTCCAGTTCTAGTCTATGGATAACACCTGTGCTTAGGCTATGTGGCCTTGAGCAAGTCACTTCCCTTGGCGGAGTTTTTGTATCTATAAAATATTGGGCGAGTTTTCTGAGGTACCCACCGACCCTAATAGTGTTCTTCTTTTTCTGGATTTTGTTTTGTTTTGAATGATTCTAACTCCTATGTTCTAAAGGTCCCGTTCAGCCTCTGACATTCCTGTGTTCTACATTTCTAAGATCCTTTCTGGTTCTGATATTCAGGGTTCTAAGCTCCTTCCATCTGACATACAATTTAAGGTCCTTTTCAGCTCACATGTGTATTCTGAGATTCCCTCCCAACTCTGAATAGAGCTAACTGATAGAAGCACCGAGGAAGCCAGTCTTAGTACAGGCACTCCTGCAATTAGGAGAAGTTGGCACAAGTGTATCCCTGGGGAGGAGCTGGGTCTTCTGGCCCACTGAAGAAGGCTCAGCTGCTGGGGTTGGTTTGCCCGATGTCTCCCTCCCCCAGGCTCAGTGGAGATAAAGCCTTCTCCCTGGGAGCCAAACCCAAGGGATGCTTCCACCAGGCCAGCTGAAGAACCAACCCTTCCCATGGATACTGCCCCCCTCTTTTCTCTCCTCCCCCACTGTCCAGCAATCCATGAGTTCTCTCGAGGCTGAGCCTGGCACCTAGCACATTATAAGTTGGTGCTTCATTAGTGTTGTTGGATTGGAATGAAATGTTGAATTACACTCCCCCCCCCTCCACAACCCCTCTGGCTTTCCAAAATATCCACTTTGGGCCCAGGGCCAGCATGGAAAGTTTAGCCCCAAAGGCCATTTGTTTTCCAAGTTCTCCGGAAGATGGGTGGTGGATGGCTCCAGAGGCAAGCCCCCCCCCCCTGTTTCTGTGAGACTCTCCCTGTTGCTGGAGCCTGGTTCTCACGCCTGTTATCAGCTGTTGGATACAGCACAGCTGAGGGGGCTGGGGACTCCCTGAAGCTGGGGAGCTGATAGCCCTTCCTCCCCTCTAGGACCAGCCACGGCTGACTCTGGTCTGGGCTGTCTGCCCCTCTCCTACCTGCTCTCTCCTTCGAACCTCATAACTCTGGGAGGTAGGTGGTATTCTCCCCCGGTTTGCTGATGGGGGAAACGCCCAGAAAGTGACTTGGCCGAAGAATGTAGAGCTAGACGACCTTGGGGACCACAGTCCAGCTCTCTCATTTTGGATATGGGGGACACTTGTAGACCCACATTTCTCTCCCCAGGCTCACAGTGAGTTGCTCGCACAGCCCAGCCCAGCCAAGCGCCGAGGTTTTTCTGGGCTCGGCCTCCAGTTTGGGAAGGCGTTCACCATAGTTTACTTGGGGTCGCCCCTGAGGAGATGTCTTCCCATCTCTGGACTGCCTTTTACCCAGCTGTGAAATGGGAACAGTTTCCTTAGTGCTCCAGCTTCTCTGCTCCAATCTTGTCCCTGCCACGAGGTTCTGTGTTCATGTCTTTGTTAGCTGGAGTTCCACGTCTCCATCTGCCCCATCTCCCCTAACTCCAGCTAAGGTATGGGAATTAGAGAGCGCCCAGCCGCGTGTATGGGGGAGTGAGGGGGCGGTGTCAGGTGGTGTTAGGAATTGGGCACGATCCAGAGGAGGCATTGGAAATCCGGGAGTAAGGGGTGTACCTGGGTGGGGGGAGAGCAAAGGTTTCAGGGGGCTGGCGGGCCCAGGGAGCAGCTTGGGGATGGAAAGTTTCGGACGAGGGGTAGGGGGCGGGGCGGAGCTGGCCGGGGCGGGCTGGCCGCCTTTTTTCCCCCGGGCCCAGAGCCGGAGCCGCCCCCGCGCGCCCGCTCACCCCGCCAGCCGGACCCCAGAGACCTGCGCGTCCCATGTCCCCAGCTCGGCCAGCTGTCTCCAGCCAGGCCACCGCCGCCACCGCCGCCGCCGTGCCAGCCTCCCGGTGAGTGGGAAGCCACCGCGGGCAGGCAGGGGAGACCGTTCCCCAGCCACCTGGAGGAGCCCGGAGCCCGGAACCTCGGCCGCCCAGCAGGGCCCTTTCTCCGCCTCCTCTCTCTCCCTCTCCCTCATCCTTTCCCACACCCCTTTCATCCCGCTTCCTTTTTTTTCTTCCTTACTTTTCCCACTTCCCTCCTCTTTCTTCTCCCCTCTCTTCCCTCCTCTTCCTTTCCCTTCCCTCTTCGTTCTCCTTTTGCTCCTCTCCCCTCTTCTCTCCTTTCCCTTCCTCCTCTCCTCTCCTCTTCTCCCCACTCCTCTTCCCTCCTCTCTGCTCCTCTCTCCAGACTCCTCCCTCCTCCCCACTGCTCTGTTCTCCCCTCTTCCTCATTTCCTCGCGTTTCTGTCCTTTCCCCTCCTCCCCCAGACCCTGTGGGGGTGTGGCCTGACATCTCCTTCCCTCTCCAAACCCCACCCCTAAGCGCCCGCGCGAACTGTGTGCTCTGCCCTAGGATACCCAGAGAGAACATTCCGTCCCAAGCCCCTTACCTTGAAGGGGTGTGGTGCCAGACTGAGCCAAGTTGAGGCTCCATCCCGCCCACCCAACCAACTTGCTTTGTCCTTCTAGTGTACCCAGCTCTGCCAGGACTGGGTCACCCTGTCCCAGCATCCATCCATTACGGAAGGGGCAGGGGTGGGGCTGGGAGGGAAGCTGGGGTCCTCGTGGAAGTGAGGCCAGTTTCATCCCTACCTTGACAGGCTCCAGTCCCCCTGATCTCCCAGGGAGCTTCTAGGACCTCAGAGACAAAAGTAGAGATGGAAGAGACCTTTGTGGTGGAGAGCCCAGATGTCACCTATGGGCCTGACTTCATCCAGGCCCACTACACGTACCAGACAACCCGTGTCAGCCAGGATGGAGGCCGTATTAAGGTGCACTGAGTCCCTTGCCTCCCACTACCCTTGTTCCCAACAAGACAATCAGTCCCAGAGCTCCTTTGGGAGGGGCTGTGGGAAAACAGGGCCATCAAGGATCATCCTGGGATGAATTGGGGGATGGGAGGGTGGGGAAGGTAGGGTCCCAATAGGTTGGGAAGTGGGGAGGGGACTTTTCCAGACTTGGAACCAAGAAGTTCTAGGCTGGATTATGGGCTTGGGGGGCAGAGAATCCTTAACCTGGAGTTCAGGGAATCCTGGGATGGGTTGAAGAGATATCTTAGATCCTAGGAAGGATGTAGAAAGGAGGTGTGGGGGAGAGAGGTGGCCCAGGTCAGGATGGGGCAGAGCCTTAAGAGAAGTTAAGAATGTTTGGTTCTCCCTGCTTCCCCCTTGCTTTTTTCTCCCTTCCTTTTCCCCACACACAATAGGTGCGCCCCATTTCCACCCATTTCACGTTTCGTACTGAGCGGAGAGTGCCCCGACTGGGGGTCATGCTAGTGGGCTGGGGTGGAAACAACGGCTCCACGGTAACCGCAGCTGTGTTGGCCAACCAGCTTAATCTCTCCTGGATGACCAAGACTGGTAAGAAGGTAAGAACCTCAGCTGGCAAGAGATTGGGGGGCGGGGAGTCCGGGGACCTGAGGGGCCTGGGCTCTAAGCTACCTGCTACCCTTCCTTCTCTGCCAACAGGAAGCCAACTATTATGGTTCCCTTCTTCAAGCTGCCACAGTGAGCCTGGGCAGTGATGACCATGGCAGAGACGTCCACGTCCCCTTCCGTGCCCTGCTGCCCATGGTCTCGCCCAATGACATCGTCTTCGATGGTGAGTAAAGAGGAGATGGGGCAAGGGGGGAAAGATCACGGGGCAGGAAATCGGGAGGCCTGGATTGTAGCCCAGGCTCTGCCCCCAACTTATCACTGAGACCTTGGAAGGAGTCACTTCTGAACTCCTCCAGAAGGAAGGGCTGGATGAGCTCATCCTGTCTATGACAATCTATGTTCTGGGCTGCGAGTGTCGGTCTCCTGCTGGATGGAGGTGGCCTGGTGAGCTGTAATGGCTTTGGAATCGGAGACAGAGGATGCAGGCTCAGATCTCTCCTCTGCCACTTGTTTGTTACCTGAGTGACCTTGGACAAGTCACCAGCCCTCTGGACCCGAGGGTTCCCATCTATAAAACAATAGGGTTAAACCAGGTTCCTTTTGGCTCTAAATCTATGACCTGGTGGTCTTTCCATCCAAGTGTATCAGAACCAGTGACCCAGAGGCTTCCCAGACCCCCTCGTCTTACTGAGAGATTGGAGGAATGGGGCCGAGGGTAACCTGGTTGTGAGGTTACAGAACCCAGAACCAGAGCTGGAAGAGGCTTGAGAACAGGGAACTTTAAGAGCTGGGAGGAACATGAGAGGTCATGGAACCACAGCTACAGGGTTGGAAGGCACCATAGAGGCCAATGGTCCAACCCCCTCATCTTAATAGATGAGCAAACAGGAACACAGAGAGTTTGTCAAGTGCTTCAAGCTTAGAGATCCTGGCGTTATGCAGCTAATAAGTGTCTGAGCTCCATCCTAACTCTACACTGCCTAAATTCAATCCTCTCATTTATGTGAGCCCCCCACCCCCAGCCCTGACATCCTGGGTTCTAAGGGCCCTCCCAGCTCTGACATCCTGGGTTCTAAGGGCCCTCCCAGCTCTCATATCCTGGGTTCTAAGGATCCTCCCAGCTCTCATATCCTGGGTTCTAAGGATCCTCCCAGCCCTGACATCCTCGGTTCTAAAGGCCCTCCCAGCTCTGACATCCTGGGTTCTAAGGGCCCTCCTAGTCCTGATGCCCTGTGTTCTAAGGTTCCTCCTAGCTTTAACATTCTTTGTTCTAAGGACCTCCAAACTCTGACATTCTAGTTCTAAGGTCCATATCCCTATGAGCTGGAAGGAGCTTGGGGGAGGGATGACAGACTGAACAGTGACACTATCTGGGGCCCCCTCAGGCTGGGACATCTCTTCCCTGAAACCTGGCAGAGGGCCATGCAGCGGCACAGGTGCTGGATTGGCACTGCAGGAACAGCTGCGGCCACAATATGGAAACAGCTGCGGCCCCGGCCCTCCGTCTACATCCCCAAGTTCATTGCAGCCAATCAGGAGAGTCGAGCAGACAACCTCATTCCCGGCTCTCGAGCCCAGCAGGTGGGTGCCCTGGCTCTGGGCAGGATCTGGGGAGCACTGGGCTGGGAGGATTGTGGTGGGGACCCCATGTGACACTTGGCTGTTATACTCCTCCTGGTAGCTGGAGCAGATCCGCAGGGACATCCGTGAGTTCCGGGCCAGCAGTGGGGTGGACAAGGTCATCGTCTTGTGGACGGCCAACACCGAGTGCTTCTGTGATGTGGTTCCTGGGCTCAATGACACAGCTGAAAACCTGCTTCAGGCCATTGAGGTGAGGACATAGCATTGAGAGACCCCCCCCCCCCAAGGAGGGCACCGGCCTGGCTCAGGAAGCCGGGGCAGGGAGGGGGCGTGCAGCTTGGTCTGGGCTTGCTGGTATTAGAGAAGGACCTCTGGGATGAGGATCCAGAGGACTGCTTCTAGTCCCATGTTCCCCAGGTCTGGGCTTGGGGGAGGTTGGATCCAATGATTTCAAACGTCCCTTCCAGCTTTGACCGTCCCTTATTCATTCATTCATTCAGCAAATGTTCACCGAGCATCCACTGTGTACAGAGTCCTGCACTCAAGTCTTAGGGGGATAAGGCATAGCTCCTGTCCTCATGAAGGATATACTCTAGAAAGGGGATAAGAACCCAAAATGGAAAATTAGGGTGCACAGTAACTATGGCACCTTAGAGTGTGAAGGGAGAAAGGGATCTTAGAGAAAACTTCCTGAAGGAGGTAGTGTTTGAGGTATAGTCTGCCAGAAGTAGTGAACCATCTCAAAAGGTCTTCCTAGCTCTGACATCCTATGTTCTAAAGACCCTGTCAGCTCTGATGTTCCATGTTCTCTCAACTGATATTCTATGTTCTAAGGACTGTCCCAGCCCTGACATTCCATGTTCTAAGGGCCCTCCCACCTCTGACATCCCATGTTCTAAGGGCCCTCCCAACCTCTGACATCCCATGTTCTAAGGTCTCTCTTAGCTCTGACATCCTGTGTTCTAAGGAGCTCTCTCCATTCTGACGTTTTCTCTGTTTTTTTCTCTCACTCACAACAGCGGAACCTGGAGGTGTCTCCTTCTACCCTGTTTGCAGTAGCCAGCATTCTGGAAGGCTGTGCCTACCTCAATGGTGCTCCCCAGAACACCTTTGTGCCAGGTGCAATAGAGCTAGCCATGCAGAGACGGGTCTTTATTGGAGGAGATGATTTCAAGTCTGGCCAAACTAAGATCAAATCTGTGCTTGTAGACTTCCTCATTAGTGCTGGCTTGAAGGTAAGAGGGATGGGCAAAACCTGAACTTCAAAGAGGGCAAGAATGTCACAGTTGAGCCCGAGGACTGACTCAGTACAGAGAACATAGAATGTCAGAGCTAGAAAGGACTTTAGAACCTAGAGTGGATACAGACTGTTAGAGGTGAGAGGGTCCATATCACATAAACCCACCCCTAGTTTATAGTTGAAGAAATAGACCCAGGAGAGGAGAATTTACTTCCCTGCCCTGCAAGGTCAGTGGCAGAGCCAGAACCTCAACTCAGGCTGCCCACATTGCTGCTTATGGCTCTTTTTACTTCCTTGGATGTTGACAGGTGGTGATGGTGTGGGAAACCAAGCCATGAGTCACATTCATTTCCGGATGGATGTTGGGGATGGTGGAGAGGGAGGACAATTGGAATGCAGTGAGGAGAGGCTTATAGAGCCCTCTCCCCAGGCAACCCCATCGCCATCTCTTTCCTGCAGACTGTGTCTATTGTTAGCTACAACCACCTGGGCAACAATGATGGCCGGAACTTGTCAGCTCCAAAGCAGTTCCACTCTAAGGAGGTCTCTAAGAGCAACGTTGTCGATGACATGGTGCAGAGCAACCCGCTGCTGTACGGGCCTGGGGAGGAGCCCGACCACTGTGTGCGTATGAGCAGAAATCGTGCAGCTAGACTGTTACACATGAGCTGGCATTGGGGGCCCCCACAGTGAATAGATGTGTATGTGTGAGTGTACATGTAAGACCTGGGACCTCTGTATGTTCATGAATATGTGAGAACTGGGGCGTGTGTGTACATGTACTTGCGTGGATATACTAGCCAAGCAAATCCCTTCATGGCTGTGACTGGTCACATCAGGCACTCTGCTAAGCACTTTACAGATATTAACTCATTAGATCCATACAACAATCCTGGGAGGTCAATGATATTATTATCCCCATTTTACAACCGAGGCAGGCAAAAGTTAAGTGACTCGCCCAAGGTCACATAGTACATATCTGAGGTCAGATTGGAACTCAGGTCTAATGACTACAGGGCCAGCACTACAGTCACTGCCTCAATAATCCAGGGGACAGGTGATGAGGGCCTGAATTTAGGTGGTAGCTGTGTGAGTAGAGGAGAAAGGATCAGATAGAAGTAGAAATGCTCAGATTTGGCAGGGGATTGGGTATGGGATGAGAGAGAAGGAGGAGTCTGGGATAATGCCAAGGTTAGATACTTGGGAGACAAAAAGACAAATAGGAAAATTTGGGGGAAAGAGGGGGTGTTCTGTCGTGAAGACATTGAGTTTAAGATGTCTCTCGCAGCTGGTGGTATAGGACTGAAGCTCAGGAGAGAGAGTGGGACTGGGTGTAGACCAGGTCTGGAGTTATCTGTACAAAGCTAAGAGGTACACCCATGGGACCAGAAGAGGTCACTGAGGAGTGTAGAAGGAACAAAGGAGGGGGAAACACCCACATTTAGGGGGATAATATGGATCATGAACCCGCAAAGGAGACCAAGGAGCCGTCAGAAACGTAGGAGGCAAACCAAGAGGGAACAGGGTCACATGAAGACCCAGAGAAGAGGCAGTGTGCAGGAAGAGAGGGTGGCTAGCAGTGTCACATGTAGCCCCCCTCGAGGTCTCTCTGACAGAGACTAAGAAAGGAGGAGAGAGTGGGAGATGAGGTCAAGGGCTTTTGAGGTGGAGAGATGGGGAGAGAAAGCTCACATCAAGTGGTCTCAGTTTTCTCAGTAAAGAGGCAAAGTCCTCAGCTAAGAGACATAGGGGGAAGGGAGAAGTACAGGAAGCTCAATTCTGTGGGGAGTGAGATAGGGAAATCAATTAGGGAGGGATAAAAAGATTACCTTTCTGCAGTGAGGGCCCAGTGGAGGCTAAATAATGTTCATTTTGTAATGTACCAGGAGGAGGTGGGCAGTGGACCCAGGGCTGAGGTTTAGCAAGAGAAGGCCCTCAATAAGAGAAGGGGCCAGGGAATTCAAGAGCAGAAGACAATATAGAACTGAAATAGTGTCTGGAATAGCGAATTTGAAGTCAGGGAGACCCACACTCCAGTCAGTCAGGATACACTTACTGAGTACCCACTGCCAGGCACCATTCAAAGGATACAAAGACAAAAGTGAAACAATCCCCACCTCCCATATACAATGGGTGTGTGATCCTGGGCAAGTCATTTAACTTCCTGAGCCTCAGACCAAAAAAAAGTACTTTGTAAACCCTAAAGGTTTATATATAAATATATATATACACATACACACACATATTATACATATGCATGTGTATATGTATGTATATTTGTATATGTGTGAGATATATAGTGTGTATATATATATGTGTATATATGTATATATATACATATACACACACACACATACATATATAGTGTGTGTATGTGTGAAATGAACCAACATGGATTTAAGTGGCTACTGTGTGCCAGGCACTGTGTTGTTAGGTGTGTCAGAGAGGAGACTTGAACCCAGGTCCTCCTGGCTTCCCCCTAAAACCACACATCGCTGATGGAGCTGGCTCTCTAAGCATTAGCCCGCGCTGTCTCTCTTCTTGTAAGTGACATTATGATGATGCCTGTGTCCCCTCTCACACAAAAAAGGACAAGCCAAGATGCCATTTCTACTCCTGTTCCTCTCCAGGTTGTGATCAAATACGTCCCTTATGTGGGGGACAGTAAGCGGGCTCTGGATGAGTACACATCAGAGATCATGCTTGGGGGAACCAACACCATCGTCCTACATAACACGTGTGAGGTACGGGGTGAGGGGTCAGTTCTGGCACTGCTGGGGTGGGGGGGGCTGGGAGGGGGGCCCCCCTCCCCATGTCTGCACTGCTCCCCCCTCCTCCTCTCTGTTCACTTGCCCAGTGGGGCCTTTGCCTTGTCTCCACAGGACTCTCTCCTGGCCAGCCCCATCATCCTGGACTTAGTGATCCTCACTGAACTCTGCCAGCGCATCACCTTCTGCACTGACAGCGACCCCCACTTCCAGAGCTTCCACTCGGTCCTGTCCATTCTTAGTTTCCTCTGCAAGGCCCCGATGGTGCCCCCGGGCACCCCCGTGGTCAATGCCCTCTTCCGGCAGAGAAGCTGCATCGAGAACATTCTGAGGTGAGAGCCCACAGGGATCTGGGGAGGGACTACCCCGGGTGCTGGGCTGCAGGAGGGGGCTGGGGAAGGCTCTCCTCTCAGCCAGGGCTGATGCTTTCCTTCCTGTCCCCTCAGGGCATGTGTGGGTCTTGCACCCCAGAACCACATGTTGCTGGAGCACAAGATGGAACGTGTGAGCAGTGAGTTTCGACGTGAGGGTGCTGAAACCCCCACTTGCCCTGTGCCCAGGAAGAAGGGAGTGGCAGCTTCTTCCCCCAATGGTTATGTGGCTGGCACCAATGGGCATGCGCATGCTAGTATCCAGCATGCCCCTGCCACCTAGCAACCTTGGCATCTCCACCAATGATTCCTGCCAGTCTCACCCCTTACCACGATGCCCCCCCCCAGGCTGTTAATCCAGCCTCTCCGATCACAATAAATCTGGCAGCAGAATGGCATCTACTCTGAGTCCTTGGCTGATTCTTTTCCCAGAAGCCCCCTGGATGGCTGGAAGGCCAGCCTCTCCCTTCCTGTCACTCTGTGAACTAGACAGCCAGGGAGAGGTGTCCAGCTCTTAGGTTCTGGGATGACACCAGGAGGAAGGAGACGTAAACTCCTCTTCCAGGCTAAGAAACGGGATGGCCTGCCTCAGAAAGGACACCAAGAGAGGGGCCCCGGGAGACCTCACCCTGCCCCCATGACCCCTCCCAGGGAGGCTTGAATTGGGAGTCCCACCCCTGGGGTTCAATCCTGGCCCTTTCACTTACTCTGTGACCTTGGGCAGATCATTTGACCTCAGTTTTCTCATCTGTAAAATGACCTTTCTAAGGTCCCTTCCAACTGATCCCACCCCCCTGGATCACTCCATCCTATCTCGTCCCCATCCCCCCCACCCTTACTTGGCAGCCTCAGCCTCATCCCAGTCCTCCAGCACCTTGAAGCCATCTCATCAGGTCTATTTACAACGATCACACTGGATTCGCACAACAGCCCTGGGAGAGAGGGGGTGCTATTATCTTCCCCATTTTACATATGAGGAAACTGAGGCAAACAGGTGACTTGATTTGAGCTGGTGTCTTGAGACTGAAGTTGAACTTGGGTCTCCCAGGCTCCAGGCCTGCTGCTCTTATCTAACTGTGCCATCTAGAACAAATCTCAGCTCTTCCCCCACAGCTCTTCTATCTTCACTACCCCCAACCCCTAGCCTCCTCAGGGCCCAATCTTCACTCCTCTGGGACCCTCCCTCCCAAGTGTGCTCTGTCCTGCCCATCTTCATCGCTGTCTCCCAGAAGCCTTGCCTCTTTTGGGGTTACTCTTCTTTCCCCCTAATAAATCAGGCCCATGGCTCTTGGTCTGCTCCTCCACCACAATCCCTGCCCCTGCTTTGAACACCCCAGTTTGAGTTCCTCAAAATACTTTATCGCCTGGACTTCCTCTGTCTCAAGTCTTCCCCAACCAAGCATAGAACAGTCATTCCTTATGACACTGTATGGCATTTTAGACTGCAGGGTGCTAGGTTTACAGTGTAGAAGACCCGAATTCAAATCCTTCCTCAGACACTAGCTGTTACCCCAGGAACATTAAGTAACCTCCTTGGGCCTCAGTTTTCTCATCTGTAAAATGGGAAGGGCTGGACTTGATGGCTTTTAAGCTTCCTTTTAGCTCTAAATTTATGATTCTATGATTTCCCCCTGCCAAAAAAAACACCCAACAGAATTTGTGTGGGTGTCAGCTCCCTGACTATGCAGGGCCACCTCGCCCACCCAGAGCGGCTCACCCTGCCTAGGATGCTGTCGTCCATCCTGGACCCATTCCTGTTACCAGCCTTTATGGAGCTGGGGTGGGTACCACGCCCACAAGCCTGGGCACTTGAGGAGAAGCGGGGGAGGACACAGGAACCACCAAAGGGTTATGAAAAAAAATCAAATTCCATTTATTGATGCAGGTTCCCCCGCCCTCCCCCCACCCCCTCCCGTGGCTCCATCTCGACAGCCCTGGCAGTGGAGTCACAACGTCCAATCCCACGGCCTGAGCCCTGGCCCCAGGGCCGCCAGCCCCACAAGCAGACTGGGCTGGGGCTGCCCCAGCGGGGAGGAGGGCTGTATGGGCTGGGGGAGTGGACTCCGGCCCATCTGTCTGTCTCTGAGGTCCTCGCGGTATAAAAGTAAAGTTGTTGGTGCATGAATGTCAGGCCTGCTGGCCCCCGATGGGCACTGAGGAGTGGAGAGAGCGGCAGCTGGCCTGGAAGGATCTGGCTGCTCTGCCTTCCCCTGAAGCAGGGGCACTTCAGCAGAGGGTGGGCAGCCTCAGCCTCCCCCGGCCCAGGGCTTGGTGCTGACAGAAGGTCAGAGTGGACCCAAGTTGAAGGGACGGCCCAGTCCGTTCCTCGTTCTGTCCAAATGTCCGAAGCAACCTCTCATGCCTCCCACCCCCCCCTTGCCCTTTCCTCAGGCCCAGAAGACCAACTGGGGTTGACTTCAGGGAGGAGCAGCTCATTGCCCCACCCCAGGCAGAGTTCAGGAGCGCCCCCCCCCAACCCCAGCTTGTCCAGAAGGCCACAAGGTTGGGGTGATGGAGGAGCCAGCCCCAGATGCCCAGATGTCAACACCCCAGTGGGTGCCCATGGGCGAGGTCTGAGAGGGCTGGGGAGAGGAGAGGGAAAAGAGGGTATCCGGTCCTTAAATACACAAGTTTACAAGGGGGCCAGGGCTGAGGGGAGTGCTGTCCTCATCACACACTCATGGTCAAGCTGGGGGAGTACTGTGGAGAGAGCAGAGGGGCCGGGGCAGGGGACTCAGCTACTGTTCCAAGGAGATGAGGCCCCCACCCCATCCCACCCCAGGGAGAGACAGCCAGGATCACAGGGATCTACAGCTGGAAGGGCCCCAAGAGCTCCCACAGACCTTCCCCTTGGCTGAACAGATGCCAATCCTAACTGGGTGCTACTAGCTCCCAGGTTTACAAAGTGCCCTATGAGGCAGGGAGCCCAAGTACAAGCTTCCTCAGTTTACAGATGGAGTGTAGACTTGGGGTACTTGGACAGGCTAGTAAGAGGTGACGATGAGCCCCAGGTCTGCTGACTGCAAGGCCAGTGGACACTCTAGTGTCTCCCTCTGCCTCTCTCCTTGGCTCCAGCCTTCCCAATCCTCCCGCCCCCCTCCCCAGGGGAAGGGGGTTCCAAACCTCCCAGGAGTTGGGCACCCTGTTAGGAGGTGGGCACTGGTGCCTATGGGAGGGGGGCAGTGCCCACGGGCAGGGAGAGAGGAAGACCTGGGGGCAGGGGAAGGGGTGGGGAGGAAAAGGGGTTGCCCGAGGCCGGCCCTCCCACCTGGTGCCCCTCGGCCCGGCCCGGCGGTCACGGTCTTGCTCTGGCCCCCCGGCCACCGCGCTTGGGCCTGCCCGCGAGGCCCCTCCTGCCCGACGCGGGGGGAGGGTTGGCACGGTCGCTTACGCTTTCGCTCTGGAAGGGGTTGAGGAAGGTCCCGCCCATCTCGCCGTCGTCCCGTGGGGTGCCTGGGGGGTTGCTCATGCCGGCCATGTTGTTCGGAGAGTTCTGGGGGTGGGGGGATCCCCCCGGTCAGTGGGTCCCATCCCCATTCCCCACCCTGAGGCCCACCCAACCTCGGAGAGGGCAAACAGAAAGGGATTCCATTGTGGGGAAGTGATGGGGATCTATCCAGTAGCAAAGGGCATTGGAAGGGAAGGAGTCCAGGGCGGGAAAAGAGGCCCAGAGGCCCCATGGGTCATCCTGTGTTCCTGCTTGGAGGGGAGGGGGCCATAAGGAAGGGGCAGAGGTCAAAGGCATCACCAGATCAGAAACAGTCAGGGTACTTCCCTTACCTTGGACAACCCATCCATGTCACCTGAGCCTGCACAGAAAAACAGAGAGCTGGAGAGCGGCCGAGGTCAGCGGGGAGGCTTGGGCTTCCAAGCTTACCCACCGAGACCAGCCTCTCCGCCCAGCCCAGCCAGCCTGGGGTCAGACCTCCCCACCTCCAGGCTCTCCCGCAGAGTAGGAGCTACAGAGACACAGATTTCAGTTCACATATGAGAAAAAAACCTCCCAAAGATAATAGTAATAGTAAGATAATAATAAGTAATAATAACAATAAGTAAGTAATAGTAAGATAAGAATAAGAGCTGTCCCAAAGTGGATGTAATGAACTCCCTGTTCCTGGAAGCAATGGAACAAAGGCTAAGTAACCACTTGTCAAGGACGGAGACTGTGGAAGAAAGTCATCTCGCCATCATAGTTTATAGGAGGGGAAGAAGGGAAGAAGTAGATGTGTGCCCTTGATGTTGGGAGGGTAGATTTCAAAGATCAGAGAAAGTATGGTTAGAATCCTCTGGCCTAAACTTCTGCCAGGGTAATGAAGTCCAAAAGAATGGGAAGCACTGGAGAGGGCAATCTGAACACAAACAAATGATGTGGAAGGGCAGGTAAGGATGGGTGGAAACAAGCACATGGGAACAAAGGGTGATCTGAGGACAACAAAAGGCATTGGAAAAAGCTATACTGGGAGAAAAGCAAGGTCAAAAAAGGGACTCCGCATTTAGAGGCTATGGAGTCCAACCCCCCTCATCTGACAGGGGAAACCGAGGCACAGACTAGTTAAGTGACTTGCCTATCACATCACAGCTAGGAGGTGTTTGAGGCAGGATTTAAGTTGTTGAGTCATCTTTTTCATTCGTGTCCAACTCTTTGTGACCCAATTTGAGTTTTCTTGGCAGGAAAACTGAAGGGGTTTGCCATTTCCTTCCCCAGCTCATTTTAAAGATGAGGAAACTGAGGCAAACAGGGTTAGATGACTTGCCCAGTGTCACACAGCTAGTAAATGTCAGAGGTCAGATTTGAACTCAAGCCTTCCTGATTCCAGGCCCAGCACACTATCTGCTGAGCCAATTAACTGCCTCCTAGGCAAATAGAAGTTAAATGACTTACCCAAGGCCACACTATTGGCAAGTGTCTGAGGCCAGCTTTGTTTTTGTTTTGTTTTTTGTTTTTTTTTGCGGGGCAATGGGGGTTAAGTGACTTGCCCAGGGTCACACAACTAGTAAGTGTCAAGTGTCTGAGGCCGGATTTGAACTCAGGTACTCCTGAATCCAGGGCCGGTGCTTTAACCACTGCGCTATCTAGCTGCCCCTGAGGCCAGCTTTGACCTCAGGTCTTCCTGACAAGGCAGCTAGGTGCGGTGGATACAGTGCCAGGCCTAGTGTCAGGAAGACTCATCTTCCTGGGTTCAAATCTGGCCTCACATTTACTAAGCTGTGACTTTTTTTTTTTGGTGGGGCAATGAGAGTTAAGTGACTCTCCCAGGGTCACACAGCTAGTAAGTGTCAAGTGTCTGAGGTCGAATTTGAACTCAGGTCCTCCTGAATACAGGAGGTGCTTTAACCGCTGCTCCACCTAGCTGCCTCCTGCTGTATGACCGTATACAAGTCACTTAACCCCATTTACCTCAGTTTCCTCATATGTAAAATGAGCTGGCAAAGGAAATGGCAAGCCACTCCGGTATCTTGACCTAGAAAACCCCAAATGGGGTCAGGAAGAGTTGGCCATGACCGAACAATTTCCTGACTCCAGGCTCACTGCTCTACCCATGGAGCTATCTAGCTGCCCCAGGATTTAAACCCTGGTCCATTTTTTTTTTTTACAACTCTGCTCCAGGGCTAGGGCACCATTGTGGGCTCATGGTAGACAGAGCCTTGATGTCTGAGGACATCTACTGTAGTATCTTTCCCCTTAAGCCCACCTGTCTTCTGGAAGTCCCTATGTCTGCTCAGGGTACCATGACGCTCTAGACACTCATGATCTGAATCCTCAGTCATCCTCAACTCTTTCCCTCCCCTCCCACAGCTAAGCATCACCAAGTCTTAATCATTCTTCCTCTCCCATCTAACTCCTCAGCTCCACTCACAGAGGCCCAAGCCCTCATCACCTGGGCTATTGTTAGAATCTCCTAAATAGTTTAAGAGGCAACTTAGCTTTGTGACCCTGGGCAAGTCACTTAACCCCAACTGCCTCACAAAAAAAAAAAAAAAAAGAGAGAGAGAGAGAGAGGCAACATGGTATACCGAATAGTTTGGGGCTCAGGGTCAAAAAGAACTGCGTTCAAATCCTGTCAGATGTTTATTAGCTTAATTAACTCAGACAAGTCCACTTACTCCCTCCCCCCCACCTCTGTAAAACAGGGGAGGTTGAAGCAAATGGATTCTAAGGTCTCATCCAATGCTAAGATGCTTAAAATACTTACTCCTGACTGACTGATCCCTGCCTCCAATATTATTTCAAAATCTCCTTATCCGTTTCTATGCTGTTTGCCCCAGGAGGATGTAAGCTGCTTGTAGGTAGGGATTTGGGTTTTTTGCTTTCAGATCCCCAACATTTAACATAGTACCCAGCACATAGTAGGCACTTTAAAAACGGTTATTGATTGACTAATAAATGCTTGTCGAATGACTGATGGAGACAAGGTGGAACTATTCAATTCTTGTTCTAGGGAAAGGACAAAATTAAAATGGCTGGTAGGGATCCCTCCATAAGTCAGGAGGTAAGAGAATATCTAGTTACCTTTAATGAATTTAATTCAGCAGGCCCTAATTTGGAGGTGGGGTGGGGGCGAAGGGGCTAAGAGGCAGGTGTGATTACTCTCTGAAAAAGGTGGAAGAATGGACGAGAGACCACAAGCCCTAGAGATGGCCCGAGGTCCTGATCTTCCATAAGAGGTGAAAGCTGCATACTCTTCAGATAAAGGCCCAGTGTAACTGACCAAGCTCATGTCCTGTTTTCTTGGGGTTACAAGATCAGGGAAAAGACTGTAGTTTAAGCTTTCTTGTCTTTTTAGTCAAGCCTCTGGCGGTCTCTCCTGCCCTCCATGTAGAACAGACAGAGAGAAGCAGGCAGGGTTATGGTGGTAAGGTCTGGCTGAATAACCAGACCCCAAAGTATAAGAATTAACTGGGGGAGTGTAAACCAGGAAGGAGGTCTCTAGTTGAATGCTTCAGGGATCTGGCCTTAGGCTGATGCTATTCAACAGGCCCCAGGTGGCATGTCAATTTGGGTAAAATTGCTTGTTTCTTCTTTCTCTCTGTTGTTGTTCAGTCATTTCAGTCGTGTCTGACTCTTTGTGGCTCTATTTGGGGTTTTCTTGGCAAAGACACTGGAGCAGTTTGCCATTTCCTTCTCCTGCTCATTTTACAGATGAGGAAACTGAGGTAGACAGGTTTGAGTGACTTGCCCAGAGTCACACAGCTAGTAAGTGTCTGAGGCTGGTTCCTGATTCTAGGCCTGGTGGCCTTAGGATATACAAAGATCTCAATGGGCTAGAATGGGTTTGGTGCATATGAAGATTTCGAACAAGGGGATCTGGTTTCAAATCCTGACTCATATTATCAGTATGACCTTGCACAAATCATTTATACTTTGGGGTTTCCATTTCCTTTGTAAAATCAGTGGGATGGTCTTTAAGGTCCTTTCTAGGCCAATATATATAGTATGCCAGGGAAAAATACACAATTCTCTACTTGGATTTAAAAAATCAACTGCCCAAGATAGGGAAGATGTGGCCATCCATCAAGAAACACATATTTAGCACCAACTGTGTTCTGATTGTGTCAGTGAGCATTTACTGAACCACAAGGTCAACCAATTTTATCACAGTAGCCAAGAGCCAAGTCAATCTTAGGTAGCATTAGCATCCAAGCCAGGGGGATTGATGACTATATGGTTGTCCTCTACCCCTCAGACCTGACCCAGAGCACTGGGCTGAGATCTGCATTCAGGAAAGATGTGAGCCGGAGCTGGGCCAGGATGGTGAGAGGGCTGCCAGGAGGAGGAAACGAGGAGGTTCTGCTTGACTAACTGAGGATTCAGGAGCGGGGGCAGGGGCACAATGTTCTATTGGCAGGATGGTCTGATAACCATCTTCAAAGTGGTCCCTCATGCGGAAAAGACGCTGGTCAGGTTCGGCCTGGTCCCAGAGGCAGAAGCAGGGACAATTTGGGGAAGTGAGAGAGGGGTGGAATTCAGCTCCGATTGTCAGAAAAAAACATCCATCATCTGAGCTTTGCAATAAATTAAGAGGGTGGCCAGCTCCCTTGACAGGAGGCCAGGGAGGCCCCCATCCCAGGCTGGATCATAAGTTCATCAGTTTGGAGCTGAAAAGGACCTTTGAGAGCCCCACACACACCCCATGTCCCAGGGCTCTGTTGACAGATCTCAGGAGGTTTGTAAACTTGGATGGGGAAAAAAAAACGACATCTGGATTTTCATAACCCCTAACTGAAATTCAGCTTTCCCTTCAACTATTTTTCAAACTTAATTCTGACAAGGGGCCTGCCCAAAGGTCCTGGGATACAAAAAAACAAAAACCCCCCAAATGTGAAGCACCTCAGAGCTAAACAAAGCCCTTCATTTCACAGAAAAGCCAAGGAGGGTAACTGACGTGGGCACAGTCATACAGGTAGTGATTGGTGAAGCTAAGATTTAAACCCAGGCCTCAGAGTTCCAATGTAGAGCTCTTTCCCCCTTCACCAGCCCTGCCCCCTCATGTCGGGCCGTCTCCTTCCTGCTCTGATTAATCCAGCTTTCTCTGATCCAAAACCCAGCTTCCTAAAGCTCAGACCTGCTTCTGTCCAACTGTTCTCACTGACCCCTTTGGGGCCTTCCTATCACCCCAAGACAAAATCCAAACTCATTCATCAGGCAAATTAACTAGGTCCAAGCCCATACCACCTCTCCCCACCTCCTCTGTTCCATAACCAAAATTTGTCTTTATCCACTGGCTTTTCTTTCTTTTTTTTGGGGGGGGGGGGGTGGGTGGGTAGGAAAGGCAATTGGGGTTAAGTGACTTGCCCAGGGTCACACAGCTAGTAAGTGTCAAGTGTCTAAGGCTGCATTTGAACTCAGGTCCTCCTGAATCCAGGGCCAGTGCTCTATCCACTGTGCCACCTAGCTGCTCCCACTGGCTTTTCTTTATTCATGCCTTGGACTACAATTTTCTCTCCTAACCTAAACTTTCCTTAAACTTGAAATCCTATCTTTTCTATGAAAGCTTCCCTAACTACCTACTTAGAACCAGAATGTCAGAGCTGGGAGGGCTCTTAGAACACAGGATGTTAGAAATGGGAGCACTCTTAGAACTTGGAATGTCAGAGGTGGGAGGGTTCTTAGAATACAGGACATCAGAGCTGGGAGGACCCTTAAAACATGGAATGTCAGAAATGGGAGGGTCTGAGCTGAGAAGGACTTGAGAAAAATCCAGTCCGTAGTTTTGTTTTGTTTTGGTTTTTTTTGGTGGGGCCATGGGGGTTAAGTGATTTGCCCAGGGTCACACAGCTAGTAAGTGTCAAGTGTCTGAGGCCGGATTTGAACTCAGGTACTCCTGAATCCAGGGCCGGTGCTTTATCCACTGCGCCACCTAGCCGTCCCCCAGTCTGTAGTTTTAAAGACAGTCATACTGAAACTTAGAGAAGGAAAAGGCTTGACCAAGGTCACACAGCAAGTCAGTGACACAGCCAGCTTGTCCAGATTCAGCCTAGTTTCTTCCTCTATACTCTCCTGAAGCATTGTGTCTGAACCAATGATTCTCAAATCCCTATCACTTATGCTTTTCAAGTCTGGAGCGCAGTCCTGTGTCCTCACTGTTACTCACCACCCAGGGCAGGGGCAACTCCTCTCTCCCCACCCATTCCCACTGATAAGCTGGGAGCCCGGATTGCTCCAATGAAATCCCAGTTAAGCCGTTGTTGAAAGAAATTTATTCTTGTGGTGACCAATAATGACCACTAGAGGGAACTCGTCAACCACGGTACAGCCTTTAGAACCCTGGAATTTGGGAAGGGAAGAGAAGGGAGAGTTGGGGGTGGGGGTGAGGGGGAGAAAGCCAGTGGTCTTCAGAAGATCTTAGAGCAAAGAATGTTAGAGCTAGGAGGGCCCCTAGAACATGGGATTGCAGAGCTGGGAAGCCCTTAGAACATGGGATGTCAGAACTGGGAAGGCCCTTAGAACATGGGATGTCAGAACTGGGAGGGCCCTTGGAACACAGAATGTCAGAGCTGGGAGGGTCCCTAAAACAGAGAATGCCAGAGCTGGAAGGGATGTCAGAGCATGGAACACAGAATGTCACAGACTGGAGTCACGTACCTAAAGAGCCATTCATGTGGTGTGGCTCCATTGCCCCCATTGCTGTCATGGGGCCCTCAGGCCCGGGGCCCATTGGGAACTGAAAAGAGAAGTGAGTCAGTGTGGGTCGCTGGTGGGAGCTGGGGTATAGAGGGCAAAGAGGTGCTGGAGGGTATTAGGGGGTGTGGGGGATGGGGCTCAGCCTTTGGGGGAAAGGTCACTCACGTTAGGCCTGTTGCTGCCTGGCCCAATGGGGTTCATCATGGTGTACATGCTCTCACTGGAATTGGTTGAGTCTGGGGGTTGGGAAGAAGCAGGTGAGGAAAGACCCTTCTCTTCCTCCTCCCATTCCCTCCTCTTTCCCACCAAATCCCTCCCCGCCACCCGCAACGCAAGGCTCCCCCAACCAAGTCCTACCCCCAACACCAGAGCACCTACTACTGTACCTCCAGGACTAGGCATGATGGGAGTCCCAGGGGGGCCACCTCCTCCTGGGGGACCCTGTGGACAGGTAGGGGCAAGGTAAAGACCAATGAGGATGGAGTTCCCAAACAAAGCCAGGTATCGAATGTCTCAGCCTGCTTTAATAACTCATTTCATCTTAATTCCTGGCCTCACCTTGACCTCTGACCCAAGACCCCTGCCTCCCTCAGACCATGCCCCATTCTGACTTCTGAGGCCTTCAGCCAGTCCTGTGACTTCACCCTCACCTTTGACCCCTGCCCACCCAGTCAGGTCAGGGCATAGACTCACCACATAGTTGCCCGGGGAGGAGGAGGAGTATGCTATCTGGGGGAGGGGGGGAAATAGTGGTTAGCTCCGACTCCATATGAGGCTTGCTGGGTATCAGCCCACCCCCTTCCCCCCTCCCCCACCTCCAAGGGAGGGTCTGTCCCACTCAGCCCATGCTCCCCTCACTCTTTGCCAGAGACTCACTGAGTTGGTGCTGGGGTTAGGCCATGGCCCCCGTCCTCCTGGACCCCTGGAAAAAACAGGGGTGGGTCAGCTTGAGGGGGGTACCAACCTGGGAACTGTGCAGGGCACCAGTGGCCAAGGACACAAACACAGGCATGTACATCAATGTGTGTGCACAGGCATACGTGGAACGTGTCTGTACAAGTACATGTGTACGCTACATACATGTTCAAGACATTCACACAAATAGGAAGGTGCATCCTACCAACATGGGTGTGTCATGTACACACACATGTATGTAGACAGGCACACCTGTGTACTATACACCAACAGCTAGGTACATGGGTGAGGACAAGCACACAAGGATGCTGGGCTGGGGGCCCACAAATGAGGGTGGCTTATCTGTCTTCCTTACATGTTCATCCCTGGCATGCCGGGCCCAGCCAGGGCATTGGGTGGGGGCCTCATCCCGCTGCTGTAATTCTGTAAGAAACGGGACAGAGCCTATGAGGCTGGGCTGAGCTGGGCTGATAAGGGAGATCCAAGCCCTCAAAGCCTTCCACCCCTAACCTCCTGCAAAGAAGCCCCACTCCTTACCTGAGGCCCCATCCCCGCCATTCCTCTGGGAGGATTCATCCTCTGCATTGGGCCCCCCATGCTCGGATGGCCTATAGGAGAAGGAGAGCTGTGTTGCAATATCATGGTCAGCATCTACAGATACCCCAGAATGCCCAACTAGGAGGCTCGTAGACACAGGGTCCAAAGACAACTCAGGGTTCTAGAGTGTGGTCGGATGACCATGATTCAGATGGGGAGTGATGGTTCTAGATCAGAACAGGGTCCAAAGCAGATATGACAGCAGCCACCAGGATGAGGGATCCCCTCTGATGGTGGATTCTAGTGTCAGGATTTCAAACCCTGCCATGTCCACCTTCATCCCATCTCTCCTAACACTACCTCCCCCTCTGGCCTCAGTCCTGGCCTATGCAACAGCCTTCTTTCTCTCATCAGCCCCTTCTCCTACCCAAGATCCCTGCACTGCAACACTTCCCACTCCTCTTCCCCAGCAGCCTCCCCAGATCTTAGCTCCCCACCAGGCTGGATTCTCTCCTCTCCCACCCACCCTTCAATCGGCCACCAAAGGCATTTTCCTCAAGCATAGGTCTTTGAGACTCAGCTCAAATCTCACCTTTTAAAGGAGGCCTTTCCCCACACTCCAGGCCATATGTAGGATCTATGCTGTGCCCAATTAGACTGGGAGCTCCCTGAGGGCAGGGACTGTTTTTTGCCTTTCTATGTATATCCAGCACTCAGAATAGCCCCTGGTATGCAGTAAATGCTTAATAAGTGCAGGAGCAGGGGGCAGCTAGGTGGTACAGTGGATAAAGCACTGGCCCTGGATTTAGGAGGACCTGAGTTCAAATCTGGCCTCAGACACTTGACACTTACTAGCTGTGTGACCCTGGGCAAGTCACTTAACCCGCATTGTTCCACCAAAAAAAAAAAAAAAAAAAGAATAAGCGCAGGAGCACAACCTCTCTTTTTATAGCTGTGGCTAAGATTCCAGGGACACCTGTGGTGGGTTCCAGGGGTGGGCTCCAGGAGGAGGGAGGGGCTCCTGGGTCTATGACCATGCTACTCACCCTGAGCCCGCGTGGATGGGTCCATGGCATTGGGCAGCAGCGGCTGGGAGCCCGGGACTCCCACAGGTGGCTACAAGGGAGTGTCAAAGATGAGGCCCAGGGCCACAGCAAGCCCCAGGGCCTCCCCCACCCACCCTTAGTCCCCTGCCCTGCGCAGTCCAGGCCTCCAGACTCACTGAGTGCACCAAAGGAGACCAAGAGGCTCACCTGGTTTGGCATTCGGAGGGACGGCCGGGGGCCTCCCGGGTAACGAGGAGACATGAAGGGCTGCGAGAAACAAGGGGGGTGGTTTGGGCCGGAGGCAAGAGGAGGCTCCAGCCCCTTCCCCATTCCCAACCCCACAGGACCCACTAACATCACCCTCTCCACTCGCCCTGTCCCTGCCTGGAAGCTTCCTCCCTGGCCCAGAGAAACTGCTGCTCCCTCTGTCTATTATGTTTGTGGGGGAGGGCCACGGGCTTAGAGCAAAGGTGTCAAGCTGAGGCTTGGGTAGCACGGGGAGGCCAGGACTGCTGGCTTCTCTCTTCCCATCTCCTCATCAGGCCTAGTGAAGGACTGAGATTCGTGGGGCCTGCGAGGGGCGAGGGGCAGAGAGGAGAAGAGGGACACCGTGATTGAGAAAAAAGCATAATACAGAGCATTTCACAAATCAAGCCTCGTTCAGTCCTCACAAGAACCCTGGGAAACAGGTCCCCATTTTACAGGTGAGGATACCGAGGCAGGATTTGAACTCAGGGCTACCTGACTCCAGACCCAGCTCTCCATGGATTGCACCAGCTAGTGGCCTCTTAGGATGATGAATGGAAAGACTGCTTGTTTTCATGTATGTGAAACATGCTGTGATATCTGTGTGGGCATGTGGACATGTGTGCGATAGGTGTGGTCACGGGCAGTGGGAGACAGTAGATGCCAAGAGAAGCTGGGGGGAGCAGGATGTGTGTGTACGTGCATGTGTGCAAGTTCACACACGTGAACTTGGAGTAGACAGGAGTTGGGGGGAGTGTGTGCAGGGAGAGCTAGACTGGACAAGGAAGAGACAGGCCTGGGAAGGAGGGAGGGAGGCCTTGAGGAATGAGTCGGGCAGGGAGTTGGCTGGGAGGGGGCGCCCACAGGCTGGGCGAGGCTCTCCTTACCTGACTGTGAGGGCCCATCATGGGGGCGTTGGGATTGTGTGGGGGGGGCTGGGCATGTGGAGACGGCTGAGAACCAGGAGGGCCCTTGGGGAAAAGCAGAACACAGAGGGTTATGGTGCCACGGCCAGAGGTCCCCCCATCCCTGGGCCCTGGCAGGCTGGCTGTGATGCCCACCTGGGGCTCCTGGGAAAGGACCCAGCTGGGTCAGTCTTCTCCAGCTGTGACTTAAATATGGTGGCGGCCAGGGGCTGGGACAGGTGCTGGGGTTGGGAGATGGGGGAGGGGATGTCTCCCAGCACACCCCAGACCAGGCTGCCTTTCTGGGGCCCTGGGCCCCAATTTCCCAGGGTCTGAAGCAGGAGAAGCTGGAGAAAAGGCCATTTAGGAAGGTAAGGGAAAGAGGAAGCTCCCTGGAGCCTCAGGCACATGGTCCTTTGGTGCCAGCTCTGGGTTCCAAGGCTCCCCAGCTCCACTGTTAAGCCTGGGCAGCCCCGGTCCCCCAGCCCTGCCTCTCCTTACCTCCCTTACCCAGAGCCAATTCCCATCCTCTTCCTCCTCATCTTCCCCATCCAGTCCTTTGGACCCTCCCCCTCCCAAAGCCCAAGCCTGTCTTGGCCCTCCCCTCCTTTCCTTCTCTATACCCGCCCCACCTCCAGTCCCAGCCTGGGCCCCTCCCAGAAGGCCAAGCAGGGGATTAGCAGGGGAAGGAAGCCCCTCTCTGTTTCCCATTAGCACTAATTAAGAACAGATGAGTTTATAAGGCAGTTCCTGGTTGGGGGGGAGTAGTGCACAATGGCAGGAGATCCACACAACACACTGCAGCCTGTCTCTCTCTCTCTCTCTCTCTCTCTCTCTCTCTCTCTCTCTCTCTCTCTCTCTCTCTCTCTCTCACACACACACACACACACACACACACACACACACACACACACACACACACACACACACACACACACACGGACCACCCCCAATGCCTCCCCCCCCCTACCCATAGGGAACCCATCCCTCCCCACATTCCACACTACTCTTTCTGTCATACAAATATCCCCCCCCCCCACCCCTGCAGTGTATCCATACCTCTCCCATCTCCACCCCCTCTCGAATACAAGCAGATCTCAGGCTTTTTTCTAACCCCCTTACATACACACACACAGTTCCCCAAAGCCTCCCCTTTCTCACAAACACACGACCCAGGTATTGCTCCCCCAACCCTTCGACTCCTCACCCCCCTCCCAGGCTTCTCTCTCTCTCTCATTCATACTCATAGACCTCCCCTCTCCAAGCATACACATGCCCACATCTCTCTTTTACAGAAACACATACATGAGTCTTCCACATATACATAAAATAACCCACCCCCACCCAGGAATCACGCCTCTCTTTTCTCATACACATGACCCCTCTGAGATCTCCCCCTCCCATCACTGGTCTTGTGTCCCCCCCACCCCCACCCCAACCACACCCCAATACTTGCCCTCTCTCCATCCATGGATCTCTGGTCCTCTCCGACTCCACCCCCATACACACAGAGTCATCTCACCCTCTTCTCTCTCTCTCTGACCCTATAACCTCCTTTTTCTTCTTCCTTTCACACCCACACACCTCCACCTCCACTCCCCCACCTCTCACTTGCCTGTCTTATATATCCAATGTAGCCCCCATTCACTGTCTCTCTCTCTCTCTCTCTCACACACACACACACACACACACACACACACACACACACACACCCCTACCCCTGTCTTGCAGAAGCACAGGCCCTTGGAGGACAACTACACCAACCCTCTAGGAACCAGAATTTCCTCTCACACCCCTAACAAGAGCTCAACCAGCCTCTGCCTGTAGACATGCAGTTGTTCCATCTGGGCCCGGCCGGCCCTAGTGTTTAGGAAGTGTTTCTCAGTGTCAACTATCCTCTTTGTGACTTCCCCCCACAGTTCCTGGTTCTGCCCTCTGGGGCTGATCATCTTCCACATGACAGCCCTTCAGATTCCTGAAGAAAACTATCATGTTGTTCCTACGCCTTATGATTTTCTAGGTTAAACATGCCCAGTTATTTCAACTGGTTTTAGTATTTTCATGGATTCAGGGGCAGCTAGGTGGCGCTGCAGTGGATAAAGCACCGGCCCTGGATTCAGGAAGACCTGAATTCAAATCCAGCCACAGACACTTGATACTTACTAGCTGTGTGACCCTAGGCAAGTCACTTAACCCTCATTGCCCCACAAAAAACCAAACCAAACCAAAACAACCCCACAAAACAAAAAACTTAAATGTTCATATTATCATGGATTCAAGGCACTTCACCATGCTGATCACCATCCCCTGGGTTCTCTCTCTGTCCTTAAAATGTGGCACCCAGGGGGCAGCTACGTGGCACAGTGGATAAAGCACTGGCCTTGGATTCAGGAGGTCCTGAGTTCGAATCTGGCCTCGGACACTTGACACTTACTAGCTGTGTGACCCTGGGCAAGTCACTTAACCCCCATTGCCCCGCAAAACAAAAACAAAAAACAAACAAAACAAAACAAAAATGTGGCACCCAGAATGTCACATGCTATCTCTGAAGTGCCTAACTGAGGCAGAATACAACAGGACTCCTGTACACTATCACTCAATGCAAAGAAGACTTCCTTAACTTTTTTGGGCTGCCATATCACACTGTTGACTTATGCTGAACTTGCGGTACACAAAGATCCCCAGATCTTTGTCAGGCAAACTGTTGTCTATTGAAGGGCATTAGATTGTGGGGCTCAACTCAGAAACATGGAATTTGTAGTTCAAGTGCCACCTCTGAAGTCTTTTTTTTTTTTTTTGGCGGGGCAATGGGGGTTAAGTGACTTGCCCAGGGTCACACAGCTAGTAAGTGTCAAGTGTCTGAGGCTGGATTTGAACTCAGGTACTCCTGACTCCAGGGCCGATGCTTTATCCACTGCGCCACCTAGCTGCCCCTGAAGTCTTTTTAACAATAAGATCACTTAAGTTTTAGGAACCTGAACTGGAGTTGTCTCATCTAGAAAACAGATCATGATGAGCCAAGCCTTCTTCGGTGTTTTAGTGAAGTCCAGAAAATATATGTCTCTGAGGGCACTGCCATCATTACTCTTTTTATCTTATACTTGAGAAGCTGATTTCTTGGAACGGTGTAGGACTTTACATTTATCTGCAGTATCTACATTTACTAAATCTACCTTCCCCAGGCTGGCCCAGTGCTCTGGCCTCTCCAGATCTTTTGGGGTCCCAGCTAATCCCTCAGTTTGTTAGGGAACAGTTATCCTTCATGTACAGATCTGGTCAGTGCCTCCTTGAGTTAAGTCATTAACAAGAATGCAGGATGGGGGCAGCTAGGTGGCCCAGTGGATAGAGCACTGGCCCTGGACTCAGGAGTACCTGAGTTCAAATCTGGCCTCAGACACTTAACACTTACTAGCTGTGTGACCCTGGGCAAGTCACTTAACCCCAATTGCCTCACTAAAACAAAACCCCCCCAAAAAAAACAAAAACAAAAACAAAAACAAACAACCAAAAAAACCCAAGAATGCAGGATGGCCAAGAAACACAATGCTGATCCATGGGTCACTTCCCTACAGCCACCTTTCTTCTTCTCCTTCTTCTCCTTCTTCTTCTGTGTGTGTGTGTGTGTGTGTGTGTGTGAGAGAGACAATTGGGCTTAAGTGACTTGCCCAGGGTCACATACTTTCTGAGGCCACATTTGAACTCAGGTCCTCCTAACTCCAGGGCCTGTTCTCTGTCCATTGTGCTACCTAGCTATCCCAAGCAGCCTTGCCTCTAAATTAATATTGAATTAGAATATCCAAAACCCACAGCCCCAGCCTCCTGAATGTGGGACCTCTGCCTCCCTGACATATACATACCATCTCCTCCTGCCCTGGGTCCTCCAACATCCTCCCTTCCCCCACTACATGCACACGCGTGCACGCGCGCATGCACACACACACACACACATTCTCTCTCTCCCCCCCCACTTCTTTATCCCTCTGACATAGATCCCTTCCCTCCCATACCCCATATCCTCATCCACTCTCATACCACACATCTCTCTCATACACAAACACCCCCTACTTCCCTATCCCAAGAACCTCTTGCCTTTCTCACACAAAGACCTTACATCCCTTTATATTTCTCCCTCTCTCACATACAGACCCCATGCTTCTCTCTCTCTCCCTATACACACACATACATACTTTCTTTTCTTTTTCTCATAGACCACCAATATTCTCTCCTACCTCCTCTTCTCTGTCCTTCCCTTCCTCCCCTCCCCTTTCCTTCTTTTCTCTCTCCCCCCTCTGTGTCTCTTTTCCTCCCTCCCACTCCCCTTCTCTGTTTCTGTCTCTCCTTCCCTCCCTCCCCTCTTTCTTTCTTTCTGTGTTTCTGTCTCTTTCCCTCCCTCCCACTCCCCTTCTCTCTCTGTCTCTCTCTCTCTGAGATGCTTCCACACTTCCCCCCCAGATTTTATGCCTCTCACATGTGGACCCCACACCCTCCTCTCTCCTATACAGAAAGACCCCATCTCTCTCTCTCTCTCTCTCTCTCTCTCACACACACACACACACACACACACACACACACACCCTCCATATTCCTCTTTCTCACAGATTTCACACCCTTCTCTCTCACCCACAGACCCCCATGACACCCCACACACATTCCAAGAACCTCCACCCCCTTGCTCCCCTCTGCCCTCTTCCTTCCCCTGGCTCAAACACAGAGACCTGAGCCCTTCATTTTGCACAGAAGTCATGCCCCCCGCCCCCGCCTATCCCCCTCATCCTCTGTATCAGCCTAACACCTCTCCTACACACACAAACCCCACATCTCTGACTCCCAGACAGAGCTCCCTCCTGCCTGCCTCTCTCCTTCCCTCCCCCCACACATACAGCCTCATGCCTATTTCTTTCTCTCTCCCACACACACACAGACCTCATGCCTCTCGTTCACATGCTAGTCTAGAGACCCCATGCTGCTTCCTCTCTTACAGACATCCAGACCCCAAAGCCACAAAGAGCTCCAGGCCTCCCCCCCATCCTCCCTCCCCCTCCCACACAGATGCCCCCCCAACACGCCCCCCCCCCGCCTCTCTTTCTCACCATGCACAAGCCTCCTCTATGGCAGGCCACACCATCCCTTTCTTCCTCTCACACAAACACAGGGCCACGGGCTGCACACAGCTGTGACTCACACACAGGTAGACCCTACTGCCCACACACACACACTCTCTCTCTCTCCCTCCCACCCACCCACATACACACACACATAGACACTCTCTTCCTTCTCCCTCCTTCTCTCCCTTCTCTTCTCTCTTTCTTCTCCATCTCTCCAGGACACCCATATCATTTGCTCTCCCTCAGACACACAAACATACATCCCATGGACTACCGCATCCCCCCCCCCACACACACACACTCACACTCTCTCCCTCCCACACACAGACACGCTTTCCCACTTTCTTCCTTCTCTTTCTCCCCCACCTCTCCAAGACACCCATATCATTTTCTCTTCCTCAGACACACAAACATCCCATAAACAACTGCATCCCATGTACAGACACACACACACACACACACACACACACACACACACAGCCCCACACAGCCCTACCTACAGAGAGCTTAACCTTCAGCCTCCCCCCAGCCCTGCCTCATCCTTGAGGCTGCCAAGGGAGGAGCCCAGCCCCCCAATCCCACGCTCCCCAGGAGACAGCTCCACTGTGATACCTGAAAGAAGCCAGCTGGCATAGGCATCCCATCACTGGGAGCCATGCCACCCATCACCGGGCTGGGCGCTGCGGCTGCACTCTGAAAAGCAGAAAGAGAAGGGTCTGTTAAAATTTACCATGATAGAGTCTGAATGCCCCCATTCTTGACCCTAGGCCTTCTGTCCCCTACTTGTCCCAGTCCTAGGGCCTCCACGAAGGGAGGAATGGTACACTGTATAGAAAGAACACTGCATTTGGTATCAAAGGACCTGGGTTCAAATCCTGTCCTCTGTCACTCACTACCTTGGGATGTTAGGCAAGCCACTTCTTAACAAGTCATCACCTATAAAATGAAGGGGTAATCTAGATCTATAATCCTATGTATATTGGGGGTAGGTAGGCCTAGAGTTGATGGGCTATTGTTCTGATACATGTACTTTTTCTATGTCTCAGTTTCCCCTTATAAATTGAGGAAAAGGAATCATTGATTTCTTTCTTTCTTTTTTTTGCAGGGCAATGAGGGTTAAGCGACTTGCCCAGAGTCACACAGCTAGTAAGTGTCAAGTGTCTGAGGCTGGATTTTAACTCAGGTCCTCCTGAATCCAGGGCTGGTACTTTATCCACTGTGCCACCTAGCTGCCCCCTGGAATCACTGATTTCTAAACTCTGACTTCCTGTGTTCTAAGGGCCTTGTTCTAAAGGCTTTCCCAGCTCTGACATTCCAGAGTTCCTTCCAAGTTTAAATCCTTAAAGTCCATACTTGGGAGAATCATGAGATCCTTAACCGTATAGAACAGCCAGGTCAACCTGAGGCCCAGAGGGAGAAGAATCTTGCCCTGGGTCACAAAAAGAATAGGTAGTACAACTGGCACCACCCAGCCACCTTTACCCAAGTCTAGGGGTCCTTAGAATCTCTGGAAGTGAAGCCTATGGAGGGGTTCTCAGAATCGTGTTTTCAAATGAATAAAAGACACAGGAGTACAAGGCAACCCAAAGGTTCTAAAAGAGAAAGATGTCATTTTCCCCCAATCCAAGATAACCTGACACACCAGGTGAATCTCAGGTTAAGGATCCCCACCCCAGCCCAATTCAATTCTAAGAAAGAAGAGACACAGAACTGAGATAAGAAGGGGCCAGTTTCTGGCCTTCATTCCTCCTCATCCCCTCCCTCTCCAAACCTCCCCCTCTTTCAATCCCCAGCCTTTCTATGAAGCCTTTCCTGACCTATCAGTGAGGCTCCTGTGGGCGTATGAATCGCATGCTTCCCTAGGAGACATGAGGCTGTGTTTTGTTCCTATCCCATCAAGTGTCTATTAGGTGCCTATAACATGCCAGCATTGTGCTAAGCCCTGGGGATACATGGACAGAAACCTGCGGCACCTGCCCTCCAAGGCCTTCCAGTCTCCTGGAAAGGTACAAATGGAGCTTGCGGACAAGCAGCACGAATGTGATGTAGAAGAGGGAGGAAGCACAATCGACCCAGATGATCAGAAAAAAAAAAGGCTTTCAGTAGGAGACAACATAAAGAGCTGAAGGAAGCAAAGAGAGTGCTAAGCAGTGAGGTGGCTCAGGGGATAGAGCACTGGGCCTGGAGTCAGGAAGACCCTGAGTTCAAATGTGGCCTCAGACACTTGCTAGCTGTGTGATTCTGGGCAAGTCACCTAACCCTGTTTGCCTCAGTTTCCTCATCTGAGGAAATGGCAAACTGCTCCAGTATCTTTACCAAGAAAACCCCAAATAGGGTCACGAAGAGTCAGACCTGACTGAAACAACTGAACAACCACCCCCTTTGAAATTGTGGTGGGTCAATATGTTGATCAGAGTTACTAAGTCTTTCATAGCGGATTATCATCATAATATTGCTGTGTGTATGTGTGTGTGTGTGTGTGTGTGTGTGTGTGTGTGTGTGTGTGTGTGGCAGTTGGGGTTAAGTGACTTGCCCAAGGTCACACAACTAGTGTCAAGTGTCTGAAGCTGCATTTGAACTCAGGTCCTCCTGAATCCAGGGCTGGTGCTCTATCCACTGCACCACCTAGCTGCCCCTATAATATTGCTTTTACCATGTAGATTGTTTTCTGGTTCTGCTGGCTTCACTTTGCATCAGTTCACATAGGTCTTCCCAGGTTTTTCTGAAACCATCCCTTTTAGGCTCAGGAGAAACACTGGGCAGGATGTATAGATCTGGGCATCGTTTGCCTGGAGAGTGTAATTGAAATGATCATGGGAGCTGATGAGATCACCAAGGGAAACAGTATAGAGGGAGAAGGGAAAAGCAATCCATGACAGAGCCTTGAGGGACACCCAGGGATGAAGAAGTGACAAAGGACATTGAGAAAATACAGCAGGACAGCCAGTAGGAAAACCAAGTGAGGGGCAGCTAGGTGGCGCAGTGGATAAAGCACTGGCCCTGGATTCAGGAGTACCTGAGTTCAAATCCGGCCTCAGACACATAACACTTACTAGCTGTGTGACCCTGGGCAAGTCACTTAACCCCAATGGCCTCACTAAAAAAAAAAAAAAAGAAAGAAAAAGAAAAGGAAAACCAAGTGAGACTGGTATCATGAAAACCAGAGGGAAGAAGTATCATGGAGGAGGTAACGGACATTGTCAAAGGCTGGAGAAAGGTCAAGAAAGATGGGAACTGAGAAAAGGCCTTTGGATTCAGCCATTAACAGATCACTGGTAACTATGGGGAAAGCAGGTCCATTTGATTGCAAGAGGGTTTAGAAGAGAGAAAGGACTGTTTGGAGCTCTTTTGATTATCTACTGCTGAGTCCCCCTCTTAGAGCATTCATTCATTCATTCATTCATTCATTCATTCATTCATACAACAACCACTTGTAAGACACCTCTTGTGGCCCTGGGCTAGAAATAAAGATAACAATTAAACAATTATTAGATCCCCTTTTCCAGAACCTGGCCCAAGGCTGCCAATATCTTTCAATAAAAGGCTTGCTGGGGCAGCTAAGTGGCACAGTGGATAGAGCCCCCGCCAGGAGTCAGGAATACCTGAGTCCAAATCTGGCCTCCGCTATATGTATGACCCTAAGTAAGTCACTTAACTCAAATACCTCCAAAAACCAACCAACAAAAAAAAAAAGCTTGTTACTGGCTAACGGATCAGATCCTGTTCTGCCTGCTTCCTCGGCCTGCCATTAATTTCCCAGGTCCCTTCTAACTCCAAGATGTTATGTTCTATGATATTAAGAAGGATTCCTAAATGAGTCCTGCTTTCAAAACAAGGAGTTAAGTCAAAGTTAAGTCCGCTTCACGTTCTACTTGCAAGTACAACTGCATGAAACTAAAGACATGCCTCTCCCCCAACAGCACAGTGTATCGGAAAAACCACCGGAACAGAGGTCAGAGTGGCAAGGTTCAAGTTCTAGCATGACCACCTAATCACAGAGTGTTCTTGGACAAATCACATGACAGTACTAAACTTGATCCTACTAAATGATTCTAGATCATAGTGTCAGAAAGCCTAGAAGTCATCTGCTCCAACGTACATTTTACAAATGATGAAGTGGTGAGTTCAACTTCACACCAGTGCTGGGAGGATCCGCATCCAGGCCTCTTGATGCTAAATCAGCTTGGCTACCCCCCTCCCCCACTGATAAAATGGGAGAATATTTGCACCTGTCAGAATGGTTTAGAGGCTCAAATGAGATGTGGTTAAAATGACATGTAATGGGGAAACTGATGTTAGGTAAATGTATGATGCTGGTGATTTTAACCACACTGAACATGTCTCTACAGGAAAGATCATTGGGTAGTTAAGGGTATTAGATTGCAAGTAAGGATGGCTTCATTCTTTGTACCTATATCCCCAACACAGTGCTCAGCACGTAGTAGGTGTTTAATTACTATACACCACAGCTCTGTCACAGTTCAAATAGTTATCCTTTCCTACACCCCTTTCCCCCAAAAAAACTCCCCAACTTTTTAACTTTGAGTGAAGTTACATGACAATTAGTAGACTTTCTTCCCTGGTCCAAATCCGGTCTTTTAGTATGATACTGTATGAGAGATAGTGGTCCCTTTGGGTTCCCCGCTTTTCTTCAAATCATTAAATTAGGCATGGTAGCTATTGCAGTTCCTTAATATGTGCATTTGCTGATCCTTTCAACCCCTGAAAGTGGGTGGGATAATTATTATTTGCCTTAATTCCATTCCCTTTGTTACTGTTTTCTTGCCCATATCCTCCCATTTTCCGGAATATCCATATCTGTACCAGCTCTGCATTCACTCTCCCAGAATGCTCCTTGGAATGGGGACTTTTGTTTAATTTTTTTTTTTTTTTGCAGGGCAATGGGGGTTAAGCGACTTGCCCAGGGTCACACAGCTAGTAAATGTCCAGTGTCTGATGCCGGATTTGAACTCAGGTACTCCTGAATCCAGGGCCGGTGCTTTATCCACTGCGCCACCTAGCCGCCCCCTTGTTTAATTTTTAAATTGATCCACAACCTTTCACAGTTGCATATGGTAAGCTTGGATTGGCATGGGCCATACTGAAGAGTCTCCTAACCTCCAATTCTCCTCCTCCACCCAGCTGCCAAAACAACCTTCCTCAAGCACAGGCCTGACCATGTGGCTCTCCCACTCAAGAAGCTTTAGTGACTCTAGGATGAAATACACACTCCTCAGCTTGATATTGAAAACCCTTCTCAGCAAGGCATCAAGCTCATCTTTCCAGGCTTATCTTACAGTATGCCTGCTCTGTATAGTCCATATTCTATCCAAACTGGCCCAACCCAATGAACATTCCATTATCCCTCACATTAAACATGTGACTTTGTATTTAAGTGAATATGAAGGGCATCACTTAACCTCTCAGGGCCTCAGTTTCCCTACCTGTAAAAAAGAGGACATTGGACTAGATGCCCTCTAAGGAAACTCTATTTAAGGTCCTGTGATTATGATTATGTCTTATTCCCCCTGTACTGTGACTATGCCTGATTCTTCTCCATCTCTATCTTGTGCTTCTTGCCAGCCCCAAACCCCAGCCTAGGTTAGGCAAGCAGGGGACTTGCTCACTTGGTCCCAAGAAATGCTCACTGAATGACAAGTCACTGAGAGGTTCAATCATTCATTCAACAACTATGGGATAAGGCCTCCAGGTGGCAGGACTGAGCTCTGCTGAGGGAAGCCAGACTAGGGTAGGCCTATGTCTGCCCTCAGGGAGTTCATCATCTATGTACCAGAGGTAATGAGATAGGGAAAGAGGAAGAGATCACTGTAGAAAGGGCCCAATATGAGAGAGAGCCCCTAGAGAAAGAGAGGTCTAAGAAGCCTCCTTGAGGACCAGGTGATCCTGGAAGGCTGCCCAGAGGAGGTGACATGTGAAGTGGGCCTTGAAGGCTAAGTGTCAGGTTGATTTGGAGTCACAGACTCCTAACTGGGATTCCTACCTCCAGTCTCTCTCCAGTCATTCTCCCCCCCATTTGCTGAAGTGATTTTTCTAAAGCACAGGTCTGACCATGTCACACACACGTCTTCGCAACACATAAATGTTTCCAAAACTTGTTATATAATTTCACTTAAGCATAAGGTAGGTCGGTATTGGGATAGATAGGTGGTGAAGTGGATAGAATCCTGGGCCTGGAGTCAGGAAGACTCATCTTCCGGAGTTCAAATCTGGCCTCAGACACTTCCTAGTTGTGTGACCTTAGGCGAGTCACTTAGCCCAGTTTGCCTCATTTTCCTCATCTCTCAAATGAGCTGAAGAAGGAAATGGCAAACCACTACAGTATCTTTGCCAAGAAAACCCCAAATGGGGTTACAAAGACGACTCGAACAAAACCGAAAATGGTTTAACACAGGTGAGTATTACTCCTATTAGCTTTGTTTTTCCAGAAGAGGAAACTGAGGGCCAGGGAGCTCATGACCAACCACAACCTCCTCTTCCAATATCTGGCCTCCTCCCAAGGCCTGGAATATATTGTCTGCCTACTCACCTCTGCCTGGCATCCTTCCTGATCTCCTCCAGCTGCCTGTACTCCCCTCTCCACTGTCCCCCAACCCAACGACCTTGTAGCTTATTGTGTATATACTCAGATGCTGTGGTTCTCCCCTCACTTCATAAAACTCCTTGAGGAGGGGGCAGCTAGGTGGCTCAGTGGATAAAGCACTGGCCCTGGATTCAGGAGGACCTGAGTTCAAATTTGACCTCAGACACTTGACACTTACTAGCTGTGTGACCCTGGGCAAGTCACTTAACCCTCATTGCCCCCCCCACACAAAAAAAACCAATTAGAAGAATAAAACTCCTTGAGGGCTGGCCATTTTTGCCTCTGCATCACCAGACCTGGGAGTAGCTTAGAAAAGACCCGTTGGTTGGTTGCTAGTCAAGAGGCTGGTGCTTGTCTGGGTTAAGATTCAAACATAAAACTTGTCGAGTTCCAGGTTATCATTATTCTAGACCCTACTACTCCCTGACTAGCCCCAACTCCCTCATCTTTACCGATGAGAAGACAAAGGTCTAAAAGGAGCAGTGGGATCCAAGCCTGGCTCAATAAGCATGCATTATGCACTTCCTGGGTACCAGACACCAGGCCCAACAAAGGCAAACACGTGGTTCTTGCCCTTGCGGGCTTTCGATCAATGGAATATCAGGAAAATCTGAATTCATTTCTCAGTTCGGTGATCCCCCCCCCAAACCACTTCTCCGTGCCTCAGTTGTCAAACAGTGATAAAAACAGCCCCTCCTTCCCCCATCCATAGAGGTGGGGGTGAGGTTCAGAGGAGATAAGCTCTGTATGACTACCAGGATGATCAAGACCAGAGGCCAAGCCTCGGGTCCTCTTGCCAATGTTTTCCAGCTCGGTTTCCGCAGAGCCGGAGGAGATGGAGGAGGAGCCAGAAGGGGCGGGCCCTAAGTTAGCCCCACCCCATCTGTTATAAGTTTAGGGGCTTGGAGAGGCTTCCCACTGCCCCGCCTTCCTGCGGGGCCCGGGCTCCCTCGGGATCGCAGAGAATGCGAGCAGCGAAAAGCAGAGGGAAGGGGGCCCCCTGCCCTCCCCTCCAAGGCAGGAGGGCTCGGCAGGAGTCCGGGGGGCTTAGGGAGAGATGCCCGGGCTGCCAGGGCTGGAAAGTCCTATTAGACACCATCAAGCTAGTCCAACCCCCACTTGAGAGATGAGGAAACTGAGGCCCAGAGCAGATAAAAGACTTATCCAAGGTCACTTAATTAGCTAGTCACAGAGCCTGCAATCACACCCGGGTCTCCGGAGAGGCCGGGTTGGGGGAGGCTCCCCTTTTTGCCTTCCCTCTAGGGGGGCCTCACCGGCTCCAAGGCTTAAGTCAGAGCCAGGATGGCGCTAGGGCCCCGGGAGGGGGAGGCGCCGGTTTTCCAGGCGGCTGGACCCAGCTGAACTCGCTGGAGGGCCCGGCGCGAATCATTTGCAAGACAATGGCGAGTCTGTGGCCGCCGCCAAGACCAACAGCGCCCGGGGCGAGGCTGCTGTGTGCACCCCTCCTCCCAGCCGGCCGGGCCCAGTCCAGGCCAGCCCCGGGGCAAGCCGAGGGCCCCACCTTAACCCTCAGCGTCCCGGGTGTGAGACCCCAGCCCACACCAACGTCTACTCCTATGCGCCAGCCCGCGGTCCCAGTCGACCCGAGGGGTCCTCGCCAGCGACCTGGCTTGTTACTTTTTGTAGGGTCGGGGAAGCCAGCCTGATTTTGTCCTAGGCCCAAAGAAGAACTCTTCCCTTCCCTTGGCCTCAGTTTTCCAATTTATAACATTTTAGGAGGTTTAATCCCTGGATTTTGGCCCCGTACTTAAAGGATCAGATTTAAAAAAGAAGAAAAAGAAACAGCCAGAGTGTCAGACCTGGAGTCAGGAAGACCTACCTGAGTTCAAATGTGATCTCAGATCTTTGCTATCTGTGTGACCCTAGACAAGTCACTTTACCTTAATCATCCGTTTCCTTAACTGTGAAATCTGGACAAAAATACCACCTATCTCTAGTGGTTGTGAGGACAATAGAGATATTCATTCAGAACGCTTCTTTAGTGTTTTTGGTTTTTTTTCTTCTTTTTTTTTTGCAGGGTAATGGGGGTTAAGTGACTTGCCCAGGGTCACACAGCTGGTAAGTGTCAAGTGTCTGAGGCCAGATTTGAACTCAGGTATTCCTGAATCCAGGGCCGGTGCTTTATCCACTGGGCCACCTAGCTGCCCCGTGTTTTTGGTTTTTAAGAGCTGGAGTGGAGCTTAAAGGCCATCTACTCCAACCTTCTCATTTTACAGATGAGGAAACTGAGGCTTAGAAAACTTGCCACACAATTAGTAACTGTCAGAGATGGGATTCCAAAGCTGGTGAGTCCTGGGGGGCAGTTTCAAGCCTTAGAGTTACCAAAAGAATCTTTAAACTTAGCCCCCTACTCAAAAAGCATTAGGGACTCCCCAGCCCTCCAGTCTGGCCCCAACCTCCCCTTCCAGTTTTATTTCATTCTCTTCCCCTCTGAGCACTCTTTAAATTCCAGCAAAGCAGGATCACCAGCTGTCTCCTATATATGTCGCTGTGGAGCATGGATACTGGCTGTCCCCTCTGCCGGGTATCACACTCCTTCTCCTTTCCAAATCAGTCTCCTTAGCCTTCAAAACACTGGACTCTAATTATCTCTATCTGTTGAATCTCTTCTCCTCCCCCCACAGCAGAAGATCCTTGCGGGCAGGGAGTGTCATTCTGGCATCCCCCCAGTCCAAACTACAGCCCTGTGTCCAAATCAGGTGCTTAATAAATGGTGTGGGCCTGACTTCTCAGTACCAAGGTCCCTTAGGGCTCTGACATTTCACATTCTGAAATCCCCAGCATTCTTCTTTCCAAGGCCCCTCCCAGCTCTGACATCCCATATTCTGTGTCCTAAGGGCTCATCCAGCAGTAGGGATCCTGCAAAGGCATCCTAAGTTCCAAGGACCCTTCCAGCCCAGACATCCTAAATTCCAAGGACCCTTCCAGCCCAGACATCCTAAGTTCCAAGGACCCTTCCAGCCCAGACATCCTAAGTTCCAAGGGCCCTTCCAGGCCAGACTTTCTAAATTCGAAGGACCCTTCCGGTTCTCAATCCTCTCTAGGATCCCGAGCTTCTCCCTGGCCTCTTTGGACTTTCACAGCTTCCCCTCCCCCGCCCTCCCCCAAGCCCAGCCCCGAGGGCAGCGCCAGGCGCCGCAGAGCTTCCTGGACGGGTCGGAGAAGGAGGAAGCCGGCAGGCGGGTGGATCTGGCCCTGGGGAGCCAGCGGGTGGTTGCCTCTTCCCACCCGGCTAGGGAAGGGGGTGAGCGGGCATGTAGGTGGATGAGGCATGGGGGCGAGGGTCCCAGCCCTTGCTCCTAGAAGCCCCCGCGTGGCCTCCTGGCGGGGCCTGAGGGGTTAATCCCCCAGGCGAGGCTCAGCCCTCCTCTGGACAATCCTGGGGCTGGCCTCCAGGGCAGAGAAAACTGGGCGGGGGTGGGACTGGGGAAGGTTCGGGGGCGGGGAGTAGTCTCCCCTCCCCCCACGGGCCTGGGATTGGGGAGCTGGGGGGCTCCCTCAGCCTCCCCCTCTGTCAATCAGGGCTTGATGAGCTTCCCGGAGAAGGCAAAACAGGCGTTGCCATGACGACTAGTTGGGGAGCGCTGGGCTTTTCCTGAAGATACCAAGGTCACAAAGAAGCAGAGACAGAGACCCAGCAAAGGGGGGGGGGGACGGAGAAACCAAGAGACTGGGGACCCAACAAAGGAAAGAGGGGGCGGTTGAGACCCAGAGATACAGCAGAGGGAAAAGAGCTGAAAACAGCAAAGGAAGTGGGAGGGGACTGCGAGCAAAAACAGGGGAGAGTCCCCAGGACGCACAGAGAGGGCAGAGGGATGGAGAGACCCCCAGAGAAGCAGGAGACAGGGATGCAGAGACTCGGGCCAGGAGAGGGGAGGGAGAGAGGCTCAGAGTCCAGACAGAAGGGCCAGGGAGGGGCTTAAAGCTGCCCCCGCCCTCAGGGATCGCCCGAGCCCGTCTATCCCCACCCCCACCCTGCTGCCTAGGGATTGGGGGCCGAGAGGAGCCGCTGGGAGTGGGGGCCTCCGGCCAGGCCCGGCTCCACCGACAGGATGTCCGCCCAGCTTCCTGGCCACGACCCGGCCCGCCCGCTTCCCTCCCACTCCCCCCCCCCCAGCGGGGCGATTGGCCCTTCCTTGCCCAGCCAGGCTTGGCGCCCCCAAGACCCGCGGGAGGGAGGTGGCTAAATCTATGATGCCTGAACCCGTCTCTCCCCCAAAGGCCGCAGCGCCCTCCCCCCACCCTCGCTAGTTGGTAACAGATGTGGCAATCTCTGGTCCTCCCCTCCGCCCCCCAAAACCCAGTGATCTCTACCCGGGGACCTTCCTGAGCCAGCCCCGCTTCGGGGTATGGCGCCCAGGCTTGGGTGGAAGAGGGAGACAACGGGGCTCTGGTACTTCTGGGATCAGCGGTATGAAAGAAAGCAGCTCTTCTGGCCAGAGTGTGTAGGGCCAGGGATGGGGGACCCCCCACTTTTTCCAATTCCACTTCCCCGCCCTTCTAGCATCATTCTCCTTTCCATTTCCCTATTCCGCAGCCCCCTCTTCCTGCCCCCGCCATTTCCTCCTCCCACATGCCCAGGTCTTGCCCTCTTTCAGGGCCCCCTTGCTCCCTATACTCAGCCCCCTCACTCTACCAGACTGTCCTCTCTACAGAACCCCCTGTATGTTCCCATTCTCTAGCCCTCCCCCTTTTCCAGAATCCCCTTCTTCCCAGACCCACCCCCCACGTGCCTCCATATCCCCTCTTTCTAAGCTAACCATAGCCTTTGTCTGGCCTCCCCTCCCCCCTCATTGTTCCTCGGAGGCTGGCTCCCCCCCACCCCCATTTGTGGGCCCAGGCAGGACTGCCTGGGTCCTGGAGTTGGTTCATCCCCCCCCCCTTTTCTCTCTCCCCTTCTCCAATTCCTCATGTCTCTCCCCTTCTCTCCCTCTCTTCTCTCTCGCCTTTACATATGCAAGGCAGCGCTGCCATGGCAACGGGGCCTGACTCCGCAGGGCTGACCCGCGAGGCAGACGGCCCTCTGAAGCCGCGCGTGTGTCTCACTTCAGGAGAATCTCATTAATTCTGAAATGGAAATGGGCCCCGCTCCCTGCGCCCAGCGCCCCGCTCCCGCTCGCAACCCCCCGGCCTCCCTCCCCTCCTCTCTCTCTCTCCACCCCCCTCTTCCCATAGCTCCCAAAGCTCTCAGTGCAAAGAGATTTGGGGGGCTTGGTGTGGGGGTGGAGGAGTGCAAGCAGACAAACATACTAAGAGAAAGAGACAAACAGGGGAAAGAGACAGGGAGACACTAAGCAGAGACAGAGACAGGCCTGGACCGATGGGAGGATGGGTATGAGAGCGAGACCCACAGAAATAAGTGGGGTGATGGAGAGAAAGGGGGAGTCATAGAATAGAGAGGGGAGGGAAGGGGGGAAGACTTCTTAGGCCCCAAAGGCAAAAGGGAGAGAAAAAGGGGGAAGAGAGAAGCAGAGACAGAAGGGAGAACCCAGAGCAAAAAGAAGCAATGGGAATAGAAGAGATAAAAGAGAGGAGGTAAAATAGAAAGAAACAGACCCAGATTTGGGGAGGGGGAGGGTCTGACTTGGCATGGATGGGGGAGGGTGCTGTGGAGAGCCAGCTAGAGTAATCCCCCTACCCACAGCAGGCAAACCTTCCCTGTTTCCAGAATGAAGTGAGGGGGTAGCTAGCTAGCCAAGCGGCTTAGAGGGCCAGAGAAGAGAAACAGGAAACTTAAGGGACCCATGGAAAGGACCCCAACCAAAGTGCTGAGGATGCTGGGATGGAGAGAATGCTGGGACAAAGATGAAGCCAGGAGAGAGGCTGAGGCAGAGCTGAGTAGTACAGAGAGGCAGACTGGGGGAGACAAGCAAAGAGGCAGAGGGGGGTCTTGGGATCCTTTTTGGCCAGCAGGCATCCCATCTTCCTTAAGCCCAGCCTCACCTAGCCTGGTCAACCCGGGGAGAATGATGACTTGCTCCCTTGGTGAGCCCCATATCCTTACCCTCCTAACCTTTCTTCTCACTTTGCTCCACCAGCTCAGGGAAAAGAGGTGGAGATGTCTGGACTGAATGGGGGGGGGGTGGGGGTGTTGTCTCTGAAATAAAGGACCCTAGGGGCATTTTCATAGACTTGGAGTTGATATCTCCATTTCCCCCTCCCCCCAATGCCCCCCAGCTCCCTCCTGGATATCACCTGGCTCAGTCTTAAAGGCTAGGAGGGTGTATGACCCAGCTGAAGAGAGAAGAAAAGAAAGGGTCACAGACTGAGGTAAGGACTGAAGAGACCCGGAGGCACAGTATGGAGGAGGGGGTGAAGGTAGGCCCCCCCCAGGGTTGAGAAAAGGACTGGGGGGGGCGGAATGGAGTGGAAAGAATCGACCTTTTGTGGGAGCTTCAGAAAATAGCCAAGTCTTGACCTATACCCCTCCCCCATCATCCCTATCCCCACCAGAGAGGATGCTGGGTAGGGAGGCAGCCAGGCTGGGATGAAGGCCTCTGTGCTGGAGAGACTAAGTTTAGACTCTGAGCCTCCCAAGCAAAAATTCTGCAAGCCTCCTCCCTCCCCAGTTCACACCCTCCCCAAGCTCCATCTGATGAACCTTAGAGGGGTCTGGTGGGGGGGTGGGAATGGGGGAAGGGAGGGGAAGGTTGGGTGGAGAAGGTAAGCATCTACCAAGCTAGCAGAGAGGGTGTGTGTGTGTGTGTGTGTGTGTGTGTGAGAATTCATGTGTTTGTGGGTAGACTCCATGCAATTTTACGTAGGGCATGTGAGTGCCTGTGTTGTTGGTGTGTTCAGGGTGCTATACTGCTGGCTGAGTCTATATGGTTCCCTGTGTTTGTAGTGGGAGTGAAAGTGCACAGACTGCAGTCAAAGGATCTGAGTTCAAATCCTATCTCTGATGCTTACAACCTTTGGGACCTTAAGCAAATCACTTGGAGCTCAGTTTCTTCATCTGTAAAATAAGGGTTTTAGACTAGCCGGTCTCGGGGGTCCCTTCCAACTAGGATCCTATTTCTTTTGGATTCTCTGTCTGGGCATGGTGTTGGGATGGACTTAGAAGTTGAGACCCTGAGTTCAAATCCTGCCTCTCAAAATTAATGTGGAAGCAAGGGCCAGTCTGAGCATCAGGCCTAGAGTCAGGAAGACATCTTCCTGAGTTCAAATCCAGCCTTAGAAACTTATTAGCTGTATGACTCTGGGTAAGTCACTTAACCCTGTTTACCTCAGTTTCCTCATCTATAAAATGAGCCAGAGAAGGAAATGGCCAAGAAAACCCCAAATGGGGTCACAGAGTCGCACATGACTGAAAAGTTGTTGTTTGTCCTTCATTCTTGAAGAGGACCATGACATTGGGGTGATGTCATGACTTGCAGTAAATTGGATTTAACTGAGGGAGGGCCGTGCAAGGACACCAACCTCACTATCTCCTCCAGAGCCATCTGGGTCCAGTGGCAAGACAGACATCAAGACGACTGGAGATGGTCCCGGATGTTTAAGGCAGTTGGGGTTAAGTAACTTGCCCAACATCACACAGCTAGTAAGTGTCTGAGGTGACATTTGAACTCTGGTCCCCCCAAACTTCAGGGCCAGCACTCTATCCACCGCACCACCTAGCTGTCCACAACTGAAAAGACTGAACAACAAAAGGGTCAGTCACTGTCCTCTCTGGGCCTCTGTCCTCAAAGGAGACAATGAATGCTGAAAACTTGAAAGCATAAGGATACAAATTCTGATGATCTCTCTATGAGTTTCTAGATGGATGTATTTGTATATGAGGTTGGGGTGTGTGTTGTATATGAGGTTGGGAAGAGAATATCCCTGGGAACAACCTCCTGGAGTTCAGTCCATAGAGGCAAGGTATCTGGGAACTGGCCTCTCAGAAGTCAAAAGGCCTCCTTAAGACTCTGAATTTCTCTTTCCTGTTCCTCCCTCCTACCTGGCAGCCCCCTCTCCTAGGGGGATAGGACCCAGATTTACTGATAGGAGGTGCAGCTGCCCTGGAGCCTGGGTGTATTCTCCTTCCTCAGTTCACCCCAGTTAGAAAAACCCATCCCGTTCTGCCCCTTCCACACATGTATATGCAGAAAGTCAATATTGATCGTCTCCCAGCAATCCTGCCAAACTTGCCACCCCACTCAGCCCCAATATTTCTGTTCTTCCCTCTGGAGACAGATCCTGGCTAGGCCCCAGCTTTGGCCTGGACAGAAATCCTGACTCTGCCACTCAACCTCTTGGTGGCCTTTGGGCAGTTACTTCACCTTCCTAGGCCTGGGGGAAGGTGACCCAGACACCCCACCCAGCCCCACATCCCAAGAGCCTATTGGCTCCCCCAGGTAGACTTCATGATGAAAGCAACAGCCCCTGGTAGGCCCTGAGGATAGACCCTCTCTCTCAGAATTTTAAAGGTGAGGGGGGAAGTGTCTTTCCTAGCTGGACCACCCACAAAAACCATCCATGACATTCCTCAGCCTCCTCTGCCACCCAGTCCTTCATATACCAGAGGGGAGATCAAGATCTTTGGGGGTGGGGGCTGGGAGGGGCCAAGCTCCTGTGTGTCAAGAATGCCCCCTCATTTTAACAGACTGGGTGCTGAAGCCCAAGATCAGTCAGTAATAACAAGAACAGCTGCATTTCTGTAATAGTGCTCTAGGATGGGCAAAACCCCTTTACATGTATTATCCCACCCCTTCTTGGGAGGCGGGAACTATTATATCTTCATTTTAGAGATGAGGAAACTGAGGCAGACAGCCAAGACCAAAGGCACACATGTTGTGATTAATCGGAATAATTGCTAACGTTTAGATAGAGATTCAAAATTTCTAAAGCACTTTGCAGTTAACCAAGCACTTCATGATTAACAAAGCATTTCCCAAATAGTGAAGGATACACACAGTAAGTAGATGAGGGAGAAAAATTTGAACAGAGGTATGTCTTCCTGACTCCAGGTCCAACATTCTATCCTCTTGACCATCTAGCAAAACCCTCGTCCAGCACCTGATACTTTGTCTCCAAATCCAGCACTTTTAGCCCTTTTCTTGCTGGAACCAGATTGCTGAGAGCCAATAGTTAAATGTTCAATGTGAGCATTTACACCTTGGAAATCAGCAAAGGCTACAAACTAGGGTTTGTTTGCTGTTTTTGTTAACTGTCTGGACCTAAGTGATGGAAGAAATGTTAAGATTTTCAATTAAAGGGGCAGCTAGGTGGCACAGTGGATAAAGCACTGGCCTTGGATTCAGGAAGACCTGAGTTCAAATCCAGCCTCAGACACTTGACACTTAACTAGCTGTATGACCCTGGGCAAGTCACTTAACCCTCATTGCCCTGAAAAAACAAAACAAAACAAAACAAAAGATTTTAGATTAAATATAAAAATCTGTCCTGGACACTTTTTCTTTTTGGTGAGCTGGTTGTTAAACATTTACCAGCACATATTTGCTGTAACATTATGTCTTCTACTTCACAAATAGGGGACATGCTGCTTGGAAGGCCTCTGGTCTGGCAAAGATCTGGGGGGTTGAGTGGCCTGCAGGCTCCAGATGAGGCCCCCCTGTGTGTTACAGCAGGTATCCTCTGTCCTGGGGCAGACCACACCTTGAATACTGCAATGAGGGAAACCAGGATGTTTCGCTAGGAGAGAAGATTTAGGTGGGAGGGAGGGGGGATTAGCCTTATTCTGTTGGGTCCCAGAGGGCAGAAACAGGAGGGAGGGGGGCGGTCTAAAGAGGCCAAATATAGCCATGGTCCCTCTCCCTTACCGCCCTGGAGAGAGGGAGAGTGAGGCCTTCAGGGGCAAGCTGGAGGGCTGCCATCTCTTGGGCATATTGTGGAGGGGATGCCCACAGGGGCAGGGGTCAGGCTGGGTGGCCACTGAGCACCCCTCCCCCACTCTGAGAATCTGTGACTCCATGTTTGATGGGTCTATCAGGGAAGATGTGTGAGTGAGGAGGTCTGTGGATGAAGGTGAGCTTGGGTATGAGGGGGAAGGAGGTGGGCTCCCTTGAGCTGCATCTGAAATTATGGGACCCAAGCTTGAGTCTCAGCTCTGTCACTTACTATCTAGGTGACCTTGGATCACTTCACTCCTCTAGGCCTCAGTTTCCTTATCTCTAAAATGAAGGGGCTGCATTGGGTGACCTCTCAGGCCCCTTCCAGTCCTACTTCTCTGATCCCTGCAATTTGTGGCCTCTTTCTGTGTGTGTGTGTGTGTGTGTGTGCGCGCGCGCATGCGCGCGCACACTTGCAGGAAGAAAAGAGAGGCAGCTGCCAAAAGAGAGCTGGCCCTGGGGTCAAGAAGCCCTGGGTTCAAGCCCTGCCCGTGCCTCATGATGGCTTGGGATCTTGAACAAATCCACTAATCTCTCCATTCCCAGGGCAATTTCTGAAGTTTCCAAGCAGGTACTGACCTGCACAGGTAGGCAGTGTGCCTACCTGGCGTAGGGTGGTCAGCAGAGAAAGCAAAACCTTTGGTGACCCTGGAGTCTTGCCTCCCCTCTCTTCATGCCTTTGTTTCTCCCTAAGCTCCTGGGTCTGTCCTAGCTCAGCCAAGGATCACTTCCTCAGATGCCGGGCCATAAAGAGATGGAGGAGGCGTCTCCCAGAGCTTGAAGTTCTTTCAAGAAAGAACACCAGGGGTTTAGGGTGGAGGCTTCCATTTGCCCCAATGCTGAGGGCCCTCTTAAAGCACGCTTGTGCTCATGTGCACCCACACACCCAATGGCACCTCCCCGCCAGCCCCACATCTGGCCCTGGACAGGGCAGGGACTCACATAGTCATGAAAAGCCTTGGCTTCGCTAGAGTGCTCACACGTCTCTCGTCGGTCAGGGGCCGCACAGTACAGGTCCCAGAATACACTGTCGGGGAAAGGAGATGATTAGGAAGGCATTAAGGCACAGCCTTCTAGCCAACACTGGCCCTGCCAGTCCCCTTGTCCTCATACCCTTCAGGCTACCCATCCCTCCTCCCTAGAGGACCCCACTGGACCCTGCACACCCCAACTCTATCCCTCCCCTTCCCAGTATTTCCCATTATTCTTTTCTACCTTGGGGGTGCCTCCCCATCCACTTCCCCCATCCCTCCTCCCTAGAGGACCCCACTGAACCCTGCTCACCCCAACTCCATCCCTCTCTCCCTGGTATTTCCCATCATTCTTTTCTACCTTGGGGGCACCTCCCTATCCACTCTCCCCATCACTTTTCTCTACAACAGCCCTGCCTCATTGGGGCCCCCATCACTCCCCCCCAGAGCCCCCTAATGACTTACCACCACCAGGAGTGCAGAAACCCCGGAGGTTCCCCCAATGTAATATTCTTCTCCCACCGGATCTGCCAGGGTCAGAAGCAGTTTAGAGAGGGAGAGACGCCCTGCCCAAGCCTCCCCACCTCAAGCCACCTGGCTTACCTCACCCCCCAGAAAGCTTGGCCCTCTCCTCTCCTTGGGTCCCTCAGCCCTGCAAGCCCCCTCATTCCTCATAGTTCCTTAATTCTACATCATGGGACTAAAGAGCAGCAATTAGAGAGGGTTAGTCATTCAGTCCCTGCAATCTCAGCCCCCTCAGCCCTTTCAGGCCCTGAATCCTTTCAATGCACCCCCCCATCTCAGTTAAAACAGAGCCAAGGAACCTGGGAGAGAAGGGGGTGGGGGAAGGTGAGAGGAGAGAAGGGAAGGAGAGGGAGAGGGGAAGCTGAGCAGGAGTGGGCGGCCCTACCCCAGCCAGCTGGTTCTCACCTCCGACAGGAAGGTCTGGGCTGACTTCTGGGCTCCCACATGAAGCAGATACTCATATACATAGAGCGCCAACCTACACAGAGAAGGCCAGGCTCAGGGCACGGGAAAAAGGCACCAGAGCCAGGGATATGGGTATCCATTTATCAGAAGACGTGCTGTATCCCCAATCAGACTGGAGTCCCACTGAGGGGAAAGACTTTGTTTGGGTCTTTGGATTTCCAAGCACAGGAACACAGGGATGCTTCACAGACAACCACACATCTAGAACTGAGAGGGACCTCAGGGGCCATCCTGTCTAACCCTCTCATTTTATGAAGCTGAAAGGCAGGAAGGATCAGAGGCAGGGTTCAAACCCAGGTCCTTTTGATGCCTGTCAGGGAACCAATGAGTTAAATCAACAGGCATTTATTAATCCCTTACTGCATGCCAGGGCCTGTTAATTGAGGGAATACCAACAGCTCCATCCTACAGATGTCTAATGTGGGAGACAATATGTAAGTGACTAGGTGGATACAAGATACGTCACTCAACCAACACCTATTAAATACCTACTATGTGTGGGGACAGCTAGGTGGCGAAGTGGAAAAAGCACCAGCCCTGGATTCAGGAGGATCTGAGTTCAAATCTGACCTCAGACACTTACTAGCTGTGTGACCCTGGGCAAGTCACTTAACCCTCATTGCCCCCCCAAAAATAAATAAATACCTACGATGTGCCAGGCACAGTGCTGATGATACAAAAGGGGGCAAAAGACAGTGAGCAAACAAATATATACAGACAAGCTCTACACAAGATAAATAGGAAACGAGTAACAGAAAAGGCAGGGGAATGAAGAAGGGTTGGGAAAAGCTTCTGTAAAAGAGGGGATTTTAGGTGAGCCCCAAAGGAAAGCCAGGAGGCAGACATGAGGAGGGAGAGCATTCCAGGCCCAAGGGACAGCCCGAGAAAATGCCCAGAGCCAAGAGATGGAGGGTCTGGTTGGTGGAACAGCCAGGAGGCTTGTGTCACTGGATGGGAGGATACATAGTGGAGAATGAGACTAAAGAAGCCCGGGGAGGTGGGAGGGTGCCAGGCTCTGAAGGGCTTTAAATGCCAAACAGAGCATCCCGGAGGTAACAGGGAGCTACTGGAGTTTACTGAGTGGAGGGGTGACATGGTTGGGCCTGGGCATTTGGAGAATCCCTTTAGTGGCTCAATGGTGGATGGATGGGACCCCCCAGCTGGCTCCTGCCACAGTCCGGTAGTGAGCAGAAGACCTGCACCAGAGGGGTGGCACTGCCAGGGGGGAGGCATTGGCAGCTGGGGGGTGGGGGGGGCAGGAAAGGCCTACAGAAAGTGGGATCTCAGCTGAGACCTGAAGAATCACAGAGAAGCTCCCAGGAGGAGGGGAGGAGGGAGAATATTCCAGGAATGAGGGACAGCTGGTACAAAGGGCCAGAGCTAGGGGGGTGGGGGGACGACTGGGAATAGCCTCTTGCTAAAAATGGCCTTGAGCTGAGTCTTGAAGGAAGCCAGGGTCCACGCCATGGGGCTCCTCCTCTCGTCCTATCTCTGGAGCACCTGACATCATCCAGGGTGAGCACCCTAAATCAGGAGGGGCCAAGATGGCTTGCCATGCCATTCTAGCCCAACCTTCCTTCTCAGAACCTTCCCTTCCTCTCCACAATCTCTTTCCCAGCTCCTTACAAATGGGCTCTGGTCTCCCCTAGCTTAGGAAGCCCTTCCCAGGAACTGGGGATGAATGAATCCCAGCTCTGGCACAAGCTAGCTGTGTGACCCTGGGTAGGTCATTTTCCTTCTCTGGAGAGGTCCCTTCCAAATCTTTGATCTTGTGAGTTTATGTTCCCATCATCCCAGGCTCTCCTCCCTTCTCAAGCTAACATCCTGTTCTTCCTGACCCGACTTCTTTTTCTCCCTTTTTTATTCCTTCCCCACCTCACCCCAAAGTAGTCATGTTGCCAAATACAAATACTCACACACACACACACACAGAAGAAAATTAAAAAGTATACTTCAATCTGCACTCAGACTCCATCAGTTCTTTCTCTAGAGGTAGATAGCATTTTTCATTATGGGTCCTTTGGAAATGTCTTAAATCTTTGAATCTTGGGGCAGCTAGGTGGCGCAGTGGATAAAGCACCGGCCCTGAATTCAGGAGTACCTGAGTTCAAATCCGGCCTCAGACACTTAACACTTACTAGCTGTGTGACCCTGGGCAAGTCACTTAACCCCAATTGCCTCACTACTAAAAAAAAAAAAAATCTTTGAATCTTTGTATTGCTTAAAATAGCTAAGTCATTCACAGTTAATATTTTACAATATTCCAATTTTTTTATAATTACAATATTGCTGTTATGGTATATCATGTACTCCTGGTTCTGCTCACTTCACTTTGTATCAATTCATATAAATTTTTCCAGGTTTTTCTGAACCCATCCCCTCATATCATTTCCTATAGCACAATAGTATTCCATCACATTCATATACCACAACTTATTCAGCCATTCTCCATTTGATGGGCATCCCCTCGGTTTCCAGTTCTTTGCCACCACAAAAGGAACTGCTATAAATGTTTGCACACATGGGTCCTTTCCCACTTTTTATGATCTCTTTGGAATACAGACCTAGTAGTGGTGTTGCTGGGTCAAAGGGTATGCACCATTTTATAGCCCTTTGGACATGGCTAGAAATTGTTCTCCAGAATGGTTTGGAGTAGTTCACAACTCCACCTATACTGCATCAGTGCATGACCCAACTTCTAGGTTTTTTTTTTTTTTTTTGGTGAGGCAATTGGGGTTAAGTGACTTGCCCAGGGTCACACAGCTAGTAAGTGTTAAGTGTCTGAGGCCAAATTTGAACTCAGGTCCTCCTGACTCCTAGGCCAGTGCTCTATCCACTGCGCCACCTAGCTACCCCCATGACCCAACTTCTAAAAGGAAGGGTCTACATTTCCTCATAACCATTCATTCATTCATTCATTCATTCCTCAACCTCATGCCATCTGACATTTGTCACCATAGATCTTAAACTGTTATCTCCAAGGTCACCAAGGACCTACACCTCTTCTTCTTGGGTATCCTCCTCCATAACCTCTTGGCACCATCAGTGGGTGCTGGCACTGCCTCACCCCTGCCTCCAGATGTTCTTCTCCCTTGCCTTCTGTGATACTGCTCCAGCTCATTCTTTCCCCACCTGTCAGATTGCTCCTCATCTTCTTTCAGTTAACTGCTTCCCAAGACTTAGCCAGCCATCAGCTGAATTCTTCCTTTTCCTCTTTATACACACATACACACTCTCTCTCTCCATCCTCTCCTTTCCCTCTTCCTTCTCTTTCTGAAATCAATTCCATTCACTCCCAGAGTGCCACCTCTTTCTTATATGCATAATTCCCCAATCTGTATCTCATTCATTCATTCATCCTTTTATTCATTTAACATTTATTAAGTGCCTACTATGTGCAGAGCAACTGGCCGAGCCCCGGAGGACATGTGATGCTCAGATAAAACATGATTTCGGCCACACTGGGGAACTCATTGTCTAGTAAGAAGAGAGAAGTCAATACTAATACACAGCATTGTTGGATAATTGCAACAGAGGGTGAATAAATGAAGGTCTGTGGGGGAAGGTGAAGATCTGGAGAGGCTTCTTTCTAAGAGGTGGTATAAAGTATCCTGTACACAATAGGGGCTTAATAAATAGTGGTTAAACTGATGGGTAGGACTTCAACAGTTGTAGAAGGAGAGGGTGAACACCTCAGGCACAACTGACATTCTGAGCAAAGGTATGGAGGTTGGAAATCACTTTTCAATAGACAGAGATTTGTCCATTTGTGTTGACTGGGAAATGCATATAAATGAGGTCAGGCTGGAGAGGTAAGGTGGGAGCCAGCAGTGGAAGTCTTTGAATGCCAAGCAGAGAACTATTTCGTTCATTTGATTATTCGTTCGTTCATTCATTCATTCATTCATTCATTCATTCATTCATTCATTCGAGAGATGTTCACTGAGTTACCTGTTGTGTGTTAGGAGCTATGAGGCATATCAAGTTAGGATGTTCCTAAGTTCTCTTTTATACCATTAATTGGACTCCATCTCCACTAGGATATGTAAATAGCACCTCAGTCTCATTAGGTTCAAAACTCATTCTCTTTCCCCAAAAAACTCAATTCTCCCTGAAGAATAAAGGCACCTGCCCTGGATTCAGGGGGACCTGAATTCAAATCCGGCCTCAGACACCTGACACTTACTAGCTGTGTGACCCTGGGCAAATCACTTAACCCTCATTGCCCGGCCCCACCCCAAAAAGAATGAAGGCCAAGATAATGCCCAGGATCGAGGGAGTAAATAAGGGGATTAGATTCAAAGTCAGGCCCTGAAATATCACCAGACTGGAGGACTTTGAGCAAAAATGATATTTTAATTAAATCCAAACATATATGACTATAAATATATATTTATAAATATAAACATACATATATATAACAATGACCCACATCTCCATGGCACTTTATGGTTTACAAATGCTTTCCTCCCAATACTTCTGCAGTGGGGAAAGGTTGGGGGTGGGGGAGGGCAAGTCATATTTTGTCCATTTTATAGGCTCAGGGAGGGCAGTGACTTTATTAGAAGGCACCCGTGCCTGGCTTCCACATCAGACCCAGGTCTCCTGGCTCCGATTTCCACTCGACCACAATCAGTTTGAAATATCCCACTGAGAAGCTTAAGCATGTCCCAGTGTCATCCAGTATTTGCCAACCCTCCCAAAGTCCCTCTGAGCTTGTTCTGGAACCTAAGAAGGCCTCGTGGGCCATAAGCATTACTTCCATGTATCTGAAGGGTCATCACAGGGCAAAGAGACTCAACTGATTCTGCAGGATCTTTGAGAGAAGAACTAGGAGTGAAGGGTGGGAGTTCTAGGGAAGGTGCCCTCAGCTTCACCTAAGGCCCGAGGAGCAAATCAACTTTGCCATTGTTCCAGGATAGACTTTGTCAACCCACTTCCCCCAATGGTCTCATTTACCATCCCTGAAAGGGTGTGGACCAAAGTGCCTCTCCCTGCCTGTTCTCCTCCATTAGACTGTAAGCTCCCTGAGGGTAGGGATGGGCTTGGCTTCTCACCAGTCCACCCTCCCCATAGCTATCAGAGGGAACCTCCCAAAGTGAAGGTCTGACCAAATTGCTGCCCCATTTTTCTTTTTTTGCAGGGCAATGAGGGTTAAGTGACTTGCCCAGGGTCACACAGCTAGTAAGTGTCAAATGTCTGAGGCTGGATTTGAACTCAGGTCCTCCTGAATCCAGGACTGGTGCTTTATCCCATTTTTCAATCAACTCCAGTGCCTCCCTATTGCCTCCAGGATCAAACATAGAAGCCCTCCATCATCTTTCCCCTTCCTACCTTTCTAGCCTTCCCATACCTTACATCCTTCCATGTATGCTACAGTCTAGTCACACTGGCCTCTGGGCCATTCCTCTCGCATCTACCCTGGCTGTCCCCAAACCTGGAGTGCTGCCCCTCCTTGTCTCCAACTCCTCAATTCCTTCAAGTCTCAATTAGAAGCCCACCTTTGGCAAGAAGCCTTTTCCAGTCCCCCTCAGTGCTTGCTCTTTCCCTCTCAAAGCCTCTCCAATTTATTCCACATATATCTTGTGTGCACGTGGTTGTTTGCATAATGTCTTGCCTGTTAGAACTTCATCTCCTTGAAGGTAGGCTCCAGTTTCTCATTCTTTGTCTCCCCAGTGCTGGCCACATGATTCATTCATTCATTCATGGCTAAAAGGAATCTTATACATCATGTGTCCAACCCACTTACAGCTAGGGAAACTGAGGTCCCCAAAGGTTAAGTGGTTTATTCAAGGTAACAACAGGAGAGGCAGGATTTGAACACTGCTCTTCTGAAATGAAAGCTTGTGCTTTTCACATCAAGCCAGGCTGCTTTTCAGACAAGCTTCCTACCAACTATAGCTACCCAAAAGTAAAATGGATTGTCTTGAGAGGTAGTGAGTTTCCCATCACTAGAGGTCTTCAAGTAGAAGCTCAATGACCATTTATGGGAGAATGCTAAAGACGGGGTTCCTGTTCTGGCCTGACTTGGGACTAGATGTCCCCTGGTGTCACTTCCAAGTCAGATTCTATGAGCTTAAGTCCTCCTGGACCAGACAGAGGATGATGGGAAATGGCAAACCCTGGGGAAAACTAGTGTTGGGGTATAAAGTGAGGCAGGGGCCTCATGGAGTAGGATCTTTAGAAGGAGGCACCCCTGAACTGAGCCAGAGGGGAAGAGGCTGGACAGGAGGAAGAGGAGGAAGGAGCCCATCTCCTTCCCAACAGCCTTGGGGTGCAGTATGATTGAGTGCCACTAACCTGTTACTTGATAGATAGATAGTTCAAGGGCAGCTTTGAAGGTCTCCAGTGAGTACCTACCCCAGGGATGTTCTACATTTTTATCAATGACTTGGATGAAGTCAAAGATGGCACACCACATGCTCATCAGATATGCAGGTGACTGGAGGCTGGGAGGACTGACTACCGAACACACAGGATGACAGAATGAGGACCAAAAAAGGCCTTAAAAAGCTAGGACACTGGGCTGAATCCAACACAAGAAGATTCAATAGGGAGAAATATCAGATTAAAAAAACTGACTTCCCAAGGAAATGATGGGGAGGGTCTGGCTAGGCAGCAAAGATCTGGGGGTTCTAGTGGCCTGAAAGCTGGGAAGGAGGCAACAGTGTGCGACAGGGCAGCCAAAAAAACTAATGAAATCAGGACCTGCAGAGCATCCAGGAATCAGGAGGTGATAGGCCCTCTGCATTATGCCCAAGTCGGGCCACATGTGGAGCAGTGTGCTCAACTACAGGTGCTGTAGTTAAGGAAGGGCATGATGAAATCGTCAAGCAGCCAGAGGAGGGCAATCAGAATGGTCAAGAGCTTGAACCCCAGTCATTCCAGGATCACTGACTGTTAGGAACTAAGGTCTAATGAAGAAAAGCAAAAACTCAAAGTGGGTGGGATGACTGCCTAGGAAAGGCTGTTAGAGAGAAGAGGGCCGCACCTGGTTCTGTCTGGCCCCAGAGGGCCCAAACAGGAGGGATGCTTGGTGACAGTTACAGCTACCCCACCCCCAATTTTACAGATTTCCTAATATGTAAAACAAGGGGGCTGGGCTCAGTTGTCTCAGGTGCCTCCCAGCTTAGACATTCTGTGTTCCCGGGGTTCTATGTTCCCAAGGTCCTCTCAGCTCTGACAGTCTACATTCTAAGCCTTTAGAACAGAAAACCCTTAGGCCCATAAAATGTAAGGGTCCTCCCCAGCTGTGCCATTCTGGACTACGAACCTCCCTTCCCCAGCGCTGACATTCTGTTCTGCCTTCTCTGGTCTAAGGGATCTTGGGGCCTCCTCAGCTCTGACTTTCTAAGTCAGCAAGCAACCCCCCAAGCCCCGGCGGTCAAGGGCTACCCTACAATAACAAGCCTTTGCCAGAAGGCCCCGCCTGCTGTGGCAGTAGGAAGAAGGGAGGCCACTGAGGTGGGGTTGGAGGAAGCCTATGTGTGTATGGGGTAGTGGAGAGATGGGGGGGGGGTTGCGGGGGAGGGGACTCTCAGGAAACTGAAGCCTGATAGAATGGGCTCTCTGCCTTCCATCGCTTCTCCATCTTTGGCCCCAGCAGGGGAGGGGGAGGCCGGGGACCCTTGGTCTTACCCAGAAGCCCTAGCGATGGAGGAGGGTCCCACAGCCCCAGAGCCCCGACCTAGGTCCCGCAGCCCAGGTCTTGGTGGCGGCGGCCTTGAACATGGGAGGCCACCTCCCGCACCAGGTCCCTTCTTCTGCCCACCCTGGCAGTCAAGTCCCGCCCACCTCCCCAAAATCTCCAAGCTTCCGGCTCCTCCAGCACCCCCCCCCCGACCCCGCCCTGACCCCAGCCCAGGCCAGTCCCTAGGGAGGCACCATGCCCCGCCCCGCAGCAAAGTCTGGAGCTCCTCCCCGTCGCCAGGAGCAGGAGGGGGCCAGGGGGCAGACGGACAGGTGGCCGTGGGGAGGGGCGCCCGCTGGAGGGGGCGTGTCTGCCCCTAGGGGCCCAGGGGCCCAGCACTTAGCCCGCAACTTTGCGGGGAGCTCCCGGTGCTTGGGGTGGTATAGGGCTCCTGGCGTCCTGCAGCAGGGGTCACCAGCCTGAGCCCGGGGATCTGCCACTGCCGGGAGGAGGGATGGGGACGGTCCCGTCCAGGCCACCGCCTCCTTCCCCATCGCGTCCTTCTAACCCTTCCGGGCCCGGGTTGCCCTGAGGTCCCCAGTACCTCCGGGGGTTGTCCCAGCCTAGCTCAGCGGGTGGACGGCCAGCAGAGCAAGCCAGAGGAGAACTTCCTGGCAGCCGGACCCCTGCTTTCCTCTGCAGCCCTCCCCCACCCCCAGCTCCGGGCCCCTAGTCCTCCACCGCCGCATCCTGGGCCCCAGGCCCCGGGGCTCCCAGCCGAGAGAGCCCTGGCTCGGGCCCCCGCCCCAATTCTTCCCCTTCCCGCTCGAACTGGCTCGGGGCCGGCCGCTCCCTATTCAACGCCTCGGGCCAGGGGCCGCCAACTTCGCCGCGGCTCTGGTCCCAAACTTTTCCCTGGTGTCCCCCGCCCCCAGGCAGCCTGGCCCCGGGGCTCAGCCCCCCCACACCCCGGCCGCCCCCCCAGCTCCGATCGGGACTGACGGCGGTCTCCGGGCCCGAGCCGAGGCACGCGAAGGCGGCCCAGCCCAGTCCAGCCCAGCCCAGCCCGGCCCCGCCGCGCGGCGCCCAGCGAAAACTTTAAAGGCGGCGGCGAGTTAGTATTTGGGGGACCGACAGGGGGACGGGGGGCTGGGAGGGAGCCCCGCCGCCTCCCCTTCCTTCGGGGGCTGCCCTCCCGGTGTCCGACGCCCCCCGAGGTGGCGGGCGACTTGGACCCCGCGCGGCACGAGGACCCCGGCCCCCCGACTCGGCAGCTCCCCGGCTCCTCCAGCCTCGCTCTCCCCGACCTGGAGCAGCCGCCTCGGAGCGCTCGGCGCTCCCCGCGGCCCGCCCGGCTCTGCTCTCGCGCCCGCGCCCCAAGGCCGGGGACCTCGCGCCCCGCTCCCCTCGCGGCCCCCCGTGCGCCCTGGCAGCGGCCCCTCGCGCCCCGGCCCCGCGCTCCCCTCCGTCCCCCGCAGCCCTGCGCGCCCTGGCTCGGCGCTCCCCTCCATCCTCTCGCCTCTCCCGCGGCTCCGCGCTCCCTTCGGCTCCCCCCGAACCCTCGCCTTCGCGGCGGCCCCACGCCCCCCCCCCGCTTTCCCGCGGCCCCATGCGCCCTCCCCCCCGCATTCGCAGCGGCCCCCGCGCGCCCCGCGCTCGCAGGGACTCCCCCGCCGCCCGGCTCCAGCGCCGGCGCCGCCGCACTTACTTTTCCCGAGCCTGGCTGTCGGAGGGGACGGCAGAGCCCTTTCCTCCCTTGGCGTACATGCTGCTTGTTTCTCTTTCAGACTTTTTCCCCTACTCCACACCTGTCAAAGAAAGGAGCCTGCCGAGGTCTCCATCTCCATAGCTACCCCCCCCCCTTTAGTTTTACATCCCGGAGCTTTGGACAGAAATCAGGTACATTTTCCACGCGGGGGGAACTTGAAACGGTCGCGGCGGCTCCAGCTTCAGCTCCGGCTTTGGGGTTTTTTTTTTTTTTTTTTGGTCCGGCTGTTCCAGGAATCGCGCGCTGCTCCCCCAGCTCTGCTCAGCCGCCTCTCCCTCCCTCTCCAGGCTCAGCTCTTAAAAGGGCGATGGCGCCAGGCGAGAGCGACCGCTGCGGCGGAGGGGAGAGGGTCTCCTCCCCTTCCCTCCTCTAGCTCCTCCCGCCCCCCAACACACACACTAACTCACACTCTGACACCCATGGCTCTGAGGTCCTCGCACACCCGATCACACTAATGCACCCCCGCTCCCCCCTCCAGCCCCCCCCCCCCCCGTCGTCGCTTACATTAGTGAGATTTGCACACCTAATGCCTGTCCCACACCTGGCTTTTTTTTCTCTCTCTCTCTCTCTCTCTCTCTCTCACACACACACACACACACACACACACACACACACACACACACACACACACATATTCTCTCTCTCTCCCTCCCCCCCCCCCCACGCCCCTGGTACTCTGGGCTTCTCTTCTGCCTTGGAGGGTACCCCCACTGACACACAACCCACCCTCGGGGCTACTCAGCTATACTCACACCCTTTCACACAACGCTGCCCAACACAGTGGCACGGAGGGGCAGATTCGCCCACCCTCACAAATCCTCCAGTCACACCCAGAGTCTCACTTGGTCGCAATTTAATTCAGCATTTATTAAGCCCCACTATAGTGAAGGAAATGCTCTGGAGAACGGAGGGAAATTGACAAGAGATTTACTCACAAAAATCACACAGACACACACGTGTGTACACGCAAGGTCACATAGACTCATAGTCACACGCAGAGGGAGGCCGCTTTTCTGCGCTCTCCCTTTTGGGAGGGGGGGGGCTCCCTGATTCTCAGCGCCCCCCGCCCTCCCACGCTGAGGTTTTGCGGTCTTGGGGGGCTCAGAGCCTGCAGCGCTGGGAGGGGAGGGCCCAGGGTGGGTGTACGCCCCTCCCCCCCACCCCCACCTCCACCCCCTGGGTCCCCGGTTTCCCTCTTTCTTTCCCCCTTTAAAGCTGCCCTGGGGCGTCTGGGAGGGGAGTTCTCCGAGAACTCTTGGCAGACTGGGTTCCCAAAGCTCCCAGGCTGAGGGTGGGGGCAGTAGAGGGGGGGATGTTTGCTTCCCCTCTCCTCCCTCCCTCCTCCCTCCCTTTTCCCTGCTCGTTGTTCCTGGCCAGCCCAGGCTAGGGGCTCCCTCCCCCTCAAGCATCCACCTACAGAGTCTTGCCTATCTTTAACCCGGTGCCCCCTAGTCTGCCCCAACATCCACTGTACAGAAGAGGTGCAGGCACCTCCTGGGCACCCCACTCCTCTGCTGTGAGTCTTTGGGGTTGGAGAATACTAATAATGATAACTGACATTTCTATAGCTTCTATCATACATTCTCTGAGGTGACCCTCATAACACACAGGTATCATTCTAAATCCCATTTGGAGAAAGAAACTGAGGTTCCCTGGCACATGGAGACTAAAGCATCAGTGAGTCAATTCAAATTCAGCTTTCTTCCCCTAAGCCCACTCTATTGTATCCTACAGTGTGGGAAGTTAGCATTGGCTGCTGTTTGTGGTTCTGCATGTGGCTGTGTATAGTTGTGGGCATAGATGGATGTGGTTGGAAAAGGAGAAAGTCTGAAACTCTTATGTGTTGGGATGCATGTATCTCTAGGTAGCTGGGTGGTTCAGTAGATAGTGTTGGACTTGGACTGAGGAAGCCTTGAATTCCTATCCTGCCTTAGATACTTCCCTGCTTCGAGAGCCTCTACCTCACAGGCCTAGTTTCTGTCCCTGCTTCTCGAATTTATTCCTTGTATGACTCTGGGCAAGTCACAACCTTTCTGTGCCTCAGTTTCCCCATCTGTACAATACCTTGCAGGAGTTTAGACCAGAAGGCTCAACTGAAATAGTGATGGAGACCTTTGCACATTTTAAGGTGAATGTGAGTTATGATGCTAAGATCCCTGAGGACAGGGACCCTGCCTTACTGCTCTATCATACAGTCGATGCCTCCTGGGCCGGAAGTCAAGGTCCCATTTGGCCACAAACTAGCTGAGTGATTTGGGGCCCACAGATTCCATGCTCTGGGCCCATCCATAAAAGGAAGCTTTGGACTGGATGCTCCCTAAGGTTCCTTCCTAGCTAAGAGTCTAAAGCAGCCATCCCTGTCTACTCCTCTTCCTGTCTGGCAGCTGTTGCTTCACCCCACCCCCACCCCACTCCACCCCAACCCCCACCCTTTCCTGACTGAGCTCTGTGGAAGGGAAGGAGTAGGGATCGCAGCTCTTTTCATCTCTTGGAAGACTCAGGTTCAAGTCTGTCACTAGCTCTGGGACCCTGGGTCAGTCCTGTGCCTCAGTTTCCACATCTGGGAAAAAACAACAACAACAACAACAAAGAGGGATGATTGCAATAATTCTGAGCTAGCCTCCCTCAAAAGGTCATTGTGAGGACCACAGAATAAGCTAGATTTAAAATGCTTAATGATGATAAAACTCCAACCTGAGTCCTGTTCCCTCATCCTGGCTTGTTTTTCAAGGGTGCCTTGGTGAGCCCCCCAGGATTCACAGACGTGACCTCAGGGGTTCCCAAGAACAGTTCTTTGGTTAGACAAATACTAATGTTCCTATAGCCCTTTAACATTTGCAAAACTCTTTACAGTATCTTATTTGAACTTCACAGGGTGAGGGGAGGGGTGTGTGTGTGTGTGTGTGCTATAGGCACATATTATTACCCCCACTTTACAGATGAGAAAAAAATGAGGCTCAGAGAGATGACTTGCCCAGGGTCACACAGACAATAAAATTCCTAAGGCAAGTTTTACCTCGTGTTGTCTTCCTGACTGCCAAAACCCAGAGCTTCACTCATCAGGCTGAAGTAGCTGAAGACAAGGGGTCTTGTCATAGTGACCTCCTGAGGTGCAGAAGTGCCAAGGTGGCTGTCATCCCCCACTTAACAGGCCAGGGAAGTGAGGCCCAAAAAATGATAGGGGCTTGCCTGAGATTATACCACATCTAAGGCACAGGGTCTGGGTGTGAATTACGCTCTGCTGACTTCAAGGCCAAGGCTCTGGATGCCCTACTGGCCCCTCTCCTTCTCCACATCTCCCAGCCACCATCACCCCAAGGCTCAGGAACTAGATGAGTTCAGCTCAAATCCCGGGCTCACTCAACAATCAGAGCCAAGCTGAAGTGACAGTAGTTCCCATGGGAGGTAGTGAGCTCCTCATTGCCACAGCCTTCCTAGTGCAAGGGGAAAAAGCAATGTTGAAGATAGCTTCTCTTCTTCAAGTGGCCTTGAGACCCACCCAGTCCACTGTCCAGACCCTGCTCCGTGGCCTGCTGGCCTCAAAATTCCCCAGGATCCTTTCCCACTTGGAGATTCAGTGCCTGGCTCAGATAAGAAAGCCAGGCCCCCTGGGTCCAAGGAGGGGGCTAGAAATCGGCCCAGCTGGGACTTGACCCCGGACCTGACCTCCTGACCCCAGGTCAAGAGCTCTGCCCAAATGAAGTAGCCCTTCCTGTTACTAACAGCTCAGCATCAGGCCCCTTCAGCATCAGAGTTAGGGGAGGGAGGACTTTGTTCTTTTGCAAACATGTTGTATTTACTTGCCTTCTGCCTCATTTCCTGGAGTGGAATATAAGCTTCTTGAGGCCAGTAGCTATTTCTCACTTTTGTTCCTGTGGTCTAATCAATACTTGTCGGACTGGATTGAATGAATGGGTCTGGGCAGTGCCTGGGCCTGGGGGAGGGCGTCCCTATCTGTATACCCGACTGGAATGGGAGCCCCACCCCATCTGAGAGGAAGGGGGCTCTAGAACCTCAGCACAGGGGAAGGTCCTGGCTTCAGATTCTGCCTCTGCTCTTGCCACTTCTGGGCCCGTGTCCCCACCTGCTAAATGAAGGTCCCTTCCAGCTCTATGATCCTGTGACTGTTTTTTCCATTTTCCAGATGAGGAAATTGAAATTAAGGAAGGTAACCTGATTTACCAGAGGCCACACAAATGGTAAACAACGGAGCTCAGACCCTACCCTGTCCTCTCCCACCAGTTGGAGGGGCTGGCCATGTGGATCCAGTACCCCACCCAGGGATTGTTCAGGCCTGTGCTGTCCATGCAGTCCAACCCAGCAAGCACTTATTAGGCACCCACTGTACAATGGACTAGGGAATGGGAACAAAAGAGAAAATGGGGCAGCTAGATGGCACTGTGGATAAAGCACCAACCCTGGATTCAGTAGGACCTGAGTTCAAATCCAGCCTCAGACACATGACACTTACTAGCTGTGTGACCCTGGGCAACTGGGTCACTGGGGTAACCCTCTTTGCCCCACAAAAACATACAAACAAAAGAGAAAACAGCTACTGCCCTCAGGAAGCTTACATTCCACTTTGGGAGATACATAAACATGAAATGTATATGTTTTACTTCTAACTGTCCCCTCCCCCACTCTGTACTCCTTTTTTTTTTTTGGCAGGGCAATGGGGGTTAAGTGACTTGCCCAGGGTCACACAGCTAGTTAAGTGTCATGTGTCTGAGGCTGGATTTGAACTCAGGTCCTCCTGAATCCAAAGCCAGTGCTTTATCCACTACGCTACCTAGCTGCCCTGCCATGAAATGTATATGTAACAAACACAAAGCCATCTTCTCTTCCCAACCAGGATGCAGGAGTCCAGGTCTAGATAGGGAGGGGAGTGGGAAAGGGCAGGGGAGAAGAAGAACCCCAATCCTGTTCTCTTGTCCCCATCACTGAACTACTGCTAGGAATGGCCTTGGGCCCTCAGTTTTTCCCTATGCAAAATGAGGGGCTTAAATGAGATGAAGGGTAAGGCCCCTCCCAGCTGTGACCATCCAGTGTTTGAAGGACTCTCCCAGGTCTGAGAACTCTGTGTTCTAAGGGCCCTCTCAGTTCCCTCCCTAGGCAATCACATAAGACTCAGGGGCTGGAGCTTATGGAGGAAGAGAGAGGAGGTGAGAGTGTGGGAGAGGGTGAGGCGGCACCTGCCATGGGGAGATGCTTCTGTCTGTGCCCACCACAGGGAACTTTCATCTGCAGCCGTGGGCACCAGCTCTTGTGCTTGGAATCAGCCCTTTGCCTGTGTGTGTGTGTGTGTGTGTGTGTGTGTGTGTGTGAGAGAGAGAGAGAGAGAGAGACACACACACACTGTACATGGCATATGTTCTCAGGCCTCAGAGGAGAGGGTGGGCAAGGGCACATGGGGGTCTGTGTGTTGCCTTGTCCAGGGGATTGAGTCTGTCTGGCCCTGGGCACGTTTGTGCTTTGTAATCAGTGGGGTTGGGGACCTGTCTGTGTCAGTGTGTGTGTCCTGGTGCTTCTGGGTTGTGTAACTAGTGCTGACTGAGAAAGAGAGAGGAGAGGGAGGAAGAGAGGAGAGATGAGAGAGAGAAGTAGAGGGAGAGAGAGAGAGTGTGTGTGTGTGTGTGTGTGTGTGTGTTGGAGCCTGTTGCTATGGGGCTGTGTGTCTTTGTGTCACTGTGTGAGTCACTGCCTTTGCATCTGTGGCTGTCTCTGCTTCTGGGTGTGACTCTGTGTGTGTGTGTGTGTGTGTGTGTGTGTGTGTGTGTGTCTCTCTCTCTCTCTCTCTGTGACCTGTCTCTTCCTCTGTACCTTTAACTGGAAGTGACTGACTTGGCCTGAGTGTGCGTGACCCTGTGTGTGCATGGCTATGGTGTGCGTGTGTGTGTGTGTGTGTGCGCGCGCGCGCGCGCGTGCTAGTGCCTGTGTCTACCTCTGTGTGTGCTTGTGGTGGGGCTCCAGGTTCCCTGGGGTAAACCCAGCCTTGGCCTCAGCCCAAGTCTTTGCCCCGCCCACTGCCTGCTCCCTGCTCAGGGACAGCAGGAGGGAGAGAGGGAGGGAGGAAAGGAAGGGGGGGAGACAGAGAGAGAGAGAGGTCTGATGGAGGGAAAGTACGAGATAAAAGAGGGAAGAACTGAAGGGAGGAGGGAGAGAAGGACTAAATGAGAGAGAGATAGAGGAGAAAGGGAAGGAATGAAAGAGGGAGGAAAGGAGAGAGAGGAGGGAAGGGCTGAAGGAGGGAGGAAAAAAGAATGAAAGAGAAGGAAGGGAAGGCTTGAAGGATGGAGGGAAAGAGAAAAGGGAAGGACTAAAAGGAAGGAGCAAAGGAAGGAGAGAAATAGACAAGGGCTGAAGGAGGGATAGGAAGAAAGAAAAGAGGGAAGGAATGAAAGAAGGAAGGGAAGGCTTGAAAAAAGGAGGGAAGGACTAAAGGGAAAGAAGAAAGGAAGAAGAGAGAAGGGAGGGACTGAAGGAAGGCAAGGAAAAGAGAGGGAATTAATGAAGGGGGAAGAGAAAAGTGAGGAAAGGAATGAAGGAGGGAGAGAAGGAGAGAGCAAAGAGGGAAATTCTGAAGGAGGGAGGGACCAAGATAAGGAAAGGGAGGGGGATGGAAGGAGCAGAGGAGGGATGCAAGGAGAAGTATAGAGCTGGGAGGAAGATCACATGACCCGGGAATTGAAGCAGGTTTTGGCTTGGCCTCCCCAGCCAGAGGCCCTTGCCAACTCTGGGCTCCTCATGCCGGAGCCTCGGAGGCCCTTCTGGTTTCCTGTTGAGGTTTCTGGGAAAGACCCCTAAACCTCAACCTCCCAGCGTGGACTGCCCCTCCCCCCGGACCTGTGCCACTTCACATACTCATCTCCCCTCTCTGCACCTTGGAATCAGGGGTCCTGTCAGAGCAATGTAAAGGGCTTTCATAAAGCGTTTAAGAATCTGCACCAAGGCAGCTAGGTGGTGCAGTAGATAAAGCACTGGCCCTGGATTCAGGAGGACCTGAGTTCAAATCCAGCTTCAGACACTTAACACTTACTAGCTGTGTGACCCTGGGCAAGTCACTTAACCTCCATTGCCCCACCAAAAAAAAAAAAAAGAATCTGCACCAAATGTAGCCAACAGTCACTCATTAAGTGCAGAAGATACACAGGGAAGATAAGATAGAGTCCCAACCAACCTTCATGGAACTTACAGCCTCAGAGGTGCAGAGACAGCATTCGGTAGTGAATGGAGCCTTGGGCTGCAATTAGCAGAGTCAACTTCTAGGGCTGGACCCGGCCCTGACATGCTATGTGACCTTGGGGAAAATCAGCCGTCTTTCCTCATTCTTCCTTTGCCCATCTGTGTAAGGGGTGGAAGTGTGCATAAGGTGATCTGTGTCCCAAAGATTCCTTCCAGTTCTGCTGAGTTCCAAGGGACTTCCAGCTTGGATATTCTGTGCTCTTAACATCCCTCCCAGCCCTGACTATATTCTAAGCTCCTCTTCTAGGTCTGATATTCTAGGCTCTAGGTTCCAAAGGCTCTCCTACCTCTGACATTTGATGAATTTCTCAGTTTTTTAGGCTGAGACAAGGAGTCTTTCTGAAATTCAGATGATGCCTGTCCACTAGGGGCAGCAGTGACCCCTCATGCCCACCTACTCCCAAGTCCAATGTCTTGGGGAGCTTGGGCTGAGCCCAGGGATAACCTTTTCCCCCATCTTCTCTAGTCAGTTAATTAACCAAACAAGTACTTTTTTTTTTTTTTTTGGTGAGGCAATTGGGGTTAAGTGACTTGCCCAAAGTCACACAGCTAGTAAGTGTTAAGTGTCTGAGGTCGGATTTGAACTCAGGTCCTCTTGAATCCAGGGCCGGTGCTCTTATCCACTGCGCCACCTAGCTGCTCCAAAACAAATTATTAGCCTCTTCCTGGATGCCCTTCTCCCGCCTCTGACTCTCCCATCCTCCCATCTACACTGCAGGCTGAAGTTCACAAAAGTGCTTTCCATCCCATAGATATTAGGCATTTTCATCTGATCCTCAGTTTATTCCTATGAGGAAAGCCAGACATGGATTTTAAATCCAAAGTGGGGGGATTTCAAAGTCAAGAGATTTCTGGCTCTTCCTAGCTTCACCTGAGTTTGTGGTCCTTGGCAAGAGGAGCCTAACCTCTGTTTGACTCAGTTTCCTCATCTGTGAAATAGAGATAATAGCATCTATCTCCCAGAGTTGTTGGGAGATAATATTTGTATTGTAAATAAGATACTACTTAAAACCCAAATCACCATATAAATAGATATTATTATCAACCTCTTTAATCTTCAATTTCTTCATTTGCAAAATGGGGGAAATGAAATGAACTTGTTCTCACTACATCACCGGGTTTTGGTGCGGAAAAAACATTGGATGTATGGGTGTTCAGGTGATTCATCATCCAGAAACATTTCTTGTACGCCTATTTATTAAGTATGAGGCATTGTACTAAGTCCTGGGGATATAAAAAGAGGCCACAGCCATTCCCTGATTTCAAGGAGCTTACAATCTCTGGGGAGGACATAACATACAAACAAATCTCTACAAAGCAAGTTCTATACAGAATAAATAGGAAGTAATTTACAGGGGAAAGGCACTGGACTCTGGATTCTTGGGACGACCTTTGGTAGACCCCACCATATCCTATGAAGGTTAAGTGACTTGACCAGGGTCACACAGCTAGTAAGTGTCAAGTGTCTGAGGCCGGATTTGAACTCAGGTACTCCTGAATCCAGGGCCCGTGCTTTACCACTGTGCCATCTAGCTGCCCCCTGGCCACTTCTAAAGTGTTACAGGGGGGTTCTGACCCAACTTTTGTAGTGGCCACACACTGACAACATTTCAGGTCCTCGAAGGCTTGAAGTACGGTGATGATGATTACCATTATTTTTACAGATGGGGAAACTGAGGCCTAGGGAGGGGAAGTGACTTCAGATCACAAAGTGAATCATGGACATATGTGGGATTTGAGTCCAAGTCACCTGTCTCTCAAGTCCAGGGTTTCCCCCACCATGTCCACACTGGCCTTTAGAAAGTCCCTTCCCTACTTGCTCTCTCTCCCTTTTCTGCCCAGTTCTGATTTCTTGCTCTACAGACTCAGATTTCCAGGCCCACAGGGCAGGATAAATGGGGGACTGGCCTCCCCCTAGTGGCCACTGATAGGAAGCACATAGTAAAACCTCAGTCCCCTAGAGACTTTGTACCAATCTGTTGTTGTTCAGTCACATCTAACTTTTTTTTTTTTGGTGAGGCAATTGGGGTTAAGTGACTTGCCCAGGGTCACACAGCCAGTAAGTGTCAAGTGTCTGAGGTTGGATCTGAACTCAGGTCCTCCTGAATCCAGGGCCCATTTATCCTGCCCTGTGGGCCTGGAAATCTGAGTCTGCAGAGCAAGAATTCAGAACTGGGCAGAAAAGGGAGAGAGAGCAAGTAGGGAAGGGACTTTATCCACTGCGCCACCTAGCTGTCCCCACGTCTAACTTTTTGTAAGACCAGTTGGGATTTTCTTGGCAAAGATACTGGAGTGATTTGTCATCTCCTTCTCCAGTTCATTTTACAGATGAGGAAACTGAGGCAGACAGGTTAAGTGACTGGCCCAAGGGCACACAGCTAGTGTCTGAGGCTGGATTTGAACTCAGGTCTTCCTGACCCCTGGCCCAATGCACCACCTAGCTCCCCCCAATAGTCATCTAGGTCTCCTTTAAAGGATCCTATGATTTACAGCTGGAAGGGGGCTTAGAAATCATTCTAGCCCAACACCTTCACTTTAGAGTCCCCTGGAAGTTATGTGACCTGCCCAAGATCACACGGGAAGTGGGAGCAGAGCCCAGAGCTTAAGCTCCAGGCATCTACAGACAGTGAAAGAGAGAAGCAGAGCTGTCCCAACATGGGCCAGGCTATATCAGGAAGCAGTGGGCTCCCCATCCCTGGAATCTTTAGGACCATAGAGCCCTGGGAGGCTGTCTGATTCGATTCCTTCATTTTACAGATGGGGAAGCAAGGGAAGTAACTTGAGCACTGGGAAGCTGATGGTACCATTGGCAGAAATAGGGAAGAAGGGAAGGGGAGCTGGTTTGGGGGAAAATCACGAATTAGCCATAGATTTGACAGCTTATCTCATGCAAGCTGAGGGCAGACTCTGTGGATTTGCCTGCTCTCCTCCTTGAATGAAAACTGAATATCTTGGCTGGGCAGGTTCAGTGTAGATCTCAGGTCTACTTCCCCCTCCCCCCTCCTCCCAAGGACTACCAGCTTCCTCCTTTCACATCCTCAGTGGGAGGCAAAGGGCTGTGGCATGACAAGGCAGCTACCCAGCATCCTCCAGGGCAAGTTCTGGTCAAACAAATGTCCGGGAGCAGGTGAGGGTAGATGCCTAAAAGAGAGACATCATCAGATATCAGGGCAGGAAGGAACCTTAGGATCTAAAATTGTAGAATGTCAGAGCTAGTAGGGAACTTAGAACACAGAATGTTAGATCTGGAAGGAACCTTCGGATTTAAAAATAGACCGTCAGAGTTGGAAAGGAGCTTATGAATGTCAGATCTGGGAGGGGCCTTGGAATGTACAACATAGAATGCCAAAGCTAGAATGTCAGAGGTGCAAGGGAATTTAGAAAGCAACTCCCTCGTTTTACAGGCAAGGGAAGTGACTTATCCAGGGTCCTACAGAGTCAGAGACATCTGTCCTTGAGACTCCTGCCCCAGAAGCTTCCCCTGTCACCGAGTCTTAGGAGAAACTCGAGAAGGAAGTAGTCTCCCCCTTCCCCCCTCCCCAACACCGTACTCCCTCCACTTCTGGGCTGAGAAGCTCAGGGAAGGACCCCCAGGTTATATTTCCTAGTGTTGGAGCCAAGGACCTCTTACTCCTTGAAGAAAGCCCATGATATGTGTCCTGGGGATCATGGGGAGGGGTTTGGCTGTTTTGGCTCAGGGAAAATTGCTTTGGGGGGCTCCCCACCATAGTCCTTCTTGCCCTCTCAGCCCCGTCCCCTCCCCTAAACTCAGTTCTTTGGTTACCATAAGCCGGGAGGAGGGGAAGTGTGAGCTGGGGGGGGGCGGGGGTCCGCAAAGCACCCCGAGGCATTTGGCTAAGGGTCCCGAGGGTCCTTCCCCTTCCCCTCCCCTCCCTTCCCCCTACCCCACCCCACCCCCCTGCCTCCAGCCTCATCTCTCTGTTTACCAGATGCGGTGGCTTCTCCTCCCGCCGCCGCCCGGGTTTTGTTTGGGTTCTAATTTTTTGTTGCGCTTGGAAAATTACACATAATTATGGCTTCTGTATGGTAATGGCCCCATTCCGCAGACCCCCCGCGTGACTCAGCTGTCGCTCCGCTGCCTCCGCGCGGGCTCCCTCCCGGAGAACGGCGACAGCAGCCTCGAACCTCCCATGAACCGCCTTCCCCTTCACCGCACACGCCTTTAATGAGATGGAGGAGGGGAGGGGACTGTGTGGGTGTCGGGGGTGGGGTAGGGAGAGGGAGCTCCCTGTTTGGAAACACTCATCCCCCCCAAATCTCCCCACTGCCCTCACCCCTTCTGGACTCCGGCACGGGCTGCCGAGGGGGCCAGGGTTAAGGCTAGGGGAGGCTGGGACCAGGGACCAGCGGGTGCAGAAAGATGGAGGCCAAACCTGTGTGTAGCCTTATTGGGGCCCCTGTAGAGGACAGAACTTGTGTCTCAATTGCAGGCACCTAACTCATCCACTTTCTTCTTTCCTCTGTGACCCTCAGCTTCCTGAATTCTTTAGCTCCCTACACACCCCAGTGTCTTGGCCCTGCTTGGGGAGTCGAGGTATCTGGTCCTCTGGGACCAGCCCAGCCAGGGGAAGAACTCAATAATGGAAATAGGCAATTTCCTGGACCCAAGGGAAAGAAAGTCTGGGTGACTGGGGACACCTCGGAGAAGGCTGGGGAGTGGAATGGTAGGAGAGACTCTGCTAGAGAGATGGAGGCAGGGGAAGACTCTAGAACACTGGAGCTTGAAGGGAACTCGGGCTAATTGAAATGAAAGGGACCTAAAATACCGTGCTGACTATGTCACTCCCCACCTCAATCAACACCAGTGGCTCCCTATTACCTCTTGGATCCAATATAGACTTCTCTTTTGCATTTGAAGCCCTTCATTTTCCGACTCCAAGGATCTTTTCCAGCCCTACTGGACGTATTCCCTTTAAGATACTATTCAGCCTCATTCAAAGGGCTGTGACTCTTCAGACTGTGGTGTGTGAGGGAGTGACGATGGTTACCCAGAAGGATGTGCAACTGCCAAAACGGCAGCCTATGATATACATCTGTGGAGAATGTCATACAGAGAAAGAAATAAAAACCAGGGATCCAATCAGATGCAGAGAATGTGGATATAGAATAATATATGAGAAAAGAACAAAAAGATTGGTGGTCTTTGATGCCTATTGAAATCCCAAGAATTCAGTGTAAAACCTTCCTTTTCTTCTGGATTTCCCACAACCATTTCAAATAGCATAGCTTTTGAGTTAATATGCTTTTCTTTTACACATAAAACTATGTAATGTTCTACCATTCTGTAGCTTTAAATTATTTGTTCTTGTTGTTGTTTTGTTGTTTTGTGTTTTTTTTTGGTGGGACAATGAGAGTTAAGTGACATGCCCTGGGTCACACAGCTAGTGTCAAGTGTCTGAGGCCGGATTTGAACTCAGTTCCTCCTGAATCCAGGACCAGTGCTTTATCCACTATAGCGCCACCTAGCTGCCCCTAAATTATTTTTAAAATAAAATTTTCAAATGTAAAAAAAAATACTATTCAGCCCAGTCCAATTGGTCTTCTTCTTTTTTTTTTTCCCCAATTGGTCTTCTTGCTGTTCTTCACACATGATGTTCCATCTCCTGCCTTCAGGCCTTTGCCCAGGCTGTCCCTCATGCCTGGCATGCACAGCCTCCTCCTCACCATTACCTCTTAGAATCCATGGTTTCCACGGGTCAGCTCAAATACCACCTTTTACAAGAGGTCTTCCCGTATCCCTGTCCCCCCCACCCCCATTCTAGTACCTTCTGCCTTCCAATTACTTTACATTTATTTTGTATAGTGTACTGGTGATTCTTTCCTTAGAATGTAAGCTTCTTGAGGGCAGGACAGTTTCATTTACATCTTTGAATCCTCAGTGCCTTGCCTGGTACTGCCTGGGTGCTTAGTTACTGTCTGCTGGATGAACCTCCAACCATAGACTGTTAGAGTTGGAAAGGCCCCTAGAATATAGAAGAACTTAGAAAAGGAAAGCTGGAGGGAACCCGGAGACCCAAAGCTTTCCTTTCCTCACCATGTGTGCTTGCACAAGCTGTTCCCCTTTGTGCCACTCTCTCAGCCTCAAAGGATTTGTCATTTTCCCTTAAGGCTCAGCTCAGGGGCCCTTCTCTCCATGAAGTCTTTCTTTATGTTTCCCCTCCAATAGTTAATGCGCTTTCTTCCTACTCAAACTAACCTATCCCTTCTGCTCTCTATCTTTCAACTCCATTCAAATTTTTTTTGGGGGGGGGGGGTGGGGAGGCAATAGGGGTTAAGTGACTTGCCCAGAGTCACACAGCTAGTAAGTGTCTGAGGTCAGGTTTGAATCATGTGCTCCTGACTCCAGGGCCAGTGCTCCATCCACTGTGCCGAGCTGCCCTTCCACTCAATTTTTTTTTTTTTGGTGGGGCAATGGGGGTTAAGTGACTTGCCCAGGGTCACACAGCTGGTAAGTGTTAAGTGTGTGAGGCTGGATTTGAACTCAGGTACTTCTGAATCCAGGGGCTGTGCTTTATCCACTGCGCCACCTAGCTGCCCCCTCCACTCAATTTTATCAAGAATTTTCATAGCCATCACTCAGTAACTGGTGTGTGTGTGTGTGTGTGTGTGTGTGTGTGTGTGTGTGTGTGTTTTCCCGTTACTTCTCCTTCATCCCTAAAGTGGAGAGAACCCTGTGCTGCAAGTCAGAAGGCCTGGCTTCTTTCTACCTGCTTCATTCCCCAGCTGGCTAAGTGGGTGGCTTTGGTTGGGCAGGCAGGACCCCTTTCTGAGTCTGTTTTCTCATCAGTAAAAGGAGGATATTAGAATAAATGTTCTTTTAGGTTCCTCCCAGCTGACATTCTGGGTTTTAAGGGCCCTCCTAGCCCTGCCATTCCCTAAGAACCTTCTCAGCTCTGACACCCTGTGTTCTAAGGGTCCTCCCAGATGACATTCTGGTTCTAAATGCCCTCCCAGCTCTGACATTTCCTGCTCTAAGGTCCTCATCTCTGACATCTTGGGTTCTAAGGGCCCTCTCAGTTCTGACATCCTGTGTTCTAAGGGCTCTCCCAGCTCTGACATCCTGTGTAATAAGGGCCCTCCCAGCTCTAACATTTAATTCAATTTACAAGACATTCAGTAAAGTACTATCCAAGGAAGGGAGCCACATTGGCATGAACTTTTGAGGAGGGGGTCTTCAGAGGCAGTATGAATGGTGGTCACTTTCCCCATGTTTGCCTTTGAGTCAGTGTACAAGCCGAGCTGGCCTCAGAATCAGGAAGATGCAAGTTCCAGCCTCTAATGTATATCAGTTGAGTGACCAAACTTGGGTTCATGAGTTCACTTAATCGCTCTGTGCTCTGGAGCTCTCTACAAAACTAGGAATGGATGGGTAGTGCCTGGACCATAGCAAGCCCTTGGTAAGTGCTTGATGACTTAAGTTACCTGCATTAGGAGGGGTATGTTTCCTTAACCAAGAGCTCAACACACCAATGAAATCACAGATCTGTTAAAAAAAATTGTGCAAGGAATCTTGAAGTCTTGGGCAGGGGGCTAACCTTAGAAGCAGAAAGTCTGGGAATGGCACATCCTATCAGTGTGACTTAACCTCTCATTGCTCCTGGCCAATCTGTGACTCAGTCACTGAAAAACACAGGGTCCGAAGAGGGACCCACTCTAGTTTGCTGGGGTTCCCTTGCACAGAGAGCCACGCCCAGGGGGTTTGTGGAACTGAATTGAATGGTAAGTGGTGAAGGCCACTCAAAACCTAGAATGCCACAGCCAACAGAGATCTAAGGAGATCATGGCAAGTCTAAATCTCTTTGGGTTAATGAGGTAGGTTCAATGAGAAGAACAGCAAGGTCTCTCCCTTCCAGCTGAAAGCTGGGAGCCTGAGCCTGTGGAATTTCAGAGCTGGGAGGGACCTTGAAGATCAGCTTCTCCAGCTCCCTCCACTTACTCTCTAGAGTAAGGTTTTGCCCAACTGAGGCCACCCAGAACAAGTTAGCTTGTGGCTGAAGCTGTAAGAGAAACCAGGTCTCCTGATGACGAACTCAAGGCTCTTTTCCACTCCCAGGATCAAGGGGGAGAATGCAATTAAACTCAACAAATATTTATTGAGTGGCACCTCCCAGGGACCAGGCTCCACATTCCTAGGTGGAGGTAGAGGTGGCAGAGGAAGAGAGAGGCAGTTCAGGGAGAGTTCTCCATGGTGAGGGCTGAGGGGAGTCTTGGAGAATTTGGGAGGTCTGTTAACTCCATCAGAGGCAGCGTTTTGTTCTTCCACACAGGAAGCCCAAAGGGTCTCTCATTCCTCTGACCATTAGCATTTTCTCATCTGCTGCTCCTTCCTCCTTCTGGTCCAGACTTTCTATCTCCCAGTGGCCCTCGTCTTCATTCTCTTCTGGGTTTAGCTCCTAATCTAGAGCATAAGTTTTATCCATAGAGCTCATCCCTTGGAAGGAAAACACCTCTATAAGACAGAAACTGCTTTACCCATGTGTTTTCCTAACAAGATTTAGCCCTCAGTTTTCCAATCTGTGTAATGGGGTCATAAGATGAAGAGTTGGAAGTGATTATAAAGATCATCTGACTCGATCCTCTCATTTTTAAAGATGGGGAAAGGGAGGTCCAGGAGAGTAGTAGGAGCTTTCAGAGAGGTGCCAACCCTGCTCTGTGGATCTCCTCGAGAAAGCGCTCTCCCTTCCCGAAAGGAAGTCCTTACTCCTGCTTCCCAGTCCAGAGTCACTGAGGTCGTCTCCAGCAAGACAAACGAGTACTCCTGCCCCACTATCCTGGAATTGAGGGACAGAGAGAAGAGAAGAGAGAAGGGGAGAACAGAGCGGGAGGGGGGGGGGAAGAGAATAAAATCAAACACCCAGCTAAGAAGCCGTCGCAGCCCTTTCCCCCTCCTTTTGGCCCTCCTGGTCTCCCCACCCACTGTGGCCCTCTGGATCCCACCCCACACAGGTCAGGCCCCCTCGCCAAACTCCTCCCTCCACCTAAATTCTCTTCCCGCAGCCCCTCCCTTTAAAGGTCAGGTCCCAGCCTCCTCCCCCCAATCTGCCCCCCTTCCTCTGGAGGTGGGATCTGGAAGACTGTGCGGTGGGGAGTGGGTGTGAGCCGTCTGTGCTAGGGGCTGGAGCCAGGGCCCCGCTGGAGGGCGCCCGGGCCAGCGGAGGGAGAACGGGGCCCGGGTTAGGCTAGGGGCTCTGGCCGCCCCCTCCCGTCTCTGCCTGCCCGCCGGCGGTTCACGAGCTCCCCCTATTTACCTCCCCGAGGCCTGATTTGGTATTCGAGCGGAGGGAGGGCAGCCGGCTGACTCCAACAGCTGCTTCCTGACCCAAAAACTGTCACTCTGCCCGGGAATAAATTGCGGACCGGGGCAGTGCAGCTTGGCGCGGCGGCGAGGGGAGGGGAGGGGGTGCAGGGGCCTAGCCCGGCCCGGCCCGGGACTGCGGCCGCACCTCCGGCCCCCTGAGCTCACCCCGCCCCGGGCTCGACGGGCTGCAGCGGGGGAGGGCCCCCTTCCCCCAGGCCCGCCCTGGCCCCAGATCCCGCAGCCTGCCCGCTCCTTCTGCAGAATCAATTGGTTCTGAGGGGAGCTTGAAACGGCAGCAGCGCCGAGTTCCTTCAGTTCCCAAGTGCGGGATCCGGCAGCCCCGGGGGTGCTCGGGGGGCTCAGTGTCCCAGTGTGTCAGGGTGCGAGTGCTTGCGTGCAATGCCAGTGCATATGTGAGTGGGTCACTGTGCGCGTGGGCCAACGGGGTTCTGCGTGTCAGCGTTTGAGCTGGTTTGGGCGCGTGGGTGGATGAATGCAAGTGTGTGCGTGAGTGGAGGTAGAAGTGTGCTGGTGGGTGCGGTTGTGCCAGTGGGCGGGAATGGACCAGAGGATACCTCCGACTGTGCGGCGGCTTCCAGAGGGTGGGGGTGTCTGGGGGGGAGGGTTGTCCCGTCCCCCCACACCCCTGGGGGTGTGTCCATCTTTGTGGGATGGAAGCTAGGCGGGGAAGCGCCAGTGGGCACTCAGGATCTATTTAGTAGGCTGGGCATAAACTCAGTTTCCCTTCTCTCCCTCCACGGAAACTCTCTCTCCTGGGTCCCCTCGCTCCCCATCCCTCTCTCCCGTTTCTTTCACCTTCCTTCTGGCTTCTCCCTATGCCTCCCCCCCCCCAATCTTTCTGTTTCCTCAAGTTACGTTCCCTTCCTTAAACTTTGGCCGCCGGAGTTGAGCGCGCCTCCTCCCCCACCATCCTCCAGCTCCTCTCGGAACCCCTAGACAGTCCGCCGCTGGGGGTGTGGGATTGGGCTCCTTCTGGGGGTTCTGAGTCTGAGGGACTCCTGGCTTGGAGCCGGATACTCCCCAGCCCCAGTGGTGGGCTGGACGATTTCCCGCTCCACAGGCGATGGCGAGGCCTGGGAGATAGGACCGGGAGAAGGCCATGAACGATAGAGTGATTGGGGTGCGAGGGGAAGAGCAGTCCCCTTTAGAACAGGGTCAGCGCCCCTCGCCCGCTCCAGGGTTGCGCAGGCGCAGCTGCCGCTCCTTCCTCTTCCCCACCCCCACTCCCCAGCCTGTGCAGGGGAAGAGCCTCCCCTGGTCCCTTGGCCTCCGGACACTCTGGCCTAGTCCCTCCCTCACTCTGGGAAGGCTGGACCCGAGTTTTGGGGGCGGGGTAGGGACTCAGCACGCCTGCGCCGCGCTCTCCCAGGGGACTCCACGGGCTGGAAGCCTCAGTCACAATATTTCTCTTCACGTTAATCGAATCATTGACAATATGATGTAAAATATTAGCGACATAGGGCGAAAGGAAGGAGAGGACTACAAGCATCGCCCCCCCCCCAAAAAAACCCCCACAATTTAGGAAGGTTCACCCAGAGACTAGCCTAGTCCCCGTTCCCAGCCTGGGAGCCTGGGCCCACCTGGCTTCTCTCTCCCTCCCCCTCCAATGCCAGGCTCCCTGGTTCCGCAGAAGCTCTTAACTGGGGCAGTAGGGGAGGGGATATGGAGGTCCCTGTGCCTCCACCTATTCCCCAACCGGGACTAGAGGTCCAAACCTGAGGTCTTTCAGATTTTGGCCTTTGTTTAGGGGGAAACCAAGCCGCTGCCCCCGCCTCCCTGGGCTCTCCTCTCCCCTTACCAGTGCCCCCTCCCCCAGGGCCCGCCTTAGCTCCCAGACATATATTAGTCCTCTTCAGCATGCCACCTTTGCCCCTCTCGCGTGTCCCCTCCCTCCCCCCAGAGCCTTTCTCCTCCCCTTCTGCCATGTCCCCTCTTCTCCCACCAAGACTTATCCCCTAGGACCCTCCCTATCTTCCCCACCTGCCTAGTCCCCTAGGCTCTCCCCCCAGGGCTCCGGCCTCTGAACTTCCCTTCACCCCGTATCTCCTCCTCCAGAGCCACCAGCAGGCCCCACTCCTTGCCCCCTCCCATACCATCCCTCCAGCCGTGCCTAAACTCTTCTGGCTCTCCGCCCATCCCTAGTCTTGTCTCCCTCAGGGCTGGTCTCATAATTTCACCCCTACCCCTCGAGTCTCCTCCCCCAGGTCCGGCTCCTCGTTCTGTCTCTAGCCCCCCAGACGTGCCCAGTCTCTCCGGGATCTCTGCCCACCGCGCCCCCCCCCAAACTCCTACTCATTATCCCTGTCCCCTACCCCAGGGGCATCAGCAGGCCCGGATCTTCGCCCCCTCTTCTTCCTTCCCCCCAGCCATGGCTTATTCTCTGGTTTCCATCACCCCCTCCCCCGTCCTGTTCTCCCCCGCCTTATTCCCCAGGGCCACCAGCAGGTCCGCACTTCAGGTCCCCTGCTCTCTCCTCTCCCTCCCTCGCGATCTGGTCCCCTCTGGGATCTCTTCCCCATCTCATCCCTCTAGTTTTCGGGGTCGGGGACCCAGGACGGACTGGACCACCCCTTCCCCTCGGTTTTCCACCCAATTAATTTCATTCCCCGTCCCCTCCCCCACAGACTCTGGGCTCGAGGCAAACCGAGGCGAGGAGCCGCTTAGCCGCGGATGTGGTGGGGGTCCTGGCCCCGGTCTCCGGAAAGTGTCCCCACCATCTTTCACCCCCTCCCCTGGCCGCCCCCCGCCGCCCCCCGCCGGGTTCTGTCTGCAGCTGCTCCCCGCGCGCCCAGACGGAGGAAATGGTTTCCCTGGCAACAAAAGCCCCTTTCAACCCCTCCTCCCCCCATTCCAGTCCAGCCTCATCAACGGAGCCCCTCCCTGTCCCAGAGCCACGCCCCTATCCTTTAAACCCCACCCCATGCCGAGGCCCCGCCCCGGGTGACTGAAGGAGGGCCAGAGCTCGTCCTATCAAAATGAAACTGGTTGGGGCAATGGGAGACTGCAGGTTCCTGCACCCTCACCCCTCAGGGCCACTGCAGTGCCGCTCTTTCTGGGCCTTCGGGGGCTGACCCTTTCCTGGGATCTCCTTCCAACACTCCCACACCCAGCCGAGCCTAGAATGCCCTCCTCTGACCCTAGGAATTGAGAGCTGGAAGATTAATCTAATTCCCTCATTTTCCCTAGTGGGTAACTGAGACCTTCCCAGAACCCCCTGAGATCCTGCAAAGGGCGGGGGCGGGGGGGGGGGAGAATACTGAGCTTTCTCAGCCCGGCTCAAGCTGACCTTCCCTACCCCTCGCATCTCACAGCCCTCCGGGGCAGCCAGAACTACCTCAAGAATTAAGGGACTGCCCAGGTCCTTCCGCCAGTTCCCCTGTCCCTAGGCTGCCCTCAAACTCAGAGCCTTGGCGCCCTCTGATGGTCACTGGGTGGTCGAAGGGGGAAGGAGAAAAAAAAGCATTTCTATAAACCTACTATGTGCCAGAGTTAGGGTTAGGGTTAGGGACATAAAAAGAGGCAAGAAGGCAGTCCTTGGCCTCCAGGAGTTCAGAGTCTACTAGGAGAGACAACAGGAAAACACATCTATACAAACAAGCTATATACAGAATAAATAGAAGAAAATTCACATTGGGAAGGTACTACATCAATGAAACTCTGGAGTGTGTGGGGGGGAGGATTCCCAGTACCTGGCACAGAGATTAGCAGATAGTAGGTGCTTTAATAAATCCTTTCTGGGCCTCTAGTGAAGGGGGGGAACCCATTACCTCCTTAAGATTTCCCCCTGTGAAGGGAAACCTTTGTCTCCTTCCTGGATCCCTCAAGTGGCCCAGATTGGGGTAGTCAGCAGACCCAGACTCCCTGGGTCCCCAGCTTGCCCAACCAGCCCAGCCACACCTCTCTTCTACATGGCCCTGAGCCCTCTCAGGTCAACACTGAGCCTTATTTAGCTCTGAGCTGGGCATCATGCCCAGCTAGTGCCTCCACCTGCTATCTGCCTCCCTTGGGGAGGGGAGCAGGAGGAATGGTGTCCCTTTTCACATCTTTGCTCCCCTTTACCAAACCCCCCTGCCCCAGCCCAACAGCTAGATAGGGTTGACCAGTCAATGACAGTGTCTGTTGCTTACCCTTGGGCTCCTGGGCAGCTCAGTTCAGGTTAATTGTTTATAGTTAATTGCTCATTAATTACTCATTGATTGCTACTTCATTCCTAATTCCTCTCAGGCTTAGGAAGGGGAGCCTGGGACTACAGGCTGGCAGGCCCTGGCCCAGATGGATCCAAGGGGCTGAGCAGTGGGTAGCCATGCCACCTGGTGCTCCTGAGGGCAATGCCTTCCCCGTGGCCACCAACCCACTCACCCCGTCCTGCAGTGAGGGGGCTCTCTACACCAAAACTGCTCTCTCCAAAGTTACTAACAATCTCTTATTGCCAAACCCAATGGCCTTTCCTCAATTCTCATTCCCTTGACCCCTCTGCAGCCTTTGACACTGGATCACTCTCTCCTCCTTGACATTCCTTTTTTTCCCCGAGGGGCAATGAGGGTTAAGTGACTTGCCCAGGGTCACACAGCTAGTAAGTGTCAAGTGTCTGAGGCCTGATTTGAACTCAGTTCCTCCCGAATCACAAGCAGCTTGGAGAGCTCTTAAAGCAGAGAATGCCCAATTCTAAGGTACTTTGGAAAGGTCCTCTTCCATTGTTTCCCATTGATTATGTTTTTATTTTATTTATACATAGTTATTTGCATGTTGTCTGCCCCGTTAGATTGTGGTGAGATCCACAAGGGCAGGGATTATCTATTGCCTTTCTTTGTATCTATAGCACTTAGCACAATGCCCAGCACATTTAACAAATATTTCTTGACTTGACTTCCCAGGAAAGTCTGTCCTAAAGTTCCTTCCAACTCTAATAGTCTACTTTGTAAGGGTACTCCTACCTCTAAAACCTGTGTTCTAAGGGTCCTCCCAACTCTGACATCCTGGGTTCTTAGGGCACAGCTCTGACATTCTGTGTTCTAAGATAGAGTGGTACAGAGAGTCAAGTCAGTCAGTATGGCACAATGGAAAGAATGAAGGATATAGAATCAGAGGTAACCTGGGTTCAAATTCCAACTCTGCCACTTACTATGTGACCTTAGACAAGTCATTACCTCTCTGTTTCCTCTCCTGTAAAATGAGGGATGTAGACTGGGTGGCCTCTAAAATTCCTTCTAGCTCTATGATTGATTCTATCTCTAAATCTTTGATTTCTAACATTTCTGATGTTCAGTGTCCTATATAAAATCCTCTCTTTGGTTTGTAGGGCCTTTCATCATCTGGCTCCTTCCTATCTTTCCAGGCTTCCTGCACTTCCCTCCCCTCTACCTACTCAACAATCCAGTGACACTGGGCTCCTTGCTTTTTCATTTTCTTTTTTCTTTTTTGTGGGGCAATGAAGGTTGAGTGACTTGCCCAGGGTCATAGAGCTAGTAAGTGTCAAGTGTCTGAATCTGGATTTGAACTCAGGTCCTCCTGAATCCAGAGCCGGTGCCTTATCCACTGTGCCACCTAGCTGCCTGCTCCTTGCTGTTTCTTTTTTTTTGGCGGGGCAATGGGGGTTAAGTAACTTGCCCAGGGTCACACAGCTAGTAAGTGTCAAGTGTCTGAGGCTGGATTTGAACTCAGGTACTCCTGAATCCAGGGCCAGTGTTTTATCCACTGCACCACCTAGCCGCCCCCCTTGCTGTTTCTTGAACAAGATGCTCCATCCCTTGACTCTGGCTGTCTCCCTGCCTGTGATTTTCTCCCTCCTCATCTCTCCCTCCTAGCTTAACTTGGTTTTTCTTAAGTCAATGCTAACATCTTATTTTCTTCAAGAAGACTTTCCCAATCCTCCTTAATCAGTCTCAGTCCCTTCCCTCTGTTGATCACCCCTTATTTATCCCTTTTGTTTGTTTGTTTTTTGTGGGGCAATGGGGGTTAAGTGACTTGCCCAGGGTCACACAGCTAGTAAGTGTCAAGTGTCTGAGGCTGGATTTGAACTCAGGTACTCCTGAATCCAGGGCCGGTGCTTTATCCACTGCGCCACCTAGCCGCCCCCCTTATTTATCTCTTTTATTTGTACATAGTTGTTTGCATGTTGTCTCCCCCATTAGACTGTGAAACTCCTTGAGGGTGGGGACTATGCTTTTGCCTTTCTTTGTATCCCTAGTGCTAATCACAGCGTCTGGAATGTTGCTGTTGTCCAGTTGTTTTTCTTTTTTCTTTTCTTTTTTTTTTTGGGTCAATGAGGGTCAAGTGACTTGCCCAGGGTCACACAGCTAGTAAGTGTCAAGTGTCTGAGGCCAGATTTGAACTCAGGTCCTCCTGAATCCAGGGCCAGTGCTTTATCTACTGCACCACCTAGTTGTCCCCCAGCCATGTCTGACTCCATGACTCCATTTGAGGTTTTCTTGGTAAAGATACTGAAGCAATTTGCCATTTCCTTCTCCAACTCTTTTTACAGATGAGAAAACTGAGGCAAACTGGGTGAAATGACTTGCCCAGGGTCACATAAGTAGGAAGTGTCTGAGGCCTAATTTGAACCCACAAAGATGAGTCTTCCTGACTCCAGGCCCAGAGAGGCTGGGTAGAGAGGGGAGAGGTTATTTTGTCCCAGGTGGTCTGGCAGGCCAGGGAATTCTCTCCTTTGGGGGTTCAAGAAGAAAAGAACAAAGATATGGTCAGTTAAGTAGTCAGAGACCTACTTCTAAGGCCCAAATCTTGGACATTCAGCTTTCCCAGCCCTGAGAAAGATTCCTTCCCTCCTCCCCCCCCCCCCCCCCCGCCCCCCCCACTGTGGAGTTGGAGGTTGGAAACAACCAAAACTTAGTCTCTCTGGCTCCGGTATTTGGCCTCTCTGCCTAGGGCTACTGAGTCAGAACCAGCCTCCCTCTTCCATCTTTCCCAGAAAAGAGATAGTGCAATATCTTGTTCAGCCACACGGGGACAGGAGAGCCTAACTCCAAGACGTCTTCAAAGCTTCAACAAAGATTTCTCACAACACTCCTGGGAGGGAGTTTTCTCTTCCTCATTTGATAAATATCAAGAGACAGGTCCAGAGAAAGGAGGAGCCATTTCCCATGGTCACAAAGCTTGTGACCACAAGTAACTGTTTACAGGTTGCATAAATGCAGTAGAATTTAAGTTCTTTGAAGCCAGGCAGTGTTTCACTTTTATTTTTTTAATCTCCAGCACCTAGGACAGTGACTGGCCCATAGTAGGTGCTTAATAAATGTTTGTTGGATTGGACTTGAGATCTGAATGCTATTCTCTTAACTTGAAGTCCTGCCCTCTTTCTCATAATATCTTTATTAAAATATCTTTAATATCTTAAAACTTCACTAAGACTTTTGGGACATCCTATATATGTAATACATATTATATATGTGTATATGATATACATATGTAACACATTATACATACACATATGTAATACATATCATAGATTCACATATATACAGACAACACTATATACATATTATTTTAAGTATTTTATGCCTTTTCTTACTATACTCCCTTACTGAACTCTTCCTTGTAATGAAGAGAAACCAGGTAAGCAATATCAACTGCTAATAGCAGTTAATGTGTTAATAACACATTGATTTTGTCTGATAATGTATGCAACCTTCCACTCCAGTAGTCCCTTACCTCTGCACAGAGAGGAGGGGAGTGCCTGTATTCTCTGCATTATGAATTACTTCCCAACAAGATATAGTCCTCATGGCTCTGAGAGGCTGATAGTGTCAGCATGATTACCCCTGTTTTATAGAGAAGAAGTCAGCTGACCTCACACCTGATCCTCACAACCAATTAACAAATATTCAACATTTATTAAGCACCTACTGTATGCAATATGTTATGTCTGATGCTGGGGGAGACACAGAATAAATATAATGGAGTCTAAGGTCTCAAGGAGCCTACTACATTCATGCACACACATATATCCATGCATTACCTCACCAAGAGCATCTTCCTTTGTTACATTTAGGCCATTAATACAGCTACCAGTGAGGTGGGTATTATAAATATTGTGGTCTACTTTTATATATGTCTAACTAGAGGTTAGGTGACTTGCCCCAGGTTAACACAGATAGTAAGTATAAGAGCTATAGCTAGAATTCAGGTTTTCTATTTCCAAGACCAGGAATCTCAGGATATCAGAGCTGGAAGGGACCTTAGAGGACATCTAGTTTGATCCATACATGAACAGGGACCCCTTCTCCCCAATAATAATAGTGCACATTTTTATAGTCCCTTAAAATTTATAAAACACTCTATACATGTTACTTGATTTGAACCTCACAACAACTTTGGGAGGAAGGTTCTATTATTATTATTGGGTTTTTTTGGTTTTGTTTGTTTTTGCAGGGCAATGAGGGTTAAGTGACTTGCCCAGGGTCACATAGCTAGTAAGTATCAAGTGTCTGAGGTCAGATTTGAACTCAGGTCCTCCTGAATCCAGGACTGGTGCTTTATCCATTGCAGTACCACCTAGCTGCCCCTGGAAGGTGTTATTAGTCCCACTTCACAGATGAAGAAACTAAGGCACAGAGAGGTCAAGTGACTTGCTCAGGGTCACATCACTAGTAAGTGTAGGAAGCAAGATTTGAACATAGCCTTCCTGACCCCACATGTGATATGCTCTGCCATGATAAGCCTGATAAATGGTCATCTAGCCTTCCTATGGAGACCCTTATTGATGGGGATCCCATTACCTGGACACCTATAATCTGTACTGTGCACTTAGGAATAGTGCTAAGTTTTCTCCTTACATACATGTAGCTGAAATCTGCCTCTTTATGGCTTTCCCCCTCTCTGCTTCTCTAGGACCAAGCAAAACCAGTCTAATCCCTTTTTCCCATGATGGTCTTTCAAATATCAGGGCTCCTTCCACCCTAGTATGTGTGAAGGGGAGGGAGAGATGATGAGGGGACTTCACAGGGTCACAGATTCTGAGCTGGAAATGAAGGCGATTCGGTGAATTGCTCAAGGTCATGCAGGATGGAAACAGCAGAACCAGAATTCGAACTGATTTCTGCAAAGAAAAGCATAAAGAAAGAGTCAAAACAAAGCTGAAAATGAAATAGGTTCAGCTTACCTATAGGACAGAACACAAGGGGACTCCTCCCAACAGGATCCATAGGGCTGAGCCAATCCTTCTATCTTGGGTAAGCCACCATCAATTCATCCCTTATAAGGAATCAAGGGCTACCACCACCATCACCACTGATACCACCACCACCACCACCACTAACACTACCACCACTACCATCGCTGCTGCTGCTGCTACCACTATTACTACTGTTGCTGTTGCTGCTGCTGCTACTACTACTACTACTACTACTACTACTACCACCACCACCACTACCATACCACTACAGGTGGTATTGCTATGACTACTACTACTACCACTACTACTACCATGACCATCATCACCACATAACATTTCTGTTTTCGTTTGTTTGTTTGTGAGGCAACTGGGGTCAAGTGACTTGCCCAGGGTCACACAGCTAGTAAGTGTTAAGTGTCTGAGGCCAGATTTGAACTCAGGTCCTCCTGAATCCAGGGCCGGTGCTCTATCCAGTGCACCATCTAAGCTACCCTGGCCACATAACATTTCTATAGTCTAGTATGTGCCAGGTTCTTTTTTGCTAAGTTGCACACCAGATAGATCCCTGAGTCATGCTGGTTCTCAGACGACAGACATGAAGTCCATCTTTGGGTCCTTACCTGAAGCCCTTCCATTTTGCTGGGATCCTCTAGAGCCTGCCCCTTGCTGGCATTGACCTTGAGAACATGGGTTCACTTCTATGCAACAGCAAGGCATCAGAGGAGAATTTTAGTAGAGGGAGATGTATGTTAGGGGTAGGTATAGATAGCTCAGATTCATTGTGGAAGGGAGCCTTGAGAGCTAAAGCTCATAATTAGATAGGTATGGGTCTCTCCCCAGGAGAGTCCTTGAGGGCTGGTCCTTTTTCCTTTTTAGATTTTATCTCCCTAGCACCTAGCACCATACCTGGTACATAGTAGGTGCTTAATAAATGTTATGATGGGGGCAAAAGAGACATCCAAAGTTCCCTAAGAAAATTCAGGCATGGAGGAAGAGATCTTTGGTGCAAGGCATAATTATGTTAGAGACCCATGGTGCCAAGGCTGGAAGGGACCTTAGAACATAGAGCACAGAGTATTAGATCTAGCAGAGACATTAGAACACAGAAAGTCAGAACTGAAAGGTTCCTTAAAAGAGAGAATGTCAGTGCTCAGAGGGCCCTTAGAGAATAAATGAATTCTTTTGGGATGGGGCAATGAGGGTTAAGTGACTTGCTCAGGGTCACACAGCTAGTAAGTGTCAAGTGTCTGAGGCTGGATTTGAGCTCAGGTCCTCCTGAGTCCAGGGCCAGTGTTTTATCCACTTTGCCACCTAGCTGCCCCAGAGCATAAACTATTAAAGTTGGGAGAGATCTTAAAACATGGAATACCAAATCTGTGAGGTTCCTTAGGACTGTAATGGAGATAATCACTTTCTAGCCTTCCTCAGTCTGCTCTGTCTAGAATATGTTTCCCTGGAACATGAATGAAGCTGAGCTCTCCTGGCCAGTGATGCATATGAATCGGCATTAGAGAACTTGCACTTTAGGGTGACATAGCAATTCCCTTCTTTGTTCACTGGTCCCCGTGTGCCTCCCCCTGTTGTACAACAGACTACCACATTTCAGAAGATTAGCCACTGAGCTATGAGAGATGTCCACTCAATAAATTTTATTTTTTGATTAATCTTTTATTTTTTTACAATTACATGTAAAAAGAACTTCTAACATTTTTAAAAAAATATTTTTGAGTTCTTTTTTTTGTTTTGTTTTGTTTTTTGTTTTGTTTTTGCAGGGCAATGGGGGTTAAGTGACTTGCCCAGGGTCACACAGCTAGTAAGTGTTAAGTGTCTGAGGCTGAATTTGAACTCAGGTACTCCTGAATCCAGGGCCAGCGCTTTAACCACTGTGCCATCTAGCTGCCCCAATATTTTTGAGTTCTGAATTCTCTCTGTCCCCCCTTCCCTCATTGAAAAAGCAAGCGATTTTATATAGGTTATACATGTGCAATCATATAAAACATATTTCCATTTTGGTTATGTTGTGAAAGAAAACACAGACTAAAAAAAACAGGAAAAAAATAAAGTAAAAATAGTATCCACATTCAGACTCATCGGTCCTTTCTCTGGAGATAGATAGTATTTTTCAACACCAATCCTTTGGAATTGTTTTGGATCATTGTACTTCTGAAAATAGTTAAGTCATCGTATGATATTGCTGTTACTGTATATAATGCTTTCCTGGTTGTGCTCACTTCACTTTGCATCAGTTCATGTAAGTCTTTCCAGGTTTTCCTTCAAGTATCCTGCTGATCATTTCTCTCCACCATCTTGGCTCTGCCTTCATGCTGATCATTTCTTATAGCACAATGGTATTCCATCACAATCATATACCACAACTTGTTCAGCCATTCCCCAATTGATTGGGCATCCCCTCAATTTCTATTTCTTAGCCATAATAAAAAGTGTTGTTATAAGTATTTTTGTACACAGAGGTCTTTTTCCTTTTTTTAAATCTCTCTTCGATTCATACCTAGTATTGGTATTGTTGGGCCAAAGGGTATGTACAGATTTATAGCCCTTTGGACATAGTTTTACATTGCTTTCTAGAGTGCACTGCTGGATCAGTTCACAACTCCACCAAAAGTGCATCAATGTCCCAATTTCCCCATATCTACTCCAACACTTATAATTTTATTTTTCTGTTCTATTAGCCAGTCTGATAGGTGTATGGTGGTAGCTCAGAGTTGTCCTAATTTGCATTTCTCTAATCAAGTGATTTAGATAATTTTTTTTGTATGACTAGATATAGCTTTGATTTCTTCATCTGAAAACTGCCTGTTCATATCTTCTGACCATTTATAAGTTGGGGAATTATTTATATTCTTATAAATTTGACTCAGTTCTCTCTATATTTGAGAAATGAGGCCTTTATTAGAGATGCTTGCTTTCTGTGTTCCTTCTAATCTTGGCTGCATTGGCTTTGTTAGTGCAAAAACTTAAAATTAAATATAATAAAAATCACCCATTTTCTATCTTGTAATGCCCTCTCTCTTATTTGGATGTAAATTCTTTTCTTATCTATAGATCTGGCAGGTAAACTATTCCATGCCCTCCTAATTTCCTTATGCAGCATCGTTTACAAAGATCAAAATGGGTGCATGATTTAGAAATAAAATAGATCTTATCTTTGTATATGATGTGAGATGTTGGTCTATACCTAGTTTCTGCCAAACTATTTTCCAGTTTTCCCAGCAGTTTTTGTCAAATAGTGAGTTCTTGTCCTAGAAGCTCAGATCTTTGGATTTATCAAACACCAGATTACTATGCACCCAGTAAACTTTAAAGGGGGAGATAATTTCCACTCTCATTCTCTTCTTCCTCTTTTGTGAACATGTGACTTGGAACTCTCTGTGACTTCTTGAAACAGGGGTAGGGGATTTCTTTTCCACCTTTCCCAATCATCAGCAATGGTGACAGCTCATAGGTGGCATTTAGAGCATATGATTGTCTTGATGAGCTCGAGCAAGGACTTCAAGGATCTCCACCTGCCTCTTCTACCTTATGTTTCTTTTCTTCTTTTTTTTTTTTTTCTTGGGCAATGAGGGTTAAGTGACTTGCCTAGGGTCACACAGCTAGTAAGTGTCAAGTGTCTGAGGCCGGATTTGAACTCAGGTCCTCCTGAATCCAGGCCCAGTGCTTTATCCACTGCACCACCTAACTGCCCCCTACCTTATGTTTCTTTCCCTAAGGATGGGTGATGGAACAATGAACCTGAGATGGATATTTTCTGAGTAGGAGGCAATCTCTTAAATTGTAGTTTGGAAACTAGAGGATGATCCTAAGCCCTGTCCTGGCTTGTTAAAAGACAGGAACCTTAAAGTAGTTGTGGGGACAGTTCAGAGTTAAGGTGAAGGTGAAATTTCAATTCAGCAGGGTTTCACTAGATTTTTTTAGGTGTAATGCTGGTGTTATCTTGGAGATGAGAGATACTCAAGTGGATTCAGTCTCAGAAGTCCACCAATGAATGATGTTTTGGATTTGGGAATTCTGGGAGTGTTTTGGTAAAGACTTATGGGGCGGGGAGCAGGAAGGAGAGGAGTTAGGAGGCAGAATTTGGAAGCCCACGGGTGGAGAGCCCATCTACCATCTTGGGACCATATGCACAGATTCTAGGAGGTTTGAAGCATTTTGCTCCTCAGTTCTCCCCTTCTGAGGAACAGTGACGAACCCCAACTGTTGTTGCTGTGGACCATGATTGGTGAGCTCACCCAAGCGTCCTCTCAGAGGTCATTTCCTGCTTCTTTGCAGTTGATTCTGGGAAGGAAGAAAGTCCCATTAAATAAGCAACTCCTCTGAGTTTCGTTTTAGTTTTCACCTCAGTCTTCCCATGAGGAAGTTGAAAGCAGTAAGATCTAATTTCTGCTGCCTCAGCTGGCAGCACGTAACACTGGTTACCACATGGCCAAAGACTTGTAAGCCTCCCTCTTGATTCTCTGTTCTTTCATTGTTATTGTTGTCGTTGTTGTTTTTGGCGGGGCAATGAGGGTTGTGATTTGCCCAGGGTCACACAGCTAGTTAGTGTCAAGTGTCTGGGGCCGGATTTGAACTCAGGTCCTCCTGAATCCAGGGCTGGTGATTTATCCACTGTGGCACCAACTGCCCCCTTTCATTGTTATCATTTATTTCCCTTTATATACAGAAAGTCTAGTGGCCTCTAATCCTTCTGGAGAAAAGTTGGGGGGAATATTTGGGTTTGGATATAGTGCAAGGGACATAATTTACTTTAATAAGGTGCAGGGATAGAGGTAGTAAAGATGATGTACTCTCTGGGGCAATCACAAAAAACTTTATTTTGTTTTTTTGAATAATATTTAATTTTTTCCCAATTACATGTAAAAACAATTTTAACATATATTTTAAAAAATTTGAATTCCAATTTCTCTCTTTCCCTCCCCTCCCCTTCCCCTGAGATGGTAAACAATTTGACATAGGTTATAGGTGTGCAATTATGCAAAACATATGGCCATATTAGTCATATTGTGAAAGAAACCATAGACCAAAAAAATAAAGAAAATAAAAAATAATATACTTTGATCTGCATTCAGGCTTCGTTAGTTTTTTTTTTCTTTTCTTTTTTTTGTAAGGCAATGAGGGTTAAGTGACTTGCCCAGGGTCACACAGCTAGTAAGTGTCAAATGTCTGAGGCTGGATTTGAACTAAGGTCCTCCTAAATCCAGGGCCTGTGCTTTATCCACTGCACCACCTAGCTGCCCCTTCCCTTAGTTCTTTCTCTGGAGACAGCATTTTTCATGATACACAAACACTTTAGATGTTATTTTGATCATATTCCCGAGTCAGCTCAAATTGATAAGCAAGGGATATTTTTTCCCTCTAACATCTTTAACAGGTTCTTATCCTTAAACGGTTTTTTTAAACTGTATATAACAAACATCAAATAAAATTGAGCATTTATAAATATGTAGAATAGCAGAAGAAGGGGATTTTATGTGGAACTTAGATCTCTATTATGCATAGCTTGCTTTTCTTTTAATTACATAATAAATTCATTATGTAATTTTCAAAGTTTTCCCACTTATATGTGATTCTTTTTTTGTCTTCCTTATGTTCTCTTCTACGCGTGAAAAAATGTTGCAATGACCCCTTTTTTTGGTATTTCTTTCTTTTCTTTTTTCTTTGTGGGGCAATGAGGGTTAAGTGACTTGCCCAGGGTCACACAGCTAGTAAGTGTCAAGTGTCTGAGGCTGGATTTGAACTCAGGTCCTCCTGAATCCAAGGCCAGTGCTTTATCCACTGCACCACCTAGCTGCCCTCTTGTATTTCTTTTTTCTCCCCTCTTCTATCCCTATCATCCCTCTTTCTCCCACTCATCTCCATTAGAAAAAGAGAAAAACAAAAACTTGTAAGAAATATGCAGTCAAGCAAAATAAATTCCTACATTGGTTGTGTCCAGAAAAACCCATCTCCTTCTGCATCTCAGGGCCATTATTTCTCTGTCAGGAAGTGGGTATGGAACTTCATCATTTGTTTGTTGCACTGGGGAAAGAAGAGAAGGGAATAAGTATTTATATAGTATTTACCATGTGCCAGGCACTGTGCTAAGCACTTTACAAGTATTATCTCATTTGACCTTCACAACCATCCTGGGTGGGAAGTATTATTATCATCTCTATTTTACAGTTGAAGAAATTGAGGAAGACAGAAGTTAAGTGACTTGCCCAGGATCACAGAACTAGTAAGTAACTGAGGCTCAATTTGAACTCAGGACTCCAGTTCTAGCTCTCTATCCACTGTACTACCTTGCTGCCTCTGATCAAAGTTTTTAAGGCTTTGAAAGTGATTTGTCTTTGAGTGGAGCCAAGATGGCAGAGGAAAGGCAGCAACTCACCTGAGCGCTCCTTAAACCCCTTGGAACACCTTTAAATAATGCCATAAAACAATTTCCTGGGTGGCAGAACCCACAAAAGGACAGGGTGAAATAATTTTCCAGTCAGACAATTTAGAAGGTCAGCATCAAAGGTCTGTTTTACCCAGGTGAGAGTGGAGTACAGTCAGTGCATACTGGGCCACAGCAAACCAGGAGCAGGCCTTAGGAGCCATTGAATCTGCAAGGGCACTGGCTGCTTCTGCAGTTTTCAGCCCATAGACCATAAGGAGGTTGAACAACTGATCAGAAGGAGATTACAGGGGTCTCTTTACTGGCACTGGGGGCAGGACTCTGTTGCTTTGCCCATACTTGGATCTGGTTGAAGTCCTGGGTGGCAGTCCCAGGGCAAGGAGGAGCATTAGCACACCAGAGCTTGGGGCCACAGTGGAACAGAGACCCTTCTCACAGTTCTAGGGCAGAAGAGTGCTTGTGGTCACTTGAAGATTAGAGCACAGGACAGGAGAGGAGTAAACACAACTCTCCTTAGATCATATCACCTTGGAAGAACTGAAAACTTATGGGTCCCTAGAAGTATCTCTGAAAACAACTGTAGAAAAACCCTGGAGTTTGGGACAGTGTACCCTCTACCCTGGAAACTGAACCCCTCTTCAGCAAAGAGTTAAAAGTCAAGAAATAGGCTGGAAAAATGAGCAAACAACAGAAAAATTCTGACCATAGAAAATTACTATGATTGCAAAAAAAGATCAAAACACACACTTGAAAGCAGATAGCAAAGTCAAAGCTCCTTACATCCAAAGCTTCTAAGAAAAATATGAATTGTCTCAGGCCATGGAAGGGCTGAAAAAGGACTTTGAAAATCAAGTAAGAGAGGTAGAGGAAAAATTGGAAAGAGAAGAGAGTGATGCAAGAAAATCATGAAAAAAAAAGCGTCAACAGTTTAGTAAAGGAGACATGAAAAAAATACTGAAGAAAATAACACCTTAAAAACATACTAGGGGCAGCTAGGTGGCACAGTGGATAGAGCACTGGCCTTGAATTCAGGAGGACCTGAGTTCAAATCCAACCTCAGACACTCGACATTTACTAGCTGTATGACCCTGGGCAAGTCACTTAACCCTCATTGCCCTGTACCCCCACCCCCCCCCAAAAAAAAGAAAGAAAGAAAAAAGAAAAATGCTCTAAATCACTATTGATGAGAGAAATGCAAATTAAAACAATTCTGAGGCACTACCTCATTATCTATTAGATTGGCTAATAGGACAGAAAAGGAAAATTACAAATGTCGGTAGGGATGTGGAAAAAAATGAGACATTAATGCACTGTTGGTGGAGTAGTGAACTGATTCTACTATTCTGTAGAGCAATTTGGAATTATACTCAAAGGGCTATAAAACCATGCATACCCTAGCAATTCAACTAGTGGGTCTGTATCCAAAGAGATAAAAAACAAAAAGGGAAAGGACCTAAATGTACAAAAATATAGCAGCTCTTTTCTGGTGGCAAAGAATGGGAAATTGAGGGGATGCCCATCAGTTGGGGAATGGCTTAACAAATTGTTGTATATGATTATGATGGACTACTATTGTGTTATAAGAAATGACGAGCAGGATGCTCTCAGAAAAACCTGGAAAGACTTACTTGAGCTAATGCAAAGTGAAATGTACTGTGTACAAAATAACAGTGATAATTGTAAGATGATCAGCTGTGAATTACTTAGCTGTTCTTAGCAATACAATGGTCTAAGAAAACTCTGAAGGACTTATGATGAAAAATGCTATCCATCCCCAGAGAAAGAACTGATGGTGTCTGAATACAGATTGAAGCATACTCTTTAAACTTTATTTTTCTTGAGTGTTTTTTTCCTCTTTTGGTCTATGGTTTTATAACATGACTTATATGGAAACATGTTTTGCATGCCTACACATGTATAACCTATATTGAATTGCCTGCCTTCTCAATGAGGGGGGTGGGGAAGGAGGTAGGGAGAGAATTTGGAACTCAAAATTTTTAAAAAGAATGTTAAATTTGTTTTTACATGGAATTGGGGGAAAAATAAAACACCAAACAATGTAAAAAAGAGAAAGTTGTCATTATAATGGTATTGCTATTGTATAAATTATACATGCAAGAGAGCAAAGAAAGTTTACTAATATAAAGTGGATTAAAGTCCCTAAATATACTCAATCACCAAGTACTTATTAAGTTCCTACTATGTGCTAAGTACTAAGGGTACAAAGAAAGACAAAAAACAAAGGATCAAAAAACAGGCCCTGACCTCAAGGAACTCTCAGTCTAACAGGGAAGATAATCCATAGACACCTATGTATGAACAAGATATAGACAGCACAAATGAGAGATGTCCTCAGGAGGAAAGCGTTAAGATTGAAGAGGACTGGTAAAGGCTTCTTGTAGATGGTGGGATTTTACATGGGACTTAAAGGAAGCTGGGAGGTGGAGATGAGCAGGGAGAGCATTCCAGGCACAGGGGATCCTCAGAGAAAATGCTGAGTCAGAAGATGAAGCATCTTGCCCACATTCATACAGGGAGAGAATGATAGAACCAGGATTTGAATCCAGGTCTTTTTGCTCTGAATCTAGTGTTTTTTCCACTACATCTCCAGTATACCTGTCCTGGTAAGGCAATCCTTCATCCCTCCCAAGCCTCAGTCAAAGCTCCATGAAATCACTAAGTAGATTGTAAGGTCCTTGAGGGCAGGAACCATGTCTTATCTAAATTTGGCATCTTGCCCAAAGTTTAATGCAGCACATAGAGAAGTTAATGGATGTTTGTTGAAGGAAGGAAGTAGGCTTAGTAGAGGTCTAGGTAGCTGTGGACTCTGGAATAAAGGCAACCTCAGGTTTCAGACCTGAAACTGAGATGGGAACTAAGGCTACTCAAATGGGTGGGACTAAGAGGGAGAGAAGCCGCAAATAGAAAAAGGAGATGTGGGCCATAAAACTTCCTCTTTTGAAGGAAAGGAAATCTCATGGGATCCTCATTTCAGGCAGTTAATAAACATATACCAAGTTCCTATCCTGTGCCAGGCACGGCGCTCAGGCCTCCGTTACACTTGTCTGAGGAACAGCAAAGGAAGATGCAAAGCCAGAAAGGGGTGAGAAGTTGTAAGTAGAGGAGAGGGAGTTAGGGTTCTAACAGTGAGGATTGGGAGAGTCTATAGAGCATAGAGAATGGACTGTAGGAGCTGGGAGAAGCTTGAGAATATAGTGGGGAAGGAGTAAGAATACAAGTGTTTGGAGGCTCCCTGGGCAAAAGAGTGTAAGAGCTGGGAGGGCCCTTAGAACACAGGATGTCAGAGCTAGGAGGGCCCTTAGAACCCAAAGTGGTAGAACTGAGAAGGCCCTTAGAACCCAGAAGGTCAGAGCTGGGAGGGCCCTTAGAACATAGAGTGTCAGAGCTGGGAGGGAGAAGCCTTGAAACAGCTTATAGGTAACTCTCAGCATCTCATCTGTACCTAATAGTTTTAGAAACTATTCAGAAACTACCTGGCAAAGGGTAGTTATATAAGTTGGTCCCACAATTAGTATGTGTCAGAGGCAGGCCTTGAACCCAGATCTTCTTGACTCCAAAGTGCTCTATCCACTATACCACATTTCCTTTAGAAGGGACCTCAAAACACAGACTGTCAGACCTGAGATGGAACTTAAAGATCAGTAGATGGATGAGGAAACTAAGATAACAATAGTAGTCATCTATACTCCTAGAATGCTTTTAAGGTTTACCAAGTGCTTTCCAGATATCCATTTGGTCCTCATGACAACCTTGGGAGGTAGGTGCTGTTATTATCCCCATTTAACAGATGAGAAAACTGAGGCAGAATGAGTTAAGTAACTCACTCAATATATACAACACCAAGCTAATTCTCTTGCCCCACAAACCTTCCCTTTTTCCTAATTTCCTAATACTATTTTTTTTTTTGCGGGGCAATGGGGGTTAAGTGACTTGCCCAGGGTCATACAGCTAGTAAGTGTCAAGTGTCTGAGTCTGGATTTGAATTCAGGTCCTCCTGAATCCAGGGCCATTGCTCTCTCCACTGTGCCACCTAGCTGCCCCAATTTCCTAATACTATTGAGGGTACCACCATCCTCCCAGTTGCCCAGGCTTGAAGCCTAGGCATCATTCTTGATTCCTCATTCCCTGTTACTCTCATATCCAATCTTTTGCTAAGGTCCACCAATTCTGCCTTTGTAATATTTCTGGATGCCTCTTCTCCTCTGACACTACCATTACCCTGGTCTAGGCCTTCCTTACCTCACACGGATAGTCTGCTGGTGGGGTTCCTGGTTCTAAAGCTTCTCCCCACTCCACCTCATTCAACCGACAAAGTGATGTTCCCCAAACGATGCTCTGACAGGTCACCCACCTACTCAATAAACTCAAGTGACTCCCTATCTCCTCCAAGATCAAATACAAAACCCTCAGTTTGGTCTTCCTCCTCCAACCTTTCCAGTCTTCTTACCCCCAGCCCCACCCCCTATACTTTCCAATTTAGTGACACTGGCCTCCGTGCTGTTCAATTCAAGTCAAGTAGCATTTATCAAAAGCCTGCTATGTGCCAGGTACTGTGCTAGGTGGTAGAGATAATCATCCTTGACTTGATATAGGTTATATATGTACAATCTTGTAAAACATTTCCATAGCAGTCATGTTGTGAAAGAAGAGACAGACCAAAAGAAAAAAAATTAAGTGAAAATAGTATGCTTCAAACTCTACTCAGAATCTATCAGTTCTTTCTCTGGATGCGAATAGCATTTTTCCTCATGAATCCTTTGGAATTGTACCATTGTATTGCTGACAACAGCTAAGTTATTCACAGTTGATCATGGTACAATATTGCTGTTACTGTATACAAAGTTCTCCTGGTTCTGCTCATTTCAGTTTTTATCAGTTCACATAAATCTTTTCAGGTTTTCCTGAAAGCATCCTGCTTGTCATTTCTTATAACATTCCATCACAATCATATAACTTAATTTGTTCAGTCATTCCCCAATTGATGGGCATCCCCTCAATTTCCAATTCTTTGCCACCACAAAAAGAGTTACTATAAATGCTTTTTTTTTTTACATGTAGGTCCTTTTCATTTAAAAAAAATCTCTTTGATATATAGACATAGTATTGGTATTGCTGAGTCAAAGGGTATGTACAATTTTAAAGCCCTTGGGGCATAGTTCTAAATTGCTCTCCACAATGGTTGGGTCAGTTCACAACTCCATTCATTGGTGTCCCAATTTTCCCGCATCCCCTTCAACATTTATTATTTTCCTTTTCTGCCATATTAGCCAATCTGATAGGTGTGAAGGTGGCACCTCAGAGTTGTTTTAATTTGTAATTGTCTAATCAATCTTTGTTATATTCTAAGGGCCCTCCCAGCTTTAAAAAGTCTCAACCAAGTCTCTTTGGCATGGTACTTAATGGCCTTCATAAGAAGACTCCCAGAAATCCATTTAGCCTAGTTTTTAGAAAATCACCAAATTAACAATTGTATAACTAGTAGGACTGGAGTTCACAATTACTTCTAAATACAAAGTCGTTCAAATAATCTTTGGCACAGTTATAATCTACTAGGCATTTATAAATGTCAGTTCCAACCCAAAACAATTTGGAAAAAAGCAAAGTTGAAATTGAAATCAATGAACAAAAGTGGAACACAAAGGAAAAGAGAAAGTCTGGTCTCTGAATGAGATCTCAGAATAGTGATACTTTGCCCACAAGGATGACTTTCTCTTTTACCCTGGCTCCCAAAAAGGGGATTTAAGAGTATTTGTTTGCCTTCCTTAGTTTCAGGTGCTGGAGGTGATCCTCATAGAACCAGAGAGTTCAAGCCAAGGGCACCTGAGAGCCAAGATTTCAGGTGGGATGGTGTAGCCAGCCAACCCAGCATGGAAGCCCCGTATGATGTTTAAAAAGTTCAAGAGACATTGTTTCTGGGTAGTTAATAACTTTATTAATAATTCTAGCATATAATAAATAAATATATATAATAAATAATAAAATACATCAGTGGCGCTCTTGAATGCCAAAGACTCCTCATGGCGGTGGGCTCAGTTTATTTGCTCTTGGAAGAGTGGGTGTTCCTGAAGGTGGGAATCCACTCTGATTGGTTAACAATTAATGAGAGAATGAATATTCCAATGAGAGGTGGGCTTATTCCAATGAGGGGCTGAGAGAGTGACATCCTGTCACTCTTGGACAAAGAGACCATCTCTACACCCAGACTACTCCTAGCCTTGGACAATCTAGACCGAGGATCTATCTCCACCCAGACTTGCTTGAGTGCAGCACAACATTAGATTAGATTCCTTGTAAGGTTGGGTGGGGTCTGACCACAATTGAGAAGAAAGTTAATTTAACCTTCAGAGACTGAGCTTTTGAAATGAAGACTTTAGAAAAAGGGGAGAAATCTGGATCTCCCCAAATTATTGGTCATTAATAATCATTTCTCTCACCTCAGAAGCCAGGGTGCTTAGGACTTGAACCAAGGTGGGGGGTTTGGACTGTTATCCATGGGAGCTAAGCTAAGCTATGAAATGAAGCCCCTTCTATTCCCTAGAGACTGAGGTGGTGCAAAGAGGGAAGGGGGATTATGCCTCCCATGTTTGGGGGGAGTAAGTCTGTAAACTTGTGATTGTATCTTTTGAATAACTATTCCTTTGTAAAAGAAAAAAAAAGATGAAGATTGAGAAAAGGCCACTAGATTTAGCAGTTCAGACATCCTTGGTAACTTTGGAGAGAGCAGGTTCAATTGAATGATGAGGTTGGAAGCCAGATTACTGAGAATTTAGGAGAGTGTGAGGAGAGTAAGGGGAAGCATCTAGCAGACAGCTCTCAAGTTTATCTAAGAAGGGAAGGAGGGGATGAGGCAACCAAGCACTTGAGGTCCAGTCTTAGGGTCACCCAGACAAACTGGTGTTATCTTAACCATGTGCAAGTAGCCACTACAGCTGCTGAGGGGAAGGGAGGAGGGGAAAGAAATCCCCTTTGCCCCAACTAGAAGTCCAAAGAGAACTGGTATTGACCATGTCCCAACAAAGATGCCATCTTGGAAGAGGTCGGAAGCCATCTCTCCTGACTCCTTATAGCTCCTAGAGAGGGTGGCTCTTTGTGGCTCAGTTACTAGTGGTGACTGACGCAGTGATCATGGGACCAACCAGAAGTTACTGCTTGTGTATGTCCTTTAGTAAGGGACTAGGTCATGTCTCTCCTCACAGAGTCAAAGCTGGACACCATTGGAGGGGCTCTAGTCCAACCCAAGTAAATGCCAAGTAATTTCAGGGGGAGGGGGTGAGCACAGAACATTAACAACTTCAGAGGAATTAGGAAAGGCTTTGTATAGGAAGCAGAGCTATATGATCATATAATATTATATAAGATAGTAGAGAGCAGCTAGGTAGCTCAGTGGATAGAGACTTAAATCCAATTCAGTGCAAGTCATGACATGACCCCAATGTCAGGGTCCTCTTCTAAAACGAAGGACATACAACAACAACAATTTATTAAGGTCAACTATATGCCAAGCACTGTGATGGAGACAGAGAGAGGGACCAGATTTGTGGTAATGAATGCAAATTCATTGGCATTGCAAAGACCCACTACCGATTCAAGTCAGCGTCTTCTCTAGAAGTTATAGTTTAGAGCACAGAATTAAGTGACTTGGCCAGGTCATGTAGCCAGACAGCACTTGTATTTAGATCCAAAAGACCTTACTTTGACATAAGCTTTTTTTTTTTTCAGGGCAATGAGAGTTAAGTGACTTGCCTAGAGTCACTCAGCTAGTAAGTGTCAAGTGTCTGAGGCCAAATTTGAACTCAGATCCTTCTGAATCAAGGGCCGGTGCTTTATCCACTGTACCACCTAGCTGCCCCAACATAAGCTTTTATTTGATATGCCGTACTGCCTCAAGAGGTTAGGGATACAAAGATAATTAAAAAAACAGCCCCTGCCCCCAACAGGTTTATGTCCTATTGGGGAAAAATAACCCTAACACTCCGGGGTTCAGTTTCCTCATCTGTAAAATTAGGGGGTTGGACTATCTGGCCTCTGAAGGCTCTTCTAGCTCAAAAGTCTAGGAACGTGATCCCTCCAGAAAGGGCCCTAGCCTGTCTCCTGTGCTTGCCTCACTTCCCCATTCCTTTGTTTCCTCCTTTGCTCAGAGACTCTGGCCCCAGTTGTGCTGATACAGGGTGAGTTCAGCTGTTTTCCTTCCTTCCTGGGGGTAGGATTGGGGATTCCTGGGGTGAACTGTCTCTAACCTGCCCAAGTACCCACAAATCTCAGATTCACAGCTGAAAACCACCAATTTTAAGTAGGAAAAGAAGGAAAAGTGAGCAGGAAAACAACTAGAAAGAAAAGGGAAGTAGTTACTCCTTTCCCAACCCCATACTTAGGGTGAGAGTCAGTGGCCGGAGTGAGAAAGACCCCCTGCCCTCAGGAAGCCCCTGTTTGGAGAAGGGAGACCAAGTCCCTGCTGGAAGAGACTCAGTCTGAGAGAAGAAGAGGATCTTGCACTGGGGGGAGCGGTGGGGGGACTTGGTCCTGCCTTCTGGGACCCCAGACTAGAGGAGGAAGACAAAGGCTTTGTGGCCTGTCTGAAGGGGAAACCTGGTCTCTGCCCTTGGGGAACCTCAGATCCCAGGTAGAAAACATAATTCCTTTAAGAAGTACTAGGTTGGGCCCTGGGGATACTGGGCAAAGACAAACAGCCCTTGACATCAGGAGCTCATGGCTACTGGGGAGGAAGCAGCTTTGTAGGAATATAAAACATATACTGACACAGACTCTGGGGATACTCTCTGTATATGCTTGTGTTTGTGTGTGTATACACACATATATACACATATATGTGTATCTATCCCTGCGTATATAGTCTGCATATATATCAGTAAATAAAAACTAAATACAGTAAATAATATGGGAGGGGGTGTTAGAGAAATTAAGTTCCTTGAAGTCTGGAACTATTTTATTTTCATTTTTTTATTCCTCACTACCTAGAATATTGCCTGGCAGATAGTAGGCAATTTATAAACACTTGTTGACTTCTTAGTTGCTCGACCAATTGCCAGGGCGGGTGGGGGAGGGGACAAACATTTATTAAGTGCCTACTATGAGCCAGGTACTGTGCTAAACACTTTGTAGATATTATTTCATATGATCCTCACAACAACCCCAAGAAGTGGATGCTATTCTCATCCTCACTTTTCAGATGAGGAAACTGAGGCATACAAGGTTAAATGACTCGCCCAGGGTCATACAGAGTATCTGAGACTGGATTTGACCTTCCTGACTCTGGCCTAGCACCCTACCTACTTTGTCTTCTAGCTGGCTACAGGTAAGAATTTTGGGGGAGGGGAGGTTATGAAAGGCCTTGATTAAGAAGTGCCTCTTCAGCTAAGCCTTGAAGGAAGATAAATATTCTTTTTAAAAAATTTAATCTCATTTTAAAAAACGTAATAAACATGTTTATTCAGTTTTGAGTTCCAATTTTTATCGCTCCGAGATAGATATTCTAATGAGTGGAAATGAGGCAGAAGAGCATTCCAGGCATGGGATTATCTGTGCAAAGGTACTGAGGGGGGAGAAAGAAGTTGAGGAAAGGTCACAGCAAGTCAGCCAGTTTGGCTTGAGCATCTGTGAAGAAAATAATGGGAAATAAGCCTGGGAAAGCAGGCTTGAACAAAGGGTGAAGGACTTGAAATGACAAGAGGGAACAAGAGGAAACCTTCTTGAGCCCAGAGAGTACGGTAGGATCCGGAGCTTGGTGAACATCTATCTATCAGGCATCTGTATGAAGAGTGAATTGACTAGCTGTGTGACCCTGGGCAAGTCACTCAACCCCAATTGCCTCGCCAAAAAAAAAAAAAAAAAGTGAATTGGACAAGGAAGAGGCTGTAGATGGGAGGCTGATTGAGAAGCTATTTGGACAGTGAGGGAAAAGGGTGATGGGGACTTGACCCGATGTGATGCCTGCATTAGTGGAGAGAAGGGGCTGGCTTAGCCTGCTCTGAGAAGACATGGCCCCTGTCTTCAGAGACCCCCTCATCTGAAGAAAAAGTCAAAGGCCACCCAGAGGAGAGTGTGCCCCTCAAACGACTGACAGTTTACTCTGGCCATTGGTAACCAGGGAAACGGGGGAGGGGGGTGGTGGTGAGGGGGAGGCCTTCAGGAATGAGTTATTAGGCCACTCCAACCCCCTCACTTTTTTTTTGTGGGGCAATGAGTGATTTGCCCAGGGTCACACAGCTAGCAAGTGTCTCCTGAATCCAGGGCCTGTGCTTTTATCCACTGCGCCACCTAGCTGCCCCCCACTTTTCAGATGAGGAAACTGAGGACAAGTAGGTGGAAAGACGGCTTGTTCTCCCATGCCTACATTCTAGGCCTCAGATATGCTGGCTTTAAGCAAAGACACACTTTGGGGCACGGAAGGTCAAGCGCACAGGTAAAGAGCCAAAGCCTTCCAGGGCCCAGTGAAGCCTGAGCCTAGACCCAGGATTGCCCGAACTGTGGTTACCCGCCCCCTTCAGACTGTGAGAACTGCAGCTTCTCTAGCCCGGGGACAGAAAGGGGGAAGGGATAGAGGATGAAAGGGGAGGGACCCAAGGGGACTTGTCCTCTTCGTCCCTCCAGGCTTACAAACAACAGGGGCTCCGCCTGTTCCTCTTCTCTCCCAGCAGGGAACCTCACCGGTTTGCTGAGAGAAGCTAAGAAGCCGCCCCTGACTCCGGACTCTCGATCTAGGTGAGCCACCCTCCCTGCAGTAGTCCCCACATCTTTGGAACTGCTCAGCCAGCCCCTCCAGCCTAAGGAGGCAGGGAAGAGGAGGGAAGTGTGAGGAGGGAATCTTTAGGGATGGGGGGGCGCACTCTCTGGGGCTGGGGCTCTGAACAGCTGTAGGATGCTGAACTCCCTCCCCATTCCTGCCAGTGAAGCTCCCTTCCTTCCCTCTCCCCACCCTGGGCAGAAAAGCCCAGCTAGGGCTCTGCATGTAGGGGTGCAGCACACCCCACTGCTGCTGAGAGGTCGAATACGCATTTTAGGGCTGTGGCTTGGACTGTGGTCAAAGGCCAGGGGTAGGGAGGGGGATGTCCCCATTTCCGGAGCACCTGCTTTAGTTGTACATGTGGCAGGGGTGGTCAGGGGAGCTGCTTTTAGTCCACAGGCTCACTCCAGGCTCAACAGAGCTCTGAGTTTGGATCTCGGGTGTTTCCTCAGGCCGGCAGGGATGCAGGCTGCTGGGGTCTGGCTGCCCCTCCCATTGCTGTGTCTGCTCCTGCTGCTATATCCCTCCAAGGGCCAGAATCTGGCTCAGAACTGCAGCCAAGACTCCGGCTACACAAACTGTAGCTGTGGGCTCCGCGAGAGGTGGCAAAACTGCTCCAACATCGACGGGATGATTTGCATCAACCACTGGGACAAGCAGGTCAGCTTCACCACTTACTACCAGCAAAGCTGCAAGAGTTTGGGCATTGGGACCATCGTGGGCATCACCCTTGGGCTGCTGCTGCTGCTAGCCGGGGTCATCATGGGGATGGTCCTGGGGATCTACAGGAGACGCCATTGGGACGCCTCTGAGCCCTGTCCGAGGAAGCCTTTGGACAGCAGCAGGAATTCAGCCCCAGTCTGGCAACCCCGTTACAGTAGCCGCAGCGATGAGCATCGGGTACCTGCGGCCGCTGCCCCCAGCCCTATTGATGCCCCAGGCACAAGCCACCCTGGGGCTCTGCTCTATGAGAACTTGTTTCTGAACTCCCAGCCCAACGACCAGAGCCCAGGTCCGAGGTGAGTGAGCAGCCTTCCCCAAGATGCACTTGTCATCCTCCCTCTCCACCCTCCCATCCCTTCTCCCTCTCCAGGCTTCAAGTATATCAGCTGACACGCACATACATAACCTTTTCCTTAGGGTCCTCACAATCACTCTGTACCCCGCAGAGCTTTTTTTTTTTTTTTTTTGCAGGGCAATGAGGGCTAAGTAACTTGCCCAGGGTCACACAACTAGTAAAGTATCAAGTGTCTGAGGCCAGATTTGAACTCAGGTCCTCCTGAATCCAGGGCCGGTACTTTATCCACTGTGCCACCTAGCTGCCCCCCCAGTAAGAGCTTTAAATGCCAATCAGAGGCCATAGGGAGGGCCAACCCATTTTATAGGTGAGGAGATTGAGTGCCAGAGACAGATCCAAGGTCACACAACACCAGTTTTTGGACTCATCTCCAAGATGGGCCTCTTTCGCACTACGTTCGGTGCTCATTTTACTTGTTGAAAGAGACACTAGTTTCCTTAAATAAATCTCTAACAGGTGAGATAACCCACAGGGGATCTTTTTCAGGGTGAATCAGAGGGGATCTACCCTTGTCCATCTCCCCTAGTATCCAACAGGGTCTGGCACAGCTGAAACATGGTGTAACAGAGAGTTCTGGAATAAGAGTCAAATTCTGAGTTTTAGTCCTTGCTTTTCTTCTCTCACACTCCCTAGACCTCAGTTGTTGTTTTTTTTCACCTGTAAACTAGGTGGGCTGTTAGACTGAACAGGAGTCTCAGAGCTGGCAGGGACCTTGGCAGGCTCTGGTCCAGCCTCTTCTGGAGCAAGATGTTACTCTGTGACATTGCCTGATACGTGGCCATCTCAGGACCATCCCCAAGAGCTCTGGAAGCAATCCATTTCATTGCTGTTCAGATTATGTAGTTAAGATTATATATAGGAACTTACATCTACATCTGTAACTCGCCCCCCTGGTCCTTGGTTCTGCCCTCTGGGGCCAAGCAGAATAATTCTAGTCCTTTCCAAATTATGTCCTTGAAAACAGTTCTCATGGGCCTCCTCCTCCCCCATGATGGCATTTCTTCTCCAGGCTAAATGACACCAGTTCATTTGCCTGAACCTTAGTTTCCAGACCCCTCACCCCCACCCTGGTTGTTCTCCTCTGGACACCTACAGTTTCAATGTCCTTGCTCCAGAACCGAATCCAATATTCCTGATGGGATATGAGTGGAGTACAAAGAACAGGGGGACTAGCACCTCCCTCTCCCACTTTATGCCTCCGAATGGAATTACAGTTAGCCAGGCCCTGAGGTCTCCTTTGGCTCTGAAGTGCTGTTGGAGGCTCTTTCCAGAGGGTTATCCTCCAACCCCTTCATTTTTCAGTTGGGGAACCGGGGTTGGTGAGCGTAGGCGACTTGCCCAAGATTTCTGGGGTTTTATTCAGGCAATCCCAACCCCCAGCTCTTTCAGGGCAATAGCATGAGTTGCAGAAGGGTCTTAGGAGGGTCCCAGTCCAGTGACTCTTTGGACGGTGTTCAGCTCCCTCAGCTCCCTGGCCAGGCAGGGTGGGATAATGGACAAAATGAATGCTTGACTGGAAGCCCAGAAGACCTAGGTTTGAATCTTACTAGCTCTGCAACCTTGGATATGTCACTTAATTTCTCTGAACCTTAGCTTTTTCCCTTGGAAAAGAAATGGGTTGGATTAGATGATCCCTGGGGACCTGAGTTCAAAGCCAGCCTCAGACACTTACTACTTACATGACCCTGGGAAAATCACTTAACCCTGTTTCCTCATTTGGAAAATGAGCCGGAGAAGGAAATGGCAAACTACTCCAGTATTTCTGCCAAGAAAACCCCCCAATGGGGTCATGGAGAGTTGGACATGGCCCCTAATGATCGAACACCACAAGGTCCTTCCTTCTAGCTCCAAATATGCAATCGCTCACCCCACAAGAAGGCCAGAAGTTTGATTTCCCCTCCGGCTCCCCACCCCTACCCCCACCCCCCATCCCCCAGCCCAGCCCAGCCCAACACTTTCCTAACATTTCGCTGTCTTTTCTCCTCCAGAGGGACTTCGGCAGACCCTGAGGACCTCTACATGAACTATGAGGACAACTCCACGTCTGAGCATCCCATCTATGGCAACGTGGATAACCTGACCTGCATCCCAGGCCCCCAAGCGCCCCCTCATCCTGGGGCCGACGATGAAGATGAGTACGTGGTGCCAGGGTGCTGAACTCAGCAGACTGGGAAACCCAAGGCCAACTTCTTGCCCCAACCGGACTTTATGCAAACGATCCAGCCAGTGGGCTGCACCCGAGACTCCAGGCAGCCTGGAATGGGAGAGAGTTTGGGCAGCCCCGAAAATGTAATAAAGAAATTCGGTATAGGCTGAAATGTCTCCCCCCTCTCCCCCACCCTTCCTTCCTTCCCCAGGGTCCAATTCTGATCACCAGAGCTGCTCTCGCCCCCTTCCTACCACAGAGAGCTGACCAGACCGGATGCCACCCCTCCCCCTTTGCAGGGTTTGGGCTCCAAAAAGGGAAAGAGAGTGGGGAGCGATCTACTAACAGGAGTTGGTGGTTGGCTGTGAGGGCGGGGTGAAGGCACGAAGTACCTTCTCATCAGCAGTGAGTGGGAGGGCTTTGTGGCCCATCTTTATCCCCTACCTCCAGGGGAGGGGATGCAGGCCAAGCTGAGAATCCAGGGCCAGTGGGCCAGGGCCCAGTTCCTCCCATAGATCTGCTAGCGGCCCCTCAGTGCGATACAGTTCGGCAAACAATTAATTATTAAGCACCAGGTACTGTGCTTGGTGCTGGCAACGCAAAGACAAAAAGGGAAGAAAAGAAAGAAAGGAAAAAAGAAGGAAGGAAGGAAAGGAGGAAAGAAGGAAGGAAGGAAAGAAAGAAAGTAGTTCTTGCTTTCAAGGTGCTAATTAGGTACTGTGATATTTAAAATCTAATATAGGACAGCTAGGTGGCGCAGTGGATAGAGCACCGGCCCTGGAGTCAGGAGTACCTGAGTTCAAATCCAGCCTCAGACACTTAACACTTACTAGCTGTGTGACCCTGGGCAAGTCACTTAACCCCAATTGCCTTGCTAAAAAAAAAAATCTAATATAAAAGGGGGAGATTAATGCTCCATATATCCAATTTTGACTCTCACAGTACGTAGATAAGAAAATATAACATATACAAAGTCGTTTGGGGAGAGAGCAAAAGCACTCTCAATGGGGATTTGGAGACCACTTGCTATGGGAGATGCCACTTAAATTTTGAAATGAGATAGGGGATTCTGGGAGATGGAGGGCAGTCAGTCAGTCAGTCAAGAGGTATTTATTTAGGACTTACTGTGTGTCACTGAGCTAAGTGATGGGGTCAGAAAGAAAGACAAGGTGAGGAGGAAGGCTTTCTAGGCATGGAGTACAACCTCCTGCAAAGGGATAGAAATTGGAGGTGGTGTATGGTATATGGGGGACAGCAAACAGGTCAGTTTGGTGAGAATGGGTGATAGGGAGTAATGCGCCATGTTTGAAAAGACAAGTTGGAGCCAAACTACAAAGTCCTTTAAGGGCCAAAGAGAAATACTTGGATTTTGTTCTAGATCAGGGATTCTTAACTACCCTCTTTTGTGTCGACCCCTTTGGCCCCCACTTTGATGAATCTGTTGGATGCTTTTGTCGGGCTAGTGAAGCCTTTAGACCCCTTCTTGGAAGAATGTTTTTTTAAGTGCATGGAATAAAGTATATTGGATTATAAAAGGAAACTGATGACGTTGAAATACATTGAAATTCATTCTAATGAGGGAGACAGCATGTGAATAACGATGCACACGGATGATACATACAGAAGAGACTGAAGGTAACCTCAGAAGGGAAGGCACAAACATCTGGAGTTGGAGGGAGGGGAAAACTAGGAAAGTCCTCTTGCGGAAGGTGGGATTTGAGTCTTGAAGAAAGCCAGGCACGCCAGGAGGCAAAGGTGAAGAGAGAGAGAGAGAGAGAGAGAATTCCAGACATGGGAAGGGGAAGGGGAACAGTCAATGCAACTGCATGAAGTTAGAAGATAAAATGTGTTCTGTATGTGAGGAACAAGCAGGCCAGTGTATGTGTATCAAAGATCTTGGGAAGAGATCAAGGTATAAGCAGAGTGGAAGGGTAGGAAGGGGCCAGGTTATGAAGAGCTTTAAAAGCCAAACAGAAGAGTTTTTATTTGATCAGAGGAAACGGGGAGTGACTGGAACCCCTTGAGAAGAGGTAACATGGGGGGCAGCTAGGTGGCGCAGTGGATAAAGCACCGGCTCTGGATTCAGGAAGACCTGAGTTCAAATCTGGCCTCGGACACTTGACTAGCTGTGTGACCCTGGGCAAGTCGCTTAATCCTCATTGTGCCCCCCCAAAAGAAAAAAGAGTCTCTTGTAACTGAGAAGAGGTGACATGGCCCAACCTATGCATATGAAAAATGACCTTGGCAGTTGAGTGGAACATGGATCGGAGTGGAGAGAGACTTGAGGCAGGGCAGCTGGTTAGAAGGTTATTGCAGTGGTCCAAGTGAATGATGAAGGGGGTCTGAACTAGAGTTGTTTGAGAGATGAAGGAAAAGCAGAGATGACAAGATTTGGCAACAGATTGAATTTGTGGGGTGAGAGTGAAGCAACTGAGATGACCTCAAGGTGGCAAGCCTGATGACTGGGATGATGGTGGGTATCCTAACTGGGGAGACAACACATAGGAAAGATTTAGGTGGCAAGTGAGATGGAAAGGTGCCATTATCCTTATGAGGCAGCAGCAAAGCAGAGGGGAATGTCTTTTCCTTAAAGTCATTTCCTTTTTTTTTTTCTTTCTTTTTTTTTTTTTAGTGAGGCAGTTGAGGTTAAGTGACTTGCCCAGGGTCACACAGCTAGTAAATGTTAAGTGTCTGCGGCCGGATTCAAACTCAGGTACTCCTGAATCCAGGGCCGGTGCTCTATCCACTGCGCCATCTAGCTGCCCTGAAAGTCATTTCCAATGATAAAAAAACCCAAACCATGTCAATTTCTGATATTGAACCATCTGACAAGTGCCAGTGACTTTGGTGATTTGAACTCTCTTCTCTGGGTCTTCAGTAGCTGTGGTTGCAGCACTTGGATGAGCAGGGTCAGGCTGTCTTGGGGTCCCATCTCCATAGGGGCTGCTTCCCAGAATGATGGTTGAAGATCCTGGGCTGGAAGCCTTGCTCTTCCCAAGATTCTTGGGCTCAAGGTAGACTCTATCAGGGTCTATGGGGAGATAAGCAAAACAGTGATGATAGTTTGACTTTCCTGGCACGTGATGCCTCCTGCCTCCTCCTCATAGTGCCTGACTACTTCATCAAGGCTGGCTTGCTTTTCCTGCTGTAACAATTGATTGGTAATTGGTGGAGATAGCTGGTCATTTCTCCACAGGATCGATGAATATCCAGAAAAGAGTGGGAAGAGAGGAAGTGGATGCATACATTGTAAACCATTTTCTCAAAGAGATTAACCAGCAAGAGGAGAGATGTGAGACAATAGCTACTATAGATGAGGGTATTTTTTAAGGATGGGGGAGACATGGGCATTTTACACAGCATGGAAGGAGGGAGAGATCAAATAAAAGAGAAAGTTGAGGTGATAAAGGGGCAAGGTGCCAGAGAAATGGGGAGGGGATGGTTCAAGGCTGAAATCGCTGTAGCAGGAAGAAGGGCTGTCTCTTCACTGGAGGCTGGAGTACAGGCGAAGATAGTTAGGGAAGGTGTCCAAATGATGTGAAGTAAGGACGATAGGACAAAGGAGAGCCACAAGGGCACATATTCCTGGGCTTTCAGAACATCTCTCCAGCAGCTCTGAGGAGAATGGTTTGGAGAGGGGAGAAGCTGGAGGCAGGAGATTTTGTGATGATCCAGGTGGAGCCTCCCTCTGTGTCAGGGGGTGCCTGGCATTTCTCAGGCAGATTGTTGTAGAATTACCCAATTTTCTAATTTCCCTGGGAGCCCAGGGAATCCAACTTGTGGCATAGATCAGAGTATAGATAAGTGAGGTCCCTAAGCCTTTGGGGAAGATTAATAGAATTGGACATTCAACTTTTCCGGTGCTACTGGTGGTGTGGACTTCTTAGCAGAAAGAAGACTCCATTTGGAACTAGATGACCTAGGTTCAAATCCCAGCTCTCCTGCTTACTACCTATGGAACTATGGGAAATCATTTTTTCCTCTTTCAGCCTCAGTTTCCTCATCTGTAAAATGAAAGAGTCAGACTAAAAGGTTTCTGAGATTCCTTCCAGATAGAAATCGATGATCCCATTTCCCCGAAGCTCTCCACAACAATCTAGGGATGCAATAAGTACTATTATTCCCATTTTACAAATGAAATTGAGGCTTAGGATAAATGACTTTATTTTTATTCTGAACTTAACAAACCTCAAATAAGACGAGCATTTCCATGCACAATGTAGAACAAAAGGAGTGTACATGAAACTGTGACTCTCTATCATGTAAAGTCTGAGATTAAGTAACTTATTCAGGTCCACACAATTGCCTTTGGGGTTTGAATCCAAGTCTCTTCTGATTTGAAGCCCAGCTGTCCATCCATAGCATCTTTTAAGAACTTTGGAAGCAGAAAGATGCGCTGTTCTCTTCCCACTCTTGGGACAGGCTGGCTTGGGCCCAGACTCTCCTTTGGGCCTGAGAGTGAGGTCTAGAAGTAAGGGCACATCTTAGAGGGGCACCTTCCCCCTACAGTGGTCTCTCTGCTACCTCCTGCTTATGTGGGTGGTGTACCTGGAGGCAGTGGGGCACAGTCCTGGGTTCTTTGACAGTCCCTTGGGTGGAAGCTGGAGAGGGGGACCCTGTCCCTGCCACACACTAGCTCACCAGATGCCTTGGCTTTTTTTTTTTTTTTTTTTTGGTGAGGCAGTTGGGGTTAAGTGACTTGCCTAGGGTCACACAGCTAGTGTTAAGTGTCCGAGGCCAGATTTGAACTCAGGTCCTCCTGACTCCAGGGCTGGTGCTCTATTCACTGCGCCACCTAGCTGCCCCTACCTGGGCTCTTTGCATGTACATCTCTAGCCAGGCCTAGTTTAGTCTCTTGGTTCTTCCTGACCAGCCACCTGGGTCCTTGAGCTCCTTCCATCTGGGGCTGTGGTTCCCTCCCACATCCCTCCCCCAGAACCAGCTCTGAAACCTGAGGTTCTCCATATTTGGGAGGATGGTGAGATCGGTACATCAACCTGAGTGACATGGATGATAACATAACCTCTCAGGGCCTCGGGTTCCTAATCTGTAAAATGAGTAGATTGCACTAGATGATCTGTAAAGTGCCTTTCAGCTCCGAATCTACAACAGGGATATAAGGATCAACAAACCGATACAGCAGGTATTATTTCCATTTTGTAGCTGAGGAAATAGAGGCTCTTAGAGGACAACTAAGTGACAGAGGGAGAATCTGAACCAATCAATCATTCTTGGGTCACTGTATTGCTGAGAACAGCAAAGTCATTCACAGTTGATTATCACACAATATTGCTGTTACTATGTACACTGTTCTCCTGTTTCTGCTCATTTCACTTTGCATTGGTTCATGTAAGTCTTCCCAGGATTTTTTGAGAGCATCCTGCTCATCATTTCTAATAGTACAGTAGTATTCCACCGTAATCATATACCATAAGTTGTTCAGCCATTCCCCAGTGAATGGGCATCCCCTCAGTTTCCCATTCTCTGCCAGCACTAAGAGAGCTGCTATAGATATTTTTGTATATATGGGTCCTTTTCCCTTTTTTTTATCTCTTTGGGATACAGACCTAGTAGTGGTATTGCTACTATCAGTGCAAAGTGTATGGAGAATTTTAAAGGCCTTTGGGTGTCATTCCAAATCTGCCCATTCTTTACCTATTGTTCTGAGCTGTAGTCAGAGAGCAAGAGAGCCTGGCTTCCTTCTCAGTCTCCCAAGGCCACACAGACTCTAGGCCTTGAGGTTTGACTTCAGATCCCCTAATGTGTTTCTTCATTGTGGTTAGAAAGGCCTAAGCACATGAGGCAGGAAGGTTGCTGAATATCAGCCAGGGGTCAGGGAGAAGCTCCCCATCTACCCTGGCAGTGCCTCACTGACCCTTACACTGGGTCCTGTGGCTTATCAGGCTGTCTTGTCTGCTATTTTGAAGCTTAGATGGCGACAACCCAGAGAAAGCTTCCTCTGAGCTCATTCTCCTAGGTTTGAATGCACGTCTCTATGGGGATTCTCTGTCCTGTCACATCATTCTTCCTGTGTCACCCTTCCTACTTCCTTTCTTGTGTCCATTTAACTTCCCTTTCGGTGTCCCTCTCTCACCTCCCCTTGGGTATCCCTCTTTTACCTCCCCATGTGTGTTCCTTTCCCATTTCCCCATCTGTGTCCATTCTGGATCCCATTCCCATCTTCGCAGATCCCCAGGGTCCTTATGATGACCCCTGATTGGCCAAATCCCTAAAATATGGCCTCATATCCAGGTCTGCTTTCCTTGAGAAGCCCCATGAACCTTCATGAAAACTAGCCCCCCCCCCTTAGGGGCAGCTAGGTGGAGCAGTGGATAGAGCACTGGTCCTGGATTCAGGAGGACCTGAGTTCAAATCTGGCTTCAGACACTTGACACTTACTAGCTGTGTGACCCTGGGCAAGTCACTTAACCCTCATTGCCCCAGAAAGGAAGGAAGGAAGGAAGGAAGGAAGGAAGGAAGGAAGGAAGGAAGGAAGGAAGGAAGGAAGGAAGAAAACTAGCCCTTTTGCTCTTCCAAGACCAGTGCACCTAGACTGGACTATAAAGTTATTTATAGGAAGATAGGCATGAACCAACCCCAGGTGCATTTAGAAATTGAAAGAGTTAATTCTCCCATTGAATTTCCAGTCTGAGAGGCACTTGAAAGAGCCCTAAGGTGGGAGCCAAGAAACTTGGGTCCTGGTATCTTCCTTCAGGGGCTCAGGGTTGAATCAGGGAAACTTGGATTGGAGAGAACTGACTCTTAGTACTGGGAGGATCCTCAGAGGTTGCCCAGTCGCTCCTCTTCCTTGTAGAGAAGAGCAAACCGAAGGTCAGAGAAGGAAGTTCATTGGCTCAAAGTTACACAGCAAGCCAGTGGCAGAGTCAGGACTTAATTCTAGGTTTTCTGACTCCCCAGATTCCTTGATCTTCCATTCCATGCTAAACTGAGGTAGAAGGTGGAAGAAAGACAGTCAACCGAATATGGTGAGCTGAATTCTTGATTACTGTGCTAGTTCCCTCTTTCAATGGATATCTCAACCCCTTAAACATTAACATAGATGGATTTCATAAGTTGGGAAAATTGCAAAGGGGTGACAAACTTCCTGTTGTCAAGAAGACAAGCGAGGGCATTGCTAGGCAGATGCTCAGAGCCGTTCTAAACTAGCAGGTTCAGCCAGAGCAGGGGTCCTGTCAATATAGGCTTCAGAGGCAAATCTTAGTCATTGCCAGCATATTATGAAACACACTTCTCATCTGTTGGGAGAGGTAGGGGATCATGGATGCAGAAAGTGGCATACATTGTTTTTGTTTTTGTTTTTTGCTGGGCAATGGGGGTTAAGTGACTTGCCCAGGGTCACACAGCTAGTAAGTGTCAAGTGTCTGAGGCCAGATTTGAACTCAGGTACTCCGGACTCCAGGGCCGGTGCTCTATCCACTGCACCATCTAGCTGCCCCTAGAGGGTTTTGCTGAACAATTTTCATTTATAATGGGTTCTATGGCATGGAGGTGGGGAATTTCAGTGTAAAAAATAAAATGCATAAGTAAAATAAAAAAAAACAAGGGGCAGCTGGGTGGCACAGTGGATAGAGCACCAGCCCTGGAGTCAGGAGATACCTGAGTTCAAATCTGACCTCAGACACTTAACACTTACTTGCTGTGTGACCCTGGGCAAGTCACTTAACCCCAATTGTCTCACTAAAAAACCAAAACCAAAAATAAAAAGAAAAAACACACACAAGCCAGGCTAACCACCTCAACATAAGGAGTCCTTTAGAAAAGGGATGAGAATATATAAGATAATGTATAATGATTGAGTGGCTCTTGGTTGGGTATCCTAGGTGACTTTGAAGGAACTGCAGTAGCAATAGCAGCCCACACTTAGCTAATGTCCTGCTTTCTGCAAGTCTGCCAAAAAAAAGAAAGAAAAAAAGAAAAGGAAAAAAGGCTCTTGCCTTACTAATTAATCAAGAAACTAACCAATCAATTCATTAATTAATTAACCAGCGAGGCCATGTAGAATAACTTTTGGCCACTAGGTGGCACTGCTTTCAAACCATGGTCCAAATGGTTTTATCAGAGGGTATCTGGTGACCATTCACTGACTTCTCCCAAAGTGGCAATATCCTCTTTGCTTACCACAGGGCACTTACCTACCTGATCTCAAACTATTACCCTATCTTACTGACCCCCAGTTCCTATGGCTTATGGTCCAGTGGTGGTAATCTCTAGAAATATAAAAAGAAAAAATGCAATATTGGTCTATGATGTTAAAATTATAAGAGGTATCAATATAGCTCTAGCCCCCATCTCCTTTTGTCTGGAAAATTTCTTTAAGCCCAAATGACTCTATTTTCATGTAACCTGAATAATTCATGCTGTGACCATACATGGTTTATCATATAAAATAATTAATACAGGAACTAGTTAGAAATTAATAAAGGAACTGTTTAGAAACTACTAGTCTAATCCCCTTTTAATCCTTCCAATAGCCATCACCCCTCCCAAAGACAAAGGAAGAAGGACCAAGGGGAGGAATAGGAGACATGAATTATGTGGAAGTGTTAGTGTGCCTAGAAGATTTCACTGTGTTTGGGGAAAAAACAAATAAACACAGGAAGAATATAAGGAAAGGCTGGTAAAAGCTTAGATCATATCGACAAATTACAGTTTGTAGAACTTCTATGAAATATATAGGCCATGAAATATATCTGTATAATGGAGTTGAACAGGGCATGCTCAAAGCTAACCTTCCTGATTGTGGTCATGCATGTGTGCTGGTTCAGGGTTTGGGTCCTTTGAAGGTGGAAAAGCCTCTGTTTCTGGCTATCTGTGATTCAACAGTCTCTCATTTGGGGAGTTATCCCTCCCACTTTGTCATAGCCACCCTGTGACATAAGTGCTATAGCATCACATTTTATTTTATTTTTTTATTTTTTAAAATTTTATTATTTTTTTTTTTTTTTAGTGAGGCAACTGGGGTTGAGTGACTTTCCCAGGGTCACACAGCTAGTAAGTGTCAAGTGTCTGAGGCTGGATTTGAACTCAGGTACTCCTGACTCCAGGGCCGGTGCTCTATCCACTGCGCCACCTAGCTGCCCCAGCATCACATTTTAAAGGTGACATTGGCCCACACATGGAGCCTTGAGTGATACCTTCCTGTAATCTACAGAAAGACAATATGTTATTTTGTTAGTTATCCAGCAAGGTATTAGCTATGTACAACAGCTAAATCGCTCACCAGGTAGCAGCCTACACAAACCACAAACTCAAATCTTATAAATTTGTCACCCATGGCCAGTCATTCTACAGTAAATCTTTACTGTAGCAACAATAGCAACCTAGCAACCATACTCCCTAAATTCTCAGCCAGCTGTTTGTATCTCTGTTGTTGCTTCAGTTCTCAGTTCTGTCTGGTCCCAGGCACAGATAGCATTTCAGGTAGCATAGCAGCAACAACATTGGGTGATGGCACTGGGTGATAACTACTGCCCTTAACTAACCCCTCAGGGACCTATGGAGGAGATATTGGGGGACTGGCTGAATGGAAAGACTAGGAAGGAATAGCAGAGTAGCATTCCCAAAGAGAATAATTGTGGGCTGGAATCTACCTCCAAGGGTAGAAGCTGGTGACTGGGACAAATGGGAGGGGAAGGCTTGAATGACATAGGAAATCTCATTCCTGACTCTTGATACATTATATAGTTTCTTCTCTGCTCTAGATTGGCCAGCCAGGGGTTCCAGATATCTCAGGAGGGTCACAGCACCAAAAATGGGCAGTGGTGCCCTACATGTGCATTAAGGGGGGATTTGCAGTGATGACTGTGCTGGGTATTCAAGATGGCACAACTGTGTTTTCTTTTATCCTGACAAAATTCCCATCTCTGATCCAAGTCAGTAATATTTCGATTTTCTAGAGCTCAGGATTCTAGGGCTGTTATTGGCCAGATGATAAGGGAAGGTCTGGTAAGATGAAAAGGTAAATTTTTGTTATCTCCCTGAATTGTGCCAGATCCATTATCTGTGGTACTACCTAAAAACCATTAAAACTTAATTTGAGGGGGCGGCTAGGTGGCAGTGGATAAAACACCGGCCCTGGATTCAGGAGTACCTGAGTTCAAATCCGGCCTCAGACACTTGACACTTACTAGCTGTGTGACCCTGGGCAAGTCACTTAACCCCCATTGCCCCGCAAAAAAAAAAAAAAAAAAACACCAAAAAAACAAAACCCAAACCAAAAAACTTAATTTGAGGGGCGGCTAGGTGGCGCAGTGGATAGAGCACCCGCCCTGGATTCAGGAGGACCTGAGTTCAAATCCGGCCTCAGACACTTAACACTTACTAGCTGTGTGACCCTGGGCAAGTCACTTAACCCCAATTGCCTCACAAAAATAAACAAACAAAAAAACCCCTTAATTTGAGTTGAAATGTGTCAGCACACTTTTGAAAACAGGAATATCTTCTTAGCAGTTTATAAGGCAAAATAGTGAAATTATAATAAAGTGCTGAAGGTAAGCAGGACAAACCACCAGACTGAATAGGTTCCTAAGAGAGTTCTTTAACCTTTTAGTAACTTGAACACTGCCAAGGGAAATGGCTTTGAGACATTCTTTCAGTGAAAGGACAATAGAACTTTAAGAGCTATGGTTTTGGGGGGGCAGCTAGGTGGCGCAGTGGATAGAGCACCAGTCCTGGAGTCAGGAGGACCTGAGTTCAAATCCGGCCTCAGACCCTTGATACTTACTAGCTGTGTGACCCTGGGCAAGTCACTTAACCCCAATTGCCTCACTAAAAAAAAAAAAAAGAAGAAAGTTATGGTTTTTGGGGCAGCTAGGTGGTGCAGTGAATAAAACACTGGCCCTGGATTCAGGAGGACCTGGGTTCAAATGCGGTCTCAGACACTTGACCCTTAACTAGCTGTGTGACCCTGGGCAAGTCACTTAACCCTCATTGCCGCCCCAAAAACAAAACAAAAACTTGGCGGGAGAGGGGGGGAAGCTTTGGGCTAGATTGCCTTTAAGAAATGACAGAGCTCCTATAAAGACTCCATTAGAAACAAAGGCTACATTTTCAAAAATAATAGTCAACTTGGATTGAAAATCCCGTCCTTTAGCCCTTCCTCCTTTCTTCAGCCTATAAAAGGATTGTAAAGGGCAGCACAAGCAGCTCAAGAACGTTCCTCTCTCTTGGGCTGTAGATGGCGCTAGAGAGCAACAAACCTAGGCATTGCTTCCAATAGCAGAGGATTTTGTTTTCTTCCAACAGCTATAGAGCCAGCAAACTTTTGTGTGTGTGTGTGTGAGAGAGAGAGGCAATTGGGGTTAAGTGACTTGCCCAAGGTCACACAGCCAGTAAATATTAAGTGTTTGAGGCCGGATTTGAACTCAGGTACTCCTGAATCCAGGGCCGGTGCTCTATCCACTACCAGCAAACTTTTTCAACCAATCAACTCTCAGAAGAGCAATGCCTTTCGTCCAATCAGTACAGCTACTAACAAAATCTCTGCAGAGTTTACCCATCAATTAGCTTTTGTATTCAGCGTCTCCCGCACCCTGGATTCCTCCTTCCTTCAGCATCTTCTCCTTTATCTGTCTCTTATAGCTTTTCTCTGGCTTCTAATATCCCAAATCAGGGCTTACCTCCCTGACTTTGTAATCCACCCCTGACTTATGATCTGGAAGTTTAAAAAATCCACCTTTCAGTCAGTTATGACCCTTATAATTACCCTATTTCTCCAAACAATGATTTATAGTTTATCAGTTTGGGTGGCCTGAGTTTCAATCTGACTCTGATGTGGGCTGGAATTTGGGGTCAAATTGATTGTCCCAAAAGAACTATAAGACTTGGGGCAGCTAGGTGGAGCAGTGGATAAAGCACTGGCCTTGGATTCAGGAGGACCTGAGTTCAAATCTGGCCTCAGACACTTGACACTTACTAGCTGTGTGACCCTGGGAAAGTCACTTAACCCCCATTGCCCTACAAAAAAAAAAAAAAAGAATTACAAGACTCAGTGACTCAGTTTCCCAAGTTTTATTGCAATACTGTGGGTGACCACAGGGAGAGAACCAGAATAGTGGAAAGGTATCTCTCCAATAAGGAAAGGAAAGACAGTTATATTTATAGTATGGATAAATTGATGATCAGTCTCATTATAATAATCTCCACCTCGGGGAGGTACAAGGGAGGACCTATCCTTCTCATTATAATATTCTCCACCTAGGGGTGTTTCAGGGGAGGGCGTATTCTAATTTGGAGTTCCTGGGGTCCTATGCCAACTCCCGAGGGGGGTACCTTTTCCAGTGAAGGCGTGTTTTGGGGGCTTACATGTCATAAGGTGAATCTGGGGACAAATTTAGCCTTTTCTGCGTATGTCTCTTTCTGATTCCCATGGCTAGTTTCAAAATAGAATCATTTTTCTTTAGAATTTCTATAGCCAGGGGGCAGCTGGGTGGCGAAGTAGATAAAACACCGGCCCTGGATTCAGGAGTACCTGAGTTCAAATCCGGCCTCAGACACTTGACATTTACTAGCTGTGTGACCCTGGGCAAGTCACTCAACCCCCATTGCCCCGCAAAAAAAAAAAAAATTACAAGAATTTCTATAGCTTTGTCGTTTTAGTCCAAGCTCATCATGGCTTCTCTCCCTCTGTTCCCGTTATGGACATTGATTTCTGTGGGTACAAGAACCTAGTATAAGTTATCCATTAAATGGGGTCTGACTCCTTTTTAGAGCTAATATCTGAATTAAAGCTTGGGTCTTGGGTTTTTCTATTAACCCCTTTTTGCCTCCTACATCATTCCTCCCTTTTCATATACCCCAGGAAAAAGGACAAAGATCATCTCTTCTATTACTGCTTCCTGCTGAGTGGGGGTGAAATAGGGGCCCACAGGGGCTTTATGAATTGAGGGAGATGTAGAAACTAGTGTTACAAATGCAAGAACCACAACACAAAACACAAATGATTTACCAACAGACCAAGAGGCAACAGGGACACTAATACAGAATAAATCTAAGAGTTCCATAAAAAAAAACTGGATGAAGCAAGCTGTTGTGAACAGTTTCAGCCATTCAGGTAATCTCCGCAAGGCACCTCAAACTTCAGGAGGTGTTCTGAACCATACAGACTCCGCCTCAGTCCAGGACCACATTTGCCAGAGAGTTCAAGCACTCTTCCAATTCTTGTAACCCTAATGCGGTAGAATTAGAAACTTATTCCATTACCAAAGTTAAATTTGTAAGCATAGCTTCATGTTCAAGTTACCCAACAAAAGGAATAGTGAGGGCAGCAGTTTTCCAGACCCACCAAAGAAAATTATCCCAAGTTCCTCTTCTGACTTTAACATGAGAAGAGGCAGTAGCATTTTTCCTCTATAATCCAAATAGCCCAAGATAACATATGGGTTTAAGCAGTTGGTAGTTAACACTAAAGATTTATAATCTCCTCCTTGTTATAGGAAGGGGAAATACCTTTGGGGCACAGTAGAGTGCAAGGGGACCAGGGCTAAGGTGGACCGGTGAATGGACTTAACAGCTAATCTAGCAGCAAGGTCTGCTCTGTGATTCCCTTGTACTATGGAGTTGGTAGCTTGGTGCTCCTGGCAGTACGTAACAGAGATCTGACTGGGCAGATTTATGATAAAACCTAAAATGCATAACTGTGTTTCCTAGTTACCACCCTCCCTCTCATCTGCAATGGGGAAGAATTTCACTTTCTTCTAAACCAGAAAAATACCCCGTTAATTTAACCTTATCATAATACCATGTAAACATTAGCAGGCAGATGATGAACCTGAATATTAATACACCTTGTTGTTTGACATAAAAAGTGACCACACATTTAAACTGAAAACAGTAAGATCTTACATACTTGCATTGTGCTCATTTCTTCCACTGACTACTTGCTCTGATTATAGAAATCTGCTATAAAAGAAAAAGCAGGGACATGATTATCGGGCCAGGATAAAACATCCTTAGCTCTGTTTGATTTCAGGTAAAAGTTACAAGTGACCACCAGTCATACAGTAATAGCCAAATTCAGGGATAGCCAGGTGGGGAAACTTTTCCTATTCAGTAGGACTCAATGAGCCAAAAGGAGCCTACCTTGGATTGAGTCCTAAATTTTCATCTTGGCTTTTTCCCAGATACCTCCACCTGAAAGCAGCACATTCCCTCTAGTGGCATTGATTTATGGCATTCTCTCCAATACTTGCATTACTGGCTTAACCATCCAAACAATTATACCAAAATTCAAAACTCAAAACAATATAAATTACAGTCCCCCAAATATTTTATCTTAAATAGCAAACCTCTACTCTCATGAAGTTGCAATGAGCAAAAAAGATTTACCAGAACATACACACATGTTGCTTGGTTTTTCCTTCCTCCTTCTCAGGTTTAAACTTTATCCTGGTGTAAAGATCAATCATTAGAAATTATTTCTATACAATAAGCAACCTTATAAATCCTCAGCAAGTGCTCACTTCGGTAGCACATATACTAAACTTGGAACGATACAGAGAAGATTAGTATGGCCCCTGCGCAAGGATGACACGCAAATTCGTGAAGTGTTCCATATTTTAAAAATAAATAAATCAATAAATCCTCATTCCTTGTAACCAGCTTTTTTCTGGCAAGTTTACAAATTTTAAAAAATCTACAAGGTCTTTTTCTGTTTAATGATTTACCAGCTTCCAATGGTTTCCTCTGTCTTAGAGGAAACAACTATATACCTATTTTTGTTAAAACCATCAATTGCTTTGTTTCCAATAATTTTAACACAATTACAAATTTAACACAATTTTAACACAAATACATCAATTTAAAATAATTTAAAAACTTAGCAGTATTCTAGTTTTCAAATAAACTCAATTACTCTTTGGTTTCTTCCAGAATTCACAAACCTTGAAATGGCAGGTGAACACTTAAAGTGGCAGTGTACCTTAAATATACTCCGCCCCCCTTTTTTTTCAAGATTCCAAATTCTTTGAACAGTCAGTACAAAATGGCACAGTTTTCTTTCTATTTGCTTTTACCAATAACTTAAAATACTCTGGACAGTTTCTTAAAATTTTCTAAACATTCTCTCTCTCACCCACCACTCGGCTTTGGTGCTACACAGATGGCCAGCACCTGAGAAGGAAGGGGTGGGGGGAAGCAGCAGCGCAAGTCACACTGAACTAGAGATCATTTTTCTTTTCTTTTCTTTTGTTACATGAAAACTGTTTACTATGACAAAGACATCATACAATTTTTATGATCTTGGTCTTTCCTTCTTGCCTTTGTACAAGGCCAGAAGAGAAACATTTGCAACTTTCACAACCTTGAAGCGTACTCCAGGAATATCACCAACAGCATGACCTTTACGACCAAATCCAGCAACCAAAACTTCATTGTTTTCCTCAATAAAGTTCAAGCAACCATCATTGGGAACAAAGGAGGTGATTTTTTTGCGGTTCTTTTTTTTTTTTTAGTGAGGCAACTGGGGTTAAGTGACTTGCCCAGGGTCACACAGCTAGTAAGTGTTAAGTGTCTGAGGCCAGATTTGAACTCAGGTACTCCTGACTCCAGGGCCGGTGCTCTATCCTTTTGCGGTTCTTAATCAGCTGGACTTTCACACACTTCCTGATGGCAGAATTGGGGTGCTTGGCTTCAACACCAACTTTCTCCAAGACAATCCCTTTTTCATGAGATGCTTCTCCAAATGGGTTGGCCTTCAAGGCTGTGCCCAAATGAGCTTTCTTGTATTGTTTGTCATGCCACTTTTGGTCTCCTCTGTGGCTGCGGAGCTTTCTAGCTGTACAAAGACCACGGCACTTACCCATGTCGCCGCCGTCCGGGCCGAAGGAAAAGAGCGAGATCATTTTTCATTACAACTTTTACACATTACAAATAGTTCCTGATTTTTAACCATTCCACTACAAGAGATTTCAAAGTAGCAGCATTTTCTTTTGTTTTTGTTTTGCAGGCAATGGGGGTTAAGTGACTTGCCCAAGGTAACACAGCTAGTAAGTGTCAAGTGTTTGAGGCTGGATTTGAACTCAGGTACTCCTGAATCCAGGGCCGATGCTTTAACCACTGCGCCATCTAACTGCCCCCCAATAGCAGCATTTTCAAACCAGCTTTTATAATGTTCGTCTAAGGCTACGAATGCCTAGCAAAGAAGTTACATCCCAATTCCAAATTCAGAACTCTTAAGTAGACATACATCTGTCCAGAAGTCAGAGACTTCCCTTCCCCGACCTTCAGAGCCTGGCTATCGCTCTGAAAGATTACAGGGGTATAACCAAAAATTCCCCACAGATTGTACAACACAATTACAACATTTGACAGACATAAATGCACGAGACAGCAAGCAGGCTAGCAGCTGCACACAGACAAGCAAACAAACAGCCATACCTTAAATCTTTCTCTTGCAAATAAGTCATTTGTTTCTTTTCACCCATGTCCAATTTTTTTTTTCTTTTTTCCAAATTTGTAAGGATACACCCGAGGGGTCCTACGGAATGTTTTCTCTCCCTGTCCCTTTAAGGTGGGTTGGGCTAAGACAGTACCTAAGAAAAATCCGACCCCTGACCTTGGGGGCCCACCCAATGTGACTGAGGTTTCTGAGGCAACAGAGGGGAAAAACACAATGCATACTCCGTCCAGGGGAACCCAAGAGCCCAGTGAGGCTCTTGCTGTGGTCAGACAGTATTGCAATAAAACACCACCCATTTTCTTTTCCAGGTCATTGCTATCAGACTTGTTCCAATTTGTCCCTTAATTCTCCTTTCTCTTAAAGTCATTTGTTTCTTTTTGGCTACATCCAATTTTCTCCTTACTCCCTTCTCCCAATTTGTCAAAATTTCCTGACCCATCTGTAACCTCCCAGAGTTTACCGACACCGCACCTGTGTCCACGTGGGTGTCCATTAAAACAGCAAAGAACCCAATCCAGGGCGTCCCCCAGACTGCTGGGTCTTGCCAACAGGGCAATTCCCTTTTTCCCTTTTCAGAAAAAAAAAAAAAAACCTCAGGGTAAATCGCTTGATCCCGGACCAATGAGAAATACCCCCACTCGCTTTGGTGAGCCGGCTGGACTTCCAAATGAGCCAAAAACCTGGGTGCAGGAGTTAAAGGCAGATCCCAAACTTACTTTAACGAGATCTCACCCCACTGAGTCTGGGACTTGAAGTCACATGGAGCACCAAATGATGTGGGCTGGAATTTGGGATCAAATTGATTGTCCTAAAAGAATTACAAGACTCAGTGACTCAGTTTCCCAAGTTTTATTGCAATACTGTGGGTGACCACAGGGAGAGAACCAGAATAGTGGAAAGGTATCTCTCCAGTAAGGAAAGGAAAGACAGTCATATTTATAGTATGGATAAATTGATGATCAGTCTCATTATAATAATCTCCACCTCGGGGAGGTACAGGGGAGGACCTGTCCTCATTTTAATATTCTCCACCTAGGGGTGTTTCAGGGGAGGGCTTATCCTAATTTGGAGTTCCTGGGGTCCTAAGCCAACCCCGGAGGCGGGTACCTTTTCCAGTGGAGGTGTGTTTTTGGGGTTTACATGTCATAAGGTGAATCTGGGAACAAATTTGGCCTTTTCTGCGTATGTCTCTTTCTGATTCCCATGGCTAATTTCAAAATATAATCATTTTTCTTTAGAATTTCTATAGCCTTGTCATTTTAGTCTAAAGTCATTATGGCCTCTCTCCCTCTGTTCCCATTATGGACACTGATTTCTGTGGGTACAAAAACCTAGTATAAGTTATCCATTAATTGGGGTCTGACTCCCTTTTAGAGCTAATATCTGAATTAAAGCTTGGGTCTTGGGTTTTTCTATTAACCCCTTTTTGCCTCCTACATCAACTCCAGACACTGTTTGACCCTGGACAAGTCACTTAACTGCTGTCTGCTTCAGTTTGGTCATCTGTAATAGGAGAGTAATAGCACCCTCTTCACAGAGTTCTTGCTAGGGTCAAACGAATTAATATGTAAAGCATCTTGCTATATCCTTAAAGTGCTATAATACATAAATACTAGTTATTTTTATTATCCTTCAACCTCCTGAAAATAGTAGTATGTAAATGAGCTGATGGACCACAATACAAGACAGCCATCATTAACTTGATCAGTGCTCTCCATCTTTTTTTTTTTAAGTGATCCAATTGGGGTTAAGTGACTTGACAAGGGTCACACAGCTAGTAAGTGTTAAGTGTCTGAGGCCAGATTTGAACTCAGGTCCTCCTGACTCCAGGGCCAGTGCTCTATCCATTGCACCACCTAGCTGCCCCTTTTGTTTGTTTTGTTTTGGTTTTTTTGAAGGGCAATGAGGGTTAAGTGACTTGCCCAGGGTCACACAGCTAGGAAGTGTCAAGTGTCTGAGGGCAGATTTGAACTCAGGTCATCCTGAATCTAGGGCTGGTGCTTTGTCTACTATGCCACCTAGCTGTCCCCCCCCCCCCCCGCCTTGTCTTGTTTTGTTTCTTTTATTTATTTATTTTTGTTTTTTAGTGAGGCAATTGGGGTTAAGTGACTTGCCCAGGGTCACACAGCTAGTAAGTGTTAAGTGTCTGAGGCCAGATTTGAACTCAGGTACTCCTGACTCCAGGACCGGTGCTCTATCCACTGCGCCATCTAGCTGCCCCCTTGTTTTGTTTCTTAAACAGAAGTTTAGGTAAAGTTCCTCTCAGTATATTTATCTGAGGGGTGGGTTTTTTTCTCTCTCTTAGAGCATTTGTATCTAAAGGACTATGCTACTTCTCAAGTTACATTTATCAGAATGCCTCACACAAGGGTCCTTTTTCTGCCTCTTCCAGTCAAATATTCACATCATATAATTTATATTGCATCATTTGAATGACTGTCCAACAAGAACCACCTTCCCTGCTCCTCCACTGGATGGATGCTCTTTCTTCTCAAGAGAATTTTGAGTTCAGAAGAGGAATAATTCACACCATCCCTAAGTAATCTCGCTCAGTATTGTTTTTAAAAATGTGGTCTTTGCAGAATGGGAGGGGTCCAGGGCATGTGCAGATCCCATCAGTTTTTTTGGCTGATGCAACTTCTCCATGTAGCCAGGAAGGGACAGGAATAAACATTTATATTCCAGGAACTGGCTAAGAGCTTTTTACAAATATTATCTCATTTGAGTCTTACAACAACATTGCAAGATAGATGCTATTATTATCCACATTTTACAATTGAGGAAACTGAAGCAAACAAGAGTTAAATGTCTTGCCCGGGGCCATGAGGCTAGTAAGTGTCTGAGGTGAGATCTGAACACACAGACTCACAGAATATGCATTGTTTATTGACTTTTGGGGCAGAGGATCAAATTACCCTCCTACCAACAATTCATTAATGGACCTGAACTCCCATATCCCATTCAATAATTCCCTTTTTCCTTGTCTGTCTTCTGTGCCAATCTGACAGGTATGAGGTGAGATCTCAGAGTTGTTTTAATTCACATGGTTCTTTTTTGTGTTCTCTAATTGGGATCTATGGTGCTCAAGTTTTCTACTGTGAGCAGAAGCTAAATATTGATATCATCTTTTAATCCACAGATCTTCAATAGTTCTCTCTAGTCACTTCTGCCATGGTGGTTTTCTTTTTCTTTTTTAAAAAAATTAATTAATTAAAAATTTTGGGGGCAGGGAAATGAGCATTAAGTGACTTGCCCAGGGTCATACAGCTAGTAAGTGTCAAGTGTCTGAGGCCGGATTTGAACTCAGGTCCTCCTGAATCCAGGGCTGGTGCTTTATCCACTGTGCCACCTAGCTGCCCCCTCATAGGTCTTTCAAAGTTGTTTGCCTTTACAATATTGTGTTGTCCTTGTATAAATTGTTCTGATTCTGCTCACTTTGCTCTGTATCAGTGCATAAAAGTCTTCCCAGATTTTTCTGAAACCATCCCCTTCATCATTTCTTACAGCACAATAGTATTCCATAATTTTCATATGCCATAACTTGTTCAGCCATCCCCCAATCGATGGGAGCATTGACACATAGTTAAAGCAGTCTTATCTTCATTCTATACATTTTCATGGTTCATTTCATGTACTCTCATAGTTTGCCTGATTTGTGGTCAGTACCACCTGTGATGAAGCATTTTTAGTGGTGAGATACTGGTAGTTCTGATTTATTCCAATGTATCTTGCCTCTTTGTGATACCTGAATAAGATAGAACTCTACTCTTTAGTATCAACCTGCTCATCATGCTGCCCCATCTATCTTAGGAAATTTTATATCACACTGACCAGGGTGGTAACCCAATCAAGGGTATCATTACAGCCCAATTCACCAATATTCCAGGATTCTTGTCAGGCTTTCACAACCGTTATCATGGTCTGAATGATATCCAATATCCTAGTTGTCATTGCCCTACTTTGCCAATCCCCCTCTCACCCCCAATTCCATGGACAATGGGTGGGACTGTGAGGAAGCTATTATTATTATCTTATGAAACCTGGATTTCCTTAACTTTCCACTCAGACCATCCCCATCTTCCTCTTTCTCCAGTGCACTGGAGAAGGAGCCTTCTAATTGGGTTGGGAAATGACCAACTGATTGGGTAAACTCCTATCAGACATGTTCTGAGGAAATCTGGTCCCCTGAACTATGAAGAATTCTCCATTGACTGGAAGTGTCAATCTGGACTTTGGTATGGGCTTGAGGTTAGAAATAGATGAAACAGGGGGCAGCTAGGTGGCGCAGTGGATAGAGCACCAGCCCTGGAGTCAGGAGGACCTGAGTTCAAATCTGGTCTCAGACAATTAACACTTATTAGCTGTGTGACCCTGGGCAAGTCATTTAACCCCAATTGCCTCACTAAAAAAAAAAAAAGAAAGAAATAGATGAAACAGATGCATATGTGGGCAGAGTCAAAATTAGCTCAGAGTAGGGGGCAGCTAGGTGGTGCAGTGGATAAAGCACCAGCCCTGGATTCAGGAGGACCTGAGTTCAAATGCGACCTCAGACACTTGACACTAGCTGTGTGAACCTGGGCAAGTCACTTAACCCCCATTGCCCTGCAAAAAAAAAATAAGCTCAAAGTGTCATAAGTGGATTGATTCTTGGAATACAGAGTGTCGGGGCAGCTAGGTGGCGCAGTGGATAGAGCACTGGCCCTGGAGTCAGGAGTACCTGAGTTCAAATCTGGCCTCAGACACTTAACACTTACTAGCTATGTGACCCTGGGCAAGTCACTTAACCCCAGTTGCCTCACTAAAAAAAAAAAAAGAAGAAAGGAATACAGAGTGTCAGTGATATAAGGGCCTTTAGGACATAAAAGGTCAGAAGTGGAAGTGGTCTTGGAGAAGATTCAGTTTCTCCTACACCCTAATTTTATAGAGGGGCAGCTAGGTGGTGCAGTGGATAGAGTACTAGTCCTGAAGTTGAGAAGACCTGAGTTCAAATGTAACCTTACTAGCCGTGTGACCGTGGGAAAGTCATCTCAATTACCTTGAATAGCTGGGGCCATCTCCAGTCATCCTGATGTATATCTTGCCACTGGACCCAGATGCCTCTGGAAGAGAGAGTGAGGCTGGTGACTTTGCACAGCCCTCCTTCACTTAAATCCAGTTCACCGCAAGTCATGACATCACCCCAACGTCTCGGTCCTCTTTGAGAATGAAGGAACAGAAACAAACACAAACACCACCACCACAAACAACAATTTTATAGATGTGGAAATTGAGGCCCAGTGAGGAAGAGAGATTTGCCCAAGTTAACTCAGCCTTCAGAAGGTGGTGTTTTGATTTTGTGTGTGTGGGGGGGGCGGGGTGGAGGGGAATAAGGACAGAGAAAATAGACTAGGAGGGGTCAGAGCAGGGGAAACAAATATATACGTGTCTATGTGTTGGGGCATAAGGGTTCAAACATTTTCTTCCCAAGGCCACAGTAGCTCAGATTTACTTTTCCTGACCTTTGACTCTGTCCCTCCCCCACTATTCTCTTTCTTCCTGAACCAGGGGAATGAGCTTGCAAGTTTGTTTAGGAAATAATCAGGCGACCTTTGGGATGGGAGAATCCCTGACCCCGTGAGCTGTGGAGAGTTTCTTAGTGGTTAGAGTTTGAAGGGATTTTTAAGTCATGTATGGACTTGGGAAGAGTGAAAGAGGGGAAGCAGAGGAGGGGGGGAGCAATACACATCTGGATGCAGTGCCTTAATTAGCCTTGTGATCCTGACCAAGTCACTTAGGCTTTTTTTTTTTTTTAGTGAGGCAATTGGGGTTAAGTGACTTGCCCAGGGTCACACAACTAGTAAGTGTCAAGTGTCTGAGGCCGGATTTGAACTCAGGTCCTCCTGAATCCAGGGCCAGTGCTCTATCTACTGCACCACCTAGCTGCCCCATCACTTAGGCTTTTAAAAGAGGGGCTTAAAGAATACAGAATATCAGAGTTGTAAGGACCTTAGAAGAGATTATGTCAGAGCTGTAAGGACCTTAGAAGAAATGATGTCAAAGCTGTAAGGACCTGTAGCAGATAGAATACAGAATGTCAGATTTAGGATACCTAGATTATAGACTATTGAGTTATAGGTTATCGACTATCAAGACTAGAGTGGAAAAGGACTGAAACACACATGTAACCCAAGGCCTGAGAGTGCCAAAATTCTGGGCTCACACAAATGAAGTTCAATATTGGGAGATGGCTCAAGAAGCTAATTTTCTCTCTTTTTCTCATCACCACAACTCCAGGGAAATTTCAAGATAAGGCTTAGATAGAGCTCAAAATGTCCAAAGTGGTAGATAGAAGATGGATAGATGATAGATAGATGAGATAGATAGATAGATTATAGATACAGTAAATGGAAGGCAATCTCAAAAGGGAAAGATATTAGCATCTGGAGAGATTTGGAAGGGCCTCCTATGAAAGGTAGGATTTGACTTAGGTCTTTGTTTATTTGTTTTTTTGTAGGCAATGGGGGTTAAGAGACTTGCCCAGGGTCAGACAGCTAGTAAGTGTCAAGTGTCTGAGGCCAGATTTGAACTTAGGTCCTCCTGAATCCAGGGCTGGTGCTTTAACTACTGTGCCATCTAGCTGCCTCCTGACTTAGGTCTTAAAGGAAGCCAGGAGGAAGAGGCAAGGAAGGCCAGAATTCCATGTATGGGGAATTAGATTTCTACTTTAAGAACATCTCTTTGGGGCAGCTAGGTGGCGCAGTGGATAGAGCATCGGCCCTGGATTCAGGAGGACCTGAGTTCAAATCTGACCTCAGACACTTGACACTTACTAGCTGTGTGACCCTGGGCAAGTCGCTTAACCCCAATTGCCCCCCCCACACACACACAAAGAGTGAATGTTACTTGAACTGAATTTGCCAAAACAAGAATTCCTCACATTAAAAAAAAAAAGAAAGAACATCTCTTTGGCAGCTGGGCGGAAGATAGTAAAGAAAGGCTCGAGGCAGGGAGGCCAGTTAGGAGGTTATTTCAATAATCCATATGAGAGGGGATGAAGGCCTGACTAGGGTGGTGATCGTGTGAGTACAGAGAAGGAAGGTGTACAAGAGACGGTATAAAATTAGAAATGACAAGATTTGGCAACAGATCAGGTAACTGAGGGTGAAGGGTCAAGGACGACGCTAAGCTTGCAAGCCCAGTTTGCTGGAAGGATGGTGGGTGGTGTCCTTGATGGTAATAAGGAAGTTTGCAGAGGGAAGGGTTTTGGACAGGGAAAGATAGTGAGTTCTAGTCTGGACATGTTGAGTCTTACCATAGCACTCTCCTGTTCAAAAAGTTCCAGTGGTTCCCCGTTCTCTCCCAGATCA